>NW_022991001.1:657852-790352 GCF_902827175.1 Gymnodraco acuticeps
TTTTCCCTGTGTTTTTTATACATCTGTTGTCTTTTATTGTGATTGTAGTAATGTGTTTTTATTACATGTACAGCACTTTGGCTCGACCAAAAATCGCTTTTAAAATGTGCTTTAGAAATAATCCCTTGATTTGATTTGATATAATTCACAAAACAAGGATGCTACTGATGGATCGTTGAGCCACCAGGTCTCTAACACATGTGTGGGGGGGGGGGGGCGTATGTGAAAGTTCTCCTCACCAGTTAGAACTGCCATGCTGCAGCATCTCGCTTTCACCGAGGTCTCTGGGGATGGCAGGTAAGTAGGACACAGTGTGCTTTTCAGACTTTGGATGTTTTAATTTCTTTGGTTGTTCAGTTGTACACACAATTACAAAACTAATCATTCAGAAAGGCAAGGAAGAGGTAGAGATCCCCCGTGAAGAATCAGGGTAAGGGGGGGTGAGAAGTCGGCCAAACACGAGGGGAGAGAGTTATGGTGATTCTGATGAATGCTGGGAAGTGTTTAGTTATACTCACGCAGTGTAGGTGTGTGTGCGGGGTGCGAGGGTACGAGGGGCCGCCTGTAGTACCTCAGTGGGGCTCATCATCACGTAAAACTGGCCTGGATTTTAAGAGACAAAAAAGGAAAATTAAGTTCTCCTTAAATAATAATTGATTTTCCTTTTTTTTACTGACCATGTAATGCATGCTGGTGTATTAGGGCTATCGTAAGTACAATATTTGAAGTAAATACAATACCTGGGAAATATTCCAAGAAAAAAATAATTCTAATTTAAAAGCCAAAATGTGTGTGATGTTTTTTTGTGTCAAGGAAAAATTAGTGCTTCCTTTTACAAGGTTGGATCCACCTCATCACATCACAAATGTAAAAACAAGGAATTCCTCGTGTTCATGTGAGGAAGTGCAAAAGTTCCGAATTGATGTTGTTTTCTTACAAACAGGCTTAATCTAAGGCAATGTCTCTTTAAAATATTTACGCTTATGATAGTACGCTGATTCTGGGCTAAAATACCTATTATCTCCTTATGCTAAATCCCAGGAAGTAAATATGATTAGTTGATCCACTGGCGCACAATGCACGGCCATGCGTGTGATGCGATGAGGATAAGAAAGATGATACATTTTGTAAATCATCATTAGAAGCCTTTATTTAATATCTATTCGTCTGTCCTCATTTTGTAAAACAAGGGGTCCCATTAGGAGGGCGGCTGCTGTTCCCCACCTCCTGCCTGAGCTATCGTGGGGTCGGAGGTGGTCTGCACGGACACGGCGGTTCCATCGCTGACGGTGGTGGCAGGGAAATAAGCGAAACGCGTCTCTCCTCCCACCGTCTCCCCCCCAGGACTGCCCCCATTACTGAAAGGGTTCTGGATGACAGCCTGGCAAAAGGTAGATTCACACAGTAAACAACCAGTACATCATATGCGCTAATGCTATGTATGTCTTTTTAATAATCATGATCTGTATAGCACCTTTCAAGAAATGCAGCACACATTTCTTTACAACAAGCAAAACAATGGATATTGAATTAACATTAAAACAGGGATAGAATTTCAAATTAATGAAAAAGAACTTCATAAAAGTAAAATCAAGAAATAATAATCAAGATAAAAAAAGACAATAGAATGCATAAAACAGTATGGAAAATATACTGACAGATTATCAAAAAATAAATAGAAAAAAAATTAAAATCAGTTCCCATACTTGCAGCCTGCTTATATAAATGGTGCAGCATCTACTCTGCACACCATATGCATGAGACAACCCCCCCCCCCCCTTTACACCTGCTTCCGCCTCTCGGAGCGTTCACCCACCTGTGCCACTGCCTGGGGGGCTCCAGCAAACGCTGCAGCAGAAACCACACTGACGGCCCCTGACCCATCAGCTGAGGCTTCCAAATGATCGTCTGTCACCTGAACCACACGGTACGTCACCTGCAGGCAGAGCACAGGAAACGTTTCAAAAAGAAGGAGTAATCCCACTTTAGACATTTTGTAGATTTAACTGCACACATTTAATATGAAAAGAGCTTGTTAGCAAAAAGCAACCAACTTCACTCCTAGTTTTTCCAAAAATCCAAAGGTTCAACAATCCTTTAGAGTTCCTACTGTTTGTTTTGTTTTTAAGTGTGAATAAATATCAGGGGTCTCATCTGTTTTCTAATGACACAGTGGGGAGTTGTGATTATTTCTAGCGTGCAAATTAATCAGTATGTGTGAACACGTTTTAACCTGGGAGCATTTCTAACATACAAAGGGCTTGTAATCATCCATCAGCACTCTGAACATTAACCGTTAGCTAAACCTCTCAACGGAACATGGTTATCTAATCTTAGTGTCTGTAACTTGGCGTGGCAGACTTGCAAAGCGCAGAATTTCCCAACATGTGGGAGTGGTGTGTGAACGGGCTGAGGAGAGAACTATAATCAGCGTTACAATAAATGAATGGGTTGTGTGTTTTTTTTAGCTTGACCAAAACTGCTCCAATGCAAACTGCAATGGTTAGCATGCCTTTGTAACAATAGCAAAACAGCCAGAATCTGAATACTCCTGTTCTGTCTTCGTTAAGTGTATTAGTTATGTTAATATGAATTTACTTTATTTATAATACACTTTTCAAAACAAACTTACTGCATTACATTACTAAAACAGGAGCAAAACACTTCAACTGTAGAGCTAAGCTAAGAGATTTATGACTGCTAAGCATCCATTTTGCAACAATACAAATTAAATGGAAATAAAACCTCCAAAGCATTTATTTTTAACTTAAAAACACGTTAAAAACACATAAATGTGCCTTGCATTATTAAATAGCTCCTTAGTAAAAAATATACATTTTAAGAATTTATGTAAAAACTATGCTATAGGCTACTTACTGATGTTTTGTTTCTTAAATGACTTATTAACGATTATATCAGAGTGATAACTGCTTTATGTGTGACTTAATTCTCTTGTTGTGTTGTTTATTAATGTAAAGTACCGGTTTCTCTTGTAAAGGAAAATATCTGGATCATAGTGAGAAACGTTTATCTCTCCACACATCCTCCATGCTCACCTGTCCTCCGCTGTTCTCTGTGCGGAACTGGTACTGCACATTGTGGTCAGTGAACGCAGCCTGCGGGACGCCGGTGATGGTCACTGCGGTCTGCTCCACCGTGCCCACCGACTCTCCTGCAACACAGAACAGGTTTCCAATCTGTGAGGCTGCACAGGCACAACCACGAAAGACAAGTAAGTGGATGAATATGCATTACACATTTTATTTCCAGAAAATGAGCAGGTTCCACTTTAGAATGAGAAGAACCTCACCTTCCTGTAGCTGCACCACCTCTTCTGTTTCCCGTTTGTCGTGACTAGAAACAAACAGAGAGTCAATTATTGATCATAAATGAATATGTGAATAAAGCTCTCAAAGCAAGGTGTGGGCGAATGGCGACCCCTGGTGGTCCCAGGAGGAGATGATGGAGAAAACATAAATAAAGTCATCCATCACTGGCGGGCAAAGCGTGACAGAAGTCATATTTTATGCAACTTTCAGGAGAAAACTATGTATTATGTAATGATTAAAACTCAACTGTAAGTGATTATATTAGGTGCACAAGCAAGGGAAAAACTTCAGAAATATATATAACACTATTAACACCGCCCTTCCTAGTTTAATTTAAGCATTTCAATGCTAAAAGAGTTGCATTAGTGAAACAACAACGTTAAACTAAGTGTGATGTCTGGAAAATAAACCCAAATCGCTGATGTGCATTTGCTTTTCTTATCCTGTAAATAAAGCAGTAATCGTGATGTTACACATTTGCAAAAGGGCGCACACTTTCTGCTGAAAATGTGAAAATGACGGATACAAAAAACGCCTCATCCAGGAAGGCTGCACCCAGATTCAGCAGGAGGTAAAACATAAACAATGCACACATCTTACAAGTTTCTGTGGCATGCAGGTTATTAACAGCTAGAAGAAAAAGCTTTTAGGCCGTGGAGGGAGCCATGTCTGAGCAGGAAGCGGGGCAGCAGCCTCTCACCTCCCCGAGCTGTCCAGACTCTGCTCCAGCATATCCATGAAGCTTTTTGCGGGGTTAAAACGCCGATATTCAACGACACTGATTTACGGAGATGGAAGCGCTGATCACGGGGACAAACACACGGGTCATGTGAGGAAGACAGTCCAGGACACGTGAGGCACCGACCGGGCAAGGAGCTAAAATGGAGGCCGCTGCTGAGCAGGAGGGAGTCGTCTGCGTCTGTGCGGAAAACCGAAAAAAACACACACTCCGGGGGCTTACGCAGCTGCACGGCGGCGGCGGTGCTCCGGGGAGATCGTTAGAGTCTTTCAGATGAACCTGCTGGGTGTACGGCTGGAGGATTATTTCATGTTAACGGTTCGATTGAAGTGTTGTTGTCCTTGGGTTTCCTTGTTGTTGCTCGCGACGTACAGCTGCTGTTTATCCGCGCAAAGCTGTGGACTGCGCCATGCGGCCAATAAGATGCGGAGTGGATTGGTTTCTGCCTTTTTATATTGTGTTTAAATGTGTGTTTTGATCAGTGTACATGTTCCTTTGCCTTTTAATATTTCACATAGTGTAACCTAGCATTCACGTGACTCCTCTGGGGCAAATAGTTTTCTAGTTAGTGCATTATCGTGTTTTATTCTCGGTTTATTCCTGCATTTAAAAGTCAGTCACGCTGGGATTATTTGCTTATAATTTCTTAGATTTTGTGTTATATTTGTCAAGGCAATCATATACATGTGTTGTGTACAGTGTTCATCTGACACACACATGCAGACTATCAGCTCCTCAGCTCCTTCAGGTTTTTTGCCCAGGTGACCACGGGGATCCAATACGGGTTTTCACACAGACCACATGACACAAACTGTCCAACGCGCAGAGCACTCCGCTTCTCGTTACTCACTGTTCTTATGTCGTGTTTGACAGCTAGAAGCTATTTTAACTCAAAAACCGGAAAACATGTTGATCCGGGGTTCCGTTTGAGTGGATCATGGTGTTTTGTGTGCAGCCAGTTTCAACCATTAGCCACAGTCTGCTGATTAACACAACTCTCCTGAAGGCACCATATCATATTAAACAAACCGCATTTATGGAAACCCCTCTTACTTTTATCACTTTTTATATAAAGAATTGTGCCTACAATGTAAGTGCATGAGCTCAACAGCTCCAAATCACTGCTCATTGATTTGAGTTTGAAGAATAAGCTGGAATTGAAATCAAATACCATTTTAGATTTATATATTATGTTGTTTATTCACATTAGTTATGCAATTATTTGTATTTATATTGTATTTGTTGATTGCACAGACACGTAAAGCTGTATTGTGTTTTGTTTTGTTCAATAAAGGAAAGATACAACGAAAAAATAATTCGAATGCACTATTTTGTTTTCGTAACTTTACATATTGTTTTGTCTATTTTATGGTCTTTTTATGTTTACTTTTGATGTATTTTACTGGTGACTGTATTATATTGTATGTGAAAGACACAATGGAACTCAGATGTGCATTTAAATTATAATGTAGCCCCTTTCATACAAGAATTGCAGTCATAAGTGCTTCTCACAAAATAGTCACAGAAGATTCAGATTTATCTTTGAATCTTGAATCGTGATATACATTTTCTGTGAAGCACTTTGGACTGCAATTATTGTATGAACTGTGCTGTACAAAGAATGCTTATTATTGTTAGTATTGGGTTTAATGTAAATGTAAATAATACATGTAAATACATTTCATTTTTGAATTAACAGTACCATTGTGTTACCATGGCAACAGTTAGAGTGGCACTCTTCTAGCTTTAAAATGATGAATTATTCACTAGTGTGGAAGGGAATGGGTTAGAATAATAAGAGGTTGCAAAATTGTAAAGGAGGTACCATGCCTATCAACACTTAGTTCATTTAAAATAACAATCTAATGTAGATTTGAGAACAATAGTGGGTTTAACACCATGAAATTAAAACCAAACACAGACATTGCTCATTATACACATTATGAAATGACTGTTAGTGCAGTATAATGCCTTAAAGAAAGTATTAAACCACATTGACATCTTGTGTTTTGTTGTTTTTACACTAAATCCATATAGATTTGTAAATGCTAAATACGACATTCTGTTTCTTATAAAAGTTTGTCATCTGAACTTCTTGGAGAAGCATAAGCACTGTGGTTCGAGTCAAAATCCATGAATGAACAGAAGGGAACTCTCAGGCAATTGATCTTAAAATGATCCCCTAGCATTTATATGAGTAGCGGGTGACTCATTTATTCAGACTGCACACCCATAGTGTGTGTGTGTGAGAGTGTGAGAGTGTGAGAGAGAGAGAGAGAGAGAGAGAGTGTGCGAGAGAGAGAGAGAGAGAGAGAGAGAGAGAGAGAGAGAGAGAGAGAGAGAGAGAGAGAGAGAGAGAGAGAGAGAGAGCGAGCAGAGCGAGAGAGCGAGACGAGGAGACGAAAATATGATAGTAGCTCGAGACGATAAGCGGGCTCTGCAATGCATTCGCTAAGAGGAGAGAGGAGAGCGAGAGAGAAGAGAGCGATAAAGAAAGGAAGATAGAGAGAGAGAGAGAGAGAGAAAAAAAAAAACCACACAACCAAACAACCACCTATGAAGTGCCAAACTTGAGTCCAACCTCTCTCCTCTCCTCCCATCTCATTCTTTCCTACCCGGGCACCCACAGATGGATTTGCAGACATCGCTCTAACAGACTGAAGTGTGCAGGAGGACTTAGAGGAAAGCTCTCATCCCAAGATACCAAAGAAAACCAACAGAGAAGTCTCCGAAAATCCAAAGTTGATCTCCTTCTACCCTCTACCCAGCTATAAAAAGGTAAATCTTCCCATCAAAGTTGACATCTTTTGTGCAGAGTCTTTACTTTGAGCTTTGGGTGGAGTCGACAACCCCTCCCATGTCCTTTGATGAACTTTTCTTTTGAATGTTTTATCTCAATGCACTCAAAAGAGTTTCTGTGCACCTGATGCGGTAAATTATGTTTTATTCTTAATTCTAGCCTTTCAATTATAACTTTGTTTTACTTGTGTGGGAAGCGACAGATTAGTACAGTAAAAGTCCACTTTTATACCTCAATGAGGCGATTGTTTTCTGGATTGATTTTGATTATAAAGTAGGTGAATGTAGATTTGTAACAGAACTGCATGGTCAACTTTCTCCATCATCCTATGTAAAGGCCTGTTTTATGTACTAAGCTCCTTATGCCAGCATTTAGACATGTTGTGCATGGAAAAACAACTGTACAGAATGATTCATTTGATAATCATGTCTGTTTCCAGAAAGACAAGTGCCATGGCGACACCCAAAAATACTCCCCGAGGCTCCAACATACCTCTGTCTCCCAACCGTATCACCCGGCTCCAGGAGAAGGATGACCTGTGCAACCTCAACGACCGGCTGGCCGTCTACATCGACAAGGTGCGCTCACTGGAGTTTGAGAATGCCGGCCTGCGTATGCGCATCACCGAGTCAGAGACAGAGGTCAGCCGGGAGCTGACGGGCCTGAAGGCCGCCTACGAGACGGAGCTGGCCGATGCCCGGCAGACTCTGGACTCTGTGGCCAAGGAGAGGGCCCGGCTGCAGCTGGAGCTCGCCAAACTGAGAGAGGACTTCAAGGAGCTGAAGGCAAGGTGAGCTGCAGCACAAGACAAACTCAACCTTTTTGTGTGGTTATGTATGTGTTCGTGACAAATAATATCTTCAATCAGTGAAAATGTACATTGCGGGAGGATAGGGGGGTTTAGGGGTGATCCCGCACGTTTGAGGCCCTGGATTCGTTAAAAGCACCCATGTGTGTTCATGAGATGTAGTTTATTCACAGTTCAACAGACTGTCAAACTTATTAAAGAGTTCAGCAAGTTCAAATAATTAATAAACCTAGAGAGTGGATTTAATCATCATGACGTCACCTTGGGGTTCAAAGTTTAGAGTTTGGCATTTTGGACATTACCATTTTTTTGTTTTTTTGAAGTTACCATTTTTGACGAGGGTGGAGCTAGAAAGGGATACTCCTCCTTCTAAGCCTCTGTCCTTATTGAGAGGTCAACATAGCAACTTGCCAATAGAAACGTAGCCAGGCCCTGTTACCAGATTTACCTAGTACTACCATGCTCTATTGTCTACTTTAGTTTAAATGGGACCCTAAATGACATTAGTAACTTCATGCTGTATTAAAGGAAACATAAAACTAGCGATTGAGACCATTCACTTATCAGGAAAATGTTGACTGAGGTAGGAAATCAAGTGAGGAGTAAGGTATAGTTTTCTTTTAGACTTCCTTACAACTGGACACACTTTCACTCAATTCATTAGACTCTGGGCTTTTCTGTTACAGCCTGACGTGGTCTGGGTATGCCCAATAGATAATGGTGGCTAATGTTAGCAAACTTTGGATTGGAATTGCTTTGTAACTTCAGAGATAGTTGGCTCTCATTATGACTATTTTCGAAATTACTGTTCACACATTTACTATAATCCCATAATTAGCACATGTGGTAACAGAGGCTGCTGTCACACTTAAGTAAAATTAAACTTCACTCTCAAAATACTTAACTTTAAAGATCTTGCAGTATAACAGTAGACATCATGTAACAAGAGCTGAAGAGCATACACCGTGTCACTGGTTGCCTTTTCTTCCAAGAAGATTTAAAAAGTCTTCCTGGTATGCCCTAAAATCAAATGAAAAGACACTACTGAACAAGATATTATGTTTATTGGAGGATCATGAGAGGAAGCAGCTGCCTCAAGGCTTATGAAAGCCCCACTTTCAACATCTTTCTATATTTGTCAAATATGTGATATGCTTCCCTGTAAAGAGTAGCAAAGGGATTGAGTAAATGAATCTTTAGTCCATTACAACATACTAGAGTGTGATTACAGTGATAATATCTGCATGTGATCCACAGCAGCAGATCAGAGTTACTCATTAGCTTTTAATAGCTGATGCTTTATATGTGACAGTGTGAGAGCTGCCCTGGTTCAGGGGCCACTCCCTGCCTGGAGCATACCCTCCTCATTGCTCACTGCTGCCTGACGTTTCTCCTCTTCCCATGCTGCCACATCCAGAGCCTGATGACTAACTCTTTCCCCGTTTCTCCTCCTACCAAGGCAATCATTATGCACACAATACGTGGCAGTGTTTAGAGGGCTGTACTCTTGCCTCCATTATTTTTCCATAAATGTTGAGACGACGGACGTTGTATGTTTGGCAAAGTCGAGCCGTCGCTATGGCAGTGTGTCAGCCAAACATAAACGGCTGTAGTTTGTGGCTACCGCAAACATGGGACTGAACGTTGATCGCTGTGGCCTATGAGTCATATGCACCAAGGTCTTTCCCGTCTCTATCTGGACTACATCCTTGATCTAAAATAGCTCATATTTGTTTCATTAGTCTCCGTAAAGGAAACTGTAGTAGTTCAGTTTCCACTTAAAGGGGACCTATCATGCAAAATGCACTTTTTTATGTCTTTTATACATAACTATGTGTCCCCGGTGTGTCAGGGAACTCACGCAGCGTCAGAAAATAAAACCCTCTCTCTTTCCCTCCGTACCCAAATCTCTAAAAACGGAGGTACAACGGAGCTGATCCAGATTTGCGGCTGATATGACGTCAAATCGGCGGTGGACCCACGGCCCTATCAGAAACGTTGCTATCAGAAACAATGCCCGACTGTTTTGGACGTAATATGGTCGGTGTTTACATTAGCATCGCTAACACTCAGAGCTAACCTGTACTGGAGAGCATGTGTGTGAAGAAGCAGGAAATAAAAAGGAACTCGCCTTGTGGTATAACCGGCAAGAGAGAAAGCCTTTGAGCTCCATACTGTTTCAGAAATAACCCTTGATCTAATAATCCTTGTGTTTCATCACCGCAGCATTTTAGACAGTATCTGCCAGGTCCCGCATGAGCCGGCATAAGCTCCGCCCCCTCAGTTTTTTATTTTTTAGCCTTTATTTATACAGGTGAAAGTCTCATTGAGACACAGGGTCTCATTCTCAAGAGAGACCTGTTTATACCCAGAATCAGCACTTTTGAAACAGGAAGTGAAATAGAGGGATATGAGGCATGGCTAGAATGGGTGATCTGTTTGGTATCTTGACCAAAACACTTCATAGACATGTTTTTATATTTTTTTATATATCTGAGACCTATGCTATTGCCTACAAATAGCCTGATAGGTGACCTTTAAAGTAAACTCCATCTAAAAAACGTATCCATCCTTCTAGTTGTAGTGCAATCTATCGGTGTAGATACTTCTAGAGCGAGTTGGAGCGCTTGGAGTACCACAAGTCAGGTTCCATCTACTTTAATTATTATGGAAAGAAAGCAGACAACCTCTGCAGGCCGTGTCTCCAAACTTTGGCAACTCAAACTACACTTTGAGTATCAGGAAAAAATAATGTTTGGATTTTTTTGGATAAATATCCCATGAATTTCAACTCAAAATGTATCTTTACTCATAATCCATTCACTGGAATATTCGCTATCAATTTCATAACACATCCACGAAGATTCAATTCGACATCTGAGACTCTGTGTGTCTTTGCAGGAACACCAAAAAGGAGTCAGACCTGGCTGCAGCGCTGCTGAGGCTCAAAGACCTGGAGGCTATGATGAACTCGAAGGATGCGTCCCTGTCTACGGCTCTGGGAGAGAAGCGTAACCTGGAGGCTGAAAACAGGGACCTGAAAGAGCAGGTTGCCAAGGTAACTGACACCCTCGCTCAGTTTGTACCTCAGTGGAAACACATCTGGGGTCAATCTTTCTGCAGTAAGCCAACACGCTCATAAACCCTAATTGTGTCCCTCATACTTCTCTGCGTTTTCCACTTTAGTAAATGTCAGCTATCACAGCTACAGCCATGTTTTTGCATTCACCACTGGATACTAGGTTTTTCCAGTGTCTTTAGTGGAGTTTTGAAATATCCTCAAATGCCCCAAATAAGTTCCTGAAGTTAAAAAAGTATAATATTATGTATAGGTGAGTGCCTATTAGATTACATTGCATTTAGCTGACGCTTTTATCCAAAGCGACAATAAGTGCATTCGACCAAGAAGATACAAACTTGAAGAAAACAGAATCATCAGGTTTCATAGAGCCAAAACATTTCAAGTGCTACTCAACTGGCTTTAGATAAGCCAGTCCTTTGTTAGTATATAAGTGCTTTGTTAGTAATTCTATCGCTCGAAGTGGAGTCAAAAGAGATGAGTTTTCAGTCTGCACCGGAAGGTGTGTAAGCTATCTGCTGTCCTGATGTCAATGGGGAGCTCATTCCACCATTTTGGAGCCAGGACAGCAAACCCACGTGTTTTCGCCGATGGGAACTTGGGTCCCCCTCGCAGCGAGGGTGCAGGGAGCTGTTTGGCTGATGCAGAGCGTAGTGCACGCGCTGGGGTGTACGGTTTAACCATGTCCTGGATGTAGGAAGGGCCAGATCCATTCGCAGCATGGTAAGCAAGTACCAGTGTCTTGAAGTGGATTCTAGCAGTTACCGGAAGCCAGTGAAGGGAGCGGAGGAGCGGAGTGGTGTGGGAGAATTTAGGAAGGTTGAAGACCAGACGAGCCGCTGCATTCTGGATGAGCTGCAGAGGTCGGATGGCACATGCAGGTAGACCAGCCAGGAGGGAGTTGCAGTAGTCTAGGCGTGAGATGACGAGAGCCTGGACCAGAACCTGAGTCGCTTTCTGTGTCAGCTGGGGACGTATCCTCCTGATGTTGTAAAGCGTGTATCTGCAGCAACGGGTTGTAGCAGCGATGTTTGCAGTGAAGGACAGGTTGTTATCTAGGGTCACACCTAGATTCCTTGCAGTCTGAGTCGGGGAAACAACAGAGGTGCCGATGTTGATTGTCAGGTCAAGAGTGGGACAATCTTTTCCCGGGAGGTATTTTGCTGGTAAAGCTCAGAATGTTCCATGAACTCTTTTGCCCTTTCATTGTATTTAATGCATATTCCTGCATTCTGCTGCCTCTCTATGTGAATAGCAGCTTAGTACTAATATTCAGTTCCTGTTTCTCAGCTGGACACCAGTTTGGCCGATGCCAAGAAGCAGCTGCAGGATGAGATGCTGAGGAGGGTGGACGGAGAGAACCGCATCCAGACCCTCAAAGAGGAGCTGGAGTTTAGCAGGAACCTCCACTCTGAGGTCAGACCCTGAGAAAAAAGCACTTATATTGAAAGAATTATTTGAAAAATATATGAAACCTTTTTCATATAATCTCCTCAGCCACCACCTGAAATGATTTTGTGTTTGTAATCGTCCAACAGGAGCTACGGGAGACAAAGCGGCGTCATGAGTCCCGCATGGTTGAGATGGACAATGGCCACGTGCAGGACTTTGAAAGTAAATTATCTGAGGCGCTGGCGGACATGCGTAGTCAGCATGAACTGCAGATAAAAATGTACAAGGAGGATGTCGAGAAGACCTACAATTCCAAGGTACACCATACATTTTTTGTTGTTCTAGGTAAAAAAAAGAAAGACACAATACAAAACACAAACTGCACACAATAATTATCCAAAACATCATAAAACAGGAATGCATTGGACTCATTCGGGCTGGGACTACTGAAGCAACATTAGTTTCAGACTGCAGTTTTTTTTTAATGTTAGATTTAAATCATTTTCTCCCTTGTTGTTTCTCTGTCAGCTGGAGAACGCTCGTCAGTCTGCAGACAGGAGCGGCCACCTGGTTGGAGCCGCACACGAGGAGCTGCAGCAGACACGCATCCGCCTGGAGTCCATGTCCTCTCAGATCAGCCAGCTGCAGAAACAGGTACAGTGAGGAGCAGCTGAGGGCATAATACATTGCATCAATATGAAATCAACAACTGAACTCTGCAATTCTCAAAATAATTAGAGTTAATACTGTATTACACGTAAATGATTCTTATTAATGCACTACTGTGGTTATTGTATTAAATAAAATATATTATGCATACACTTTTTTTAAATTATTTAAAAATTATATTTCTTCTTATTTTATTTTACCTTTTTTTAAATGTATATTTGTATTTTATGTTATTTAATTTAGCTTCATTTTACAAGTTCTGATTCTGGCATCATGTCATGTTTTTCCTCGTTAGTATGTTAGGCCAAATATACTACTTTACTTTATATTTGCTGTTTTTAAAAGCTTAGTTGGGCTGTCTTTTGCACAATGTTACATTTTAATCTGATTTATCTTGTTTTTACAAAAAACGTCTGAATACCAAAAAACTCCTTTGACCATCTTTGGCTTTGCTTGACAAATCTGAAGCTTTGAAGCTGTGTTTTTTCGGCCTTTTTTGTCTTATTTAATCTAACAACGGTGTCACTCTCTCTCTGATCCAGCTGGCGGCCCGCGACGCCAAGATAAGGGACCTGGAGGACGCCATGTCTCGGGAGCGGGACACCACCCGCCGCCTGCTGGGGGAGAAGGAGAGAGAAATGGCGGAGATGAGGCAGAAAATGCAGCAGCAGCTGGACGAGTACCAGGAGCTGCTGGACGTCAAGCTGGCTCTGGATATGGAGATCTGTGCCTACAGGAAGCTTCTGGAGGGAGAGGAGCAGAGGTAAACAGTTGCAGAAAAGAGTCTTGCGGTAATTCAACAGTGATTTCCTTTGTGCTACAGAGTTGCCATTCATAACCAGAGGATGAAATATTATCCAGATGTTTCTATTCAATAAAAGTAGTAATACGACATTGCAGAGACACTTTAGTGCAAGTAAAAATCCTGGAAACCAAATCGTACTTAGGTAAAAGTACAAAGGTATTAGCATCAAAATATACCTTAAATACAAAGGTAAACTTAATGTGCATATTGGCCTATTTCCGAAGAATGTCAAATATATAATTGGATCATAAATAGCAATGCATTAACATTAAAGATTAAAAAATACATTTTTTTAAATCTATCACAATGACAGAAAATTGTCCTACCCATGAGACTTAGATAAAATGAAAAACACAAATATTCAATAGAAAACTAAGAACAGGGTTTATATCATATCATACTTCGACTTATGCGATGTAGTGAAATGCATAAATGATCATAATATGAAAATACTTACATAAAGTACAAGCATCCAAAATTATACTTAGTACTTGAGCAAATGTCCTTCCTACCTCTTCCTCTGTCACTAACACTTGTTTGTCCCTGCAGGCTGCGTCTCTCCCCCAGTCCCCCTCCCACCAAGATGACAGGAAGTCGTTCCTCTGCGTCCGGAGTTCTGTCTCGCTCAGCTCACTACAGCACTAACAGCACTCCTGCCAAGAGGCGCCGCCCCAACGACACGGACAGCGAGGCCTCCAGCATGGGAGGAGGGTCTGTGGCCCGCACACGCATCACCCAGCAGGCTTCAGCCAGCGGGCGCGTCACCGTGGACGAGGTGGACCTGGACGGGAAGTATGTCAGGCTCAGCAACAAGAGCGATGAGGTGAGGGGTGAATTCATGTTTGGGTGATTAATTATTATGAATTCAACTTACTTAGGGGATTTGACACTTTAAAAAACAACTGCTGACCCTTTTAATCCAACCATCAGGACCAGAATTTGGGAAACTGGCAGCTGAAGCGACAGGTGGGATCTAGTGTTCCAATCATCTTCAAGTTCCCGGTGAAATTCACCTTAAAGGCTGGGCAGAGGGTCACGGTAAGAAATACCTTCACTCAGAAGAATCACAAATCAGTACAGTGATAAACAGAGTAACAGATTACACACCTTTGTTAACCTTAACTCCCGGTGACAGATCTGGGCCTCTGGTGCTGGGGTTCCCCACAATCCTCCCTCTGACCTGGTGTGGAAGACTCAGGCCTCCTGGGGCACCGGACACCTCTTCCAGACCACCCTGATAAGCACCAATGGAGAGGTATTCTGAATTTACCGGTCAAATGGTTCTTTATCTAAGCCTATAGTACTGTGATGACATTAGGTTTAATATGGCCTCAGCCCAGGCTTGTGTCAAATGATATGCACAGAGCTTTTTAGTGCCAGAAATGTGAAAAAATAAAAACGTAAATACTTTTTCCTTCAGGAAATGGCAATGAGGAAGGTCACCCGCACACAGCTTGAAGAAGAAGATGATGACATGGTAAGATAAATTGAATTTGAACACAGAAATCTGCAGGATACATCTGAGTGCTCAGGGTGGTACAATAGATTGTGTTGTCCCTTTAAGTTAACCTAATATTGATATTGGAAATCAGCCATGGGCATAATGCAGAAACACACAATCTGTAAATCTGTATTTGCACTATATATTTGTTCTATTGTTGCTGTACAAAGGGTCTGAAAGTGTGGAACAACCACGACATGTTGTCATCATTAGAAAAGTGGTTAGAACAGACCTCATTCATGTATGGATTATTATCTATATTTTCTTTAGAAGACCAACAGTCCAAAACACACATTTTCTGTTTTCTTTTATATAATTCTAAGAAAGTCAGAAAATCCAGGAAATATTTTAAACATTACTCAAATTATGAATCAAATATCAAAACAGTTTATGATTATGATCTCTTTTGAATGTATTATACGAGGTTTATAGTTTTGTCAAATATCCTGCATCCCCATAGACTGTATAAAGTGCATCCCCTAAAGATATGCATGTGGTCCTTTCAAAATAAAACACTCTTCTCTAAATATTTTGGCCAAGCTATCACCAAATTACAAAAAATAAAACCAACGCAGAGTATTTACTTATGAATTGCTGTGATACTAACAATAACTGTGTGTTGCCTCAGCAGGTGGCTCACAGCACCTGTGGAGACAGTGAGTATAACCTGCGCAGCCGCACGGTGGTCTGTGGCTCCTGTGGACTTCCTTCAGACAAATCCAGCCACTGCTCCGTGACCTCCCCCTCCAGATCCTTCCGCAGCGGAGGGATCTCCGAGGGTCTACTGCCGCAGTCCTACGTGTTCAGCACCAGCTCTCCTCGCAAGGTGAGCAATGAGTTCATCACAAAGGAAGACAAAACATCAGCTCCACTAGGATGCTGAAACACCAGTGTTCTTCTGATTTTAGAGATCAGTGCTTTTTATTTTTATTTCTGTCTTCATCTTGAGTATTTTTGTGTTTGATGGTAACTTTGTCATCTTTCCGCGTAGACTGGATCCAGAATGGAGAACTGTCCAATCATGTGAGCCCCATGGACCCTCGCTGGAACACTTCAACTCTTTTAGTTTTCAGTTATTAGTGCTTTATAGTTACCAGTTTTAGTTATTAAGGTTAGTTAATGTATAACAGAATAATCATTTCAAAATAAGGCATGCAAAAAAACTTGATACTGCTTTTTTATAATGTACATAGGCGTGCTTATGATTTCTTTCTGGAATTTAAATGGCGATTTAGCAATCACTTTGTTTGCTTTGCTGTCATTAATGGTTGGAAATATATACCAGCCTTTCACATAGCAACACAACATGAATCAGCTACTTGAACAACTTACTGTCGAACAACTGTTTGTGCTAAAAGCCTTGTTTACTTCTAAAAGAGTTGTTGCTGGTCGATAAATCATGCTTTTTTTGTGCTACTTATAGAACCGTTTCATCAGATTTTCATTTTCGTACTGACGTGAACTTACTGATGCAGCAGGGTTGCAGTAAAGGTTGACCCCAACCTTTCTACAGATCTGAGGAATATTGTGTATTTTATTCTTATATCAATAAACATCTTTTTCAGAATTCTGCCATATTTGTTCAACAATAATGATAGGATAGCAGTCTAGGTGCAAATAGCAAAATACAAATAAGTGGGTTTTGTTGTTACTATTATTGGCAGATGCATAACAATTACACAGGTACATATTTTTAGTAAAGAACATTCTTGCTTAGACTATATGGCGCTGACTAATACCTTAACTACAAATCTTGTGAATTATGTATGAAAAAAAACACAATTAAAAAAGAAAACATAAGATAAGGAAAAAACACATTAGTAGAATTCAATATTACCACCACTGTCCATTTTTTTATTATTAAATCTTTTATAAAATATACTCTCCCTTCCCGTACAGCACTTTCTCACTGTGTGAACTTTTATTTTGAAATTAGCATTTTTTTAAACCCGGAAGTGGCTGAAACAGTTTGGCTGCAGGTGTTGCACGGCTCTCCTACACATCCGTTTGTTAATTATCCGTAAGTCGTGTCTCTGCATTGTTCATGAGGGAAAATATGCATGTGAAGTTGTTTTAAAGGAAGACTTGCTTGCATTTGGTGAGTGTCATTCATAATTTGTCTCGAAGTCAGTATACTCAAGCTAAAGCTAAAGTTCAGCTAACAACTTGCAACAACTTCACAGCCTGTAGACTGAATTCAAAAGTATAACTTGACCTTTATGTGGTTTAAGTATTTCGTTTATGAACTGCCACTAAAACAAACATGTGTAATTAACATACTTGACTCGTTCGGTCTCCACCAAAGGGCTAATGTATATGCTGCGTGCTTACTGCTAAAGTCACCTAGTACATTAAGTAAAGCTGATACAGGTGGGGCCGTGTGCAACAGACAAAATAAAGTTGATGCAATGAAGTAACATCAGCATGGCTTGCATTGCATTTAAAACATATATTATTTACGTAATTGTATATATTTTTTAGAACGCAGATTTTAATTACATTTTGAATTTGAAAATATTAAAAGTAGACCGCAGATCAATTACTTTTAGTTGATTGAAAAAATATCGATAAGTGGTCTTGTAAAAGTACCATCATAATAATAATTGCTGCTCAGCTTCTAAAATATGACAAATTCTGCTTTATTCTGTTGAATATAATTCGAAAGGTAATTAGATTGAATTGTCAACTAGCTATTCTTTTTTGACAACAGCTATTATAGGGTTATTGATTTAAACTGTAAAATGTCCCAAAGAATTATTTCTTAAATATATCGTAAGGCTGAACCCATCTTTTTGGAAATGTGCTCATTGGATACATTTATTTTCCCTTATTTCGGATTTGGATATTTGATCTCACCATCTCACCAGAGTCCTGCCGAAGCTCCAGAGCCCGACATAGGTTATATTGAGACAGACTTAAAAAAAACACTGATCTTTTCAGCATTAATTCAGATAAAACAATTTGACCTATGGGAATGTATCATTTTCACTTCTTTTTCTTTACAGCCATTTATGAAAAAGATGCTAAAAGCTACCTGGAGCCCTACTTAATAATCATTTCAGTTCAGGATGATTTGGTTTCATGTTCACTCTGCCCTAAGTACAAGTTCAGCCTTCTGATTTAAAATGCAAATGACTTTGGCTCGGAGACACTTTGTCTCCTCTCTTCCTGTAAACCATATCAAGCATTTGCTGAGAGCCCAGGGATGATCGATGCTCTTCGCTGCAGGACAGTGAGTGCACAGCCCGCAGGACAGTGAGTGCACAGCCAGCAGGACAGTGAGTGCACAGCCAGCAGGACAGTGAGTGCACAGCCAGCAGGACAGTGAGTGCACAGCCTGCAGGACAGTGAGTGCACAGCCCGCAGGACAGTGAGTGCACAGCCCGCAGGACAGTGAGTGCACAGCCCGCAGGACAGTGAGTGCACAGCCTGCAGGACAGTGAGTGCACAGCCCGCAGGACAGTGAGTACACAGCCAGCAGGACAGTGAGTGCACAGCCTGCAGGACAGTGAGTGCACAGCCTGCAGGACAGTGAGTGCACAGCCAGCAGGACAGTGAGTGCACAGCCAGCAGGACAGTGAGTGCACAGCCAGCAGGACAGTGAGTGCACAGCCAGCAGGACAGTGAGTGCACAGCCAGCAGGACAGTGAGTGCACAGCCTGCAGGACAGTGAGTGCACAGCCCGCAGGACAGTGAGTGCACAGCCCGCAGGACAGTGAGTGCACAGCCAGCAGGACAGTGAGTGCACAGCCCGCAGGACAGTGAGTGCACAGCCCGCAGGACAGTGAGTGCACAGCCCGCAGGACAGTGAGTGCACAGCCTGCAGGACAGTGAGTGCACAGCCTGCAGGACAGTGAGTGCACAGCCTGCAGGACAGTGAGTGCACAGCCTGCAGGACAGTGAGTGCACAGCCCGCAGGACAGTGAGTGCACAGCCCGCAGGACAGTGAGTGCACAGCCTGCAGGACAGTGAGTGCACAGCCTGCAGGACAGTGAGTGCACAGCCCGCAGGACAGTGAGTGCACAGCCAGCAGGACAGTGAGTACACAGCCAGCAGGACAGTGAGTGCACAGCCTGCAGGACAGTGAGTGCACAGCCAGCAGGACAGTGAGTGCACAGCCAGCAGGACAGTGAGTGCACAGCCCGCAGGACAGTGAGTGCACAGCCAGCAGGACAGTGAGTGCACAGCCAGCAGGACAGTGAGTGCACAGCCAGCAGGACAGTGAGTGCACAGCCAGCAGGACAGTGAGTGCACAGCCAGCAGGACAGTGAGTGCACAGCCTGCAGGACAGTGAGTGCACAGCCCGCAGGACAGTGAGTGCACAGCCTGCAGGACAGTGAGTGCACAGCCTGCAGGACAGTGAGTGCACAGCCAGCAGGACAGTGAGTGCACAGCCTGCAGGACAGTGAGTGCACAGCCCGCAGGACAGTGAGTGCACAGCCCGCAGGACAGTGAGTGCACAGCCCGCAGGACAGTGAGTGCACAGCCCGCAGGACAGTGAGTGCACAGCCCGCAGGACAGTGAGTGCACAGCCCGCAGGACAGTGAGTGCACAGCCCGCAGGACAGTGAGTGCACAGCCTGCAGGACAGTGAGTGCACAGCCAGCAGGACAGTGAGTGCACAGCCTGCAGGACAGTGAGTGCACAGCCTGCAGGACAGTGAGTGCACAGCCAGAGTGCATGTAGGGAAAAGAAAATGCAAGCAAGCACTGAAAGCAGCAAAGGGCACCTAGCCATTTTACAATATCTAAACTGTAAGACGGTATCTAGTCTATTATCAGTATCACAATATACAATTCATATATTACCAAGCCCTAATATACACACTATTTCTTTAAATTATTTAATTTACCATACATAAAAATACATTTATATAAAAAAGAATGCAGATGACTTATGCCATATGAGGCTATTGACTCATTTCCATCTGCACTCCCTGGGCATGTACACGCATAACAATCATCACAAAGTCTTGATCACACTAACAGGAACCAGATTGTAGCACGGATCCACGTATATTTACCAGTACATTTATCAGTGTAATGATCATTTTATAATCTTAACTAAAAACATACAATGTTTACAAGACTGGTTGCTCAATATACATTTTTCAGATCATGGGAAAATGCCTGCCTGAGCCGTAGCCTGCAGGCTTTGCTTCATGTGAAACGGTCTTGTTTGGGCTCCACAGTTCCACTTGAATCAGTGCAATAGCTCATGAGACCCATGTGGGGTGTTCTTCCTTTAGTTCAGGGCTGTTCTCTCTTCTGTTGCAGCAGTGTGTATCTGGATGTTGAGTGTGCGGGCTCTGTTTGGGATCGGCTTCCTGGTGACCTCACGGGCCCCGGCAGTCCTCTGTCAGACATGCCCGCTGCCCGCTGCAGCTAACAACCATAAGAAGGGCTGTTTCAGCCACAGAGAGACCTCCACCATGGCCCAGACCCTCAAATACCTTGGGTAAAGTTGTAGTAAATCCATCAAGAGTGTGTGTGAGAGAGAGCTAACTGAGCGGTGTCTGGTCCGCAGGCAGGAGGAGGCGCAGCACATCGATGAAGAGCTCTTCAGTGAGTACGGCTTCAGCGTGGATCAGCTGATGGAGCTGGCTGGACTCAGCTGTGCCACAGCCGTCGCCAGGGTGAGATATCAGGGCTCTTATTGTGAAATAGAAACAACAGTGTTACATTGAAAGCTGTAGAGATGAGTTAATTTGTTCATAGACAAAAGATAATCGGCAAATATTTCCAAAACCCAACCCTTTTAAAGCGGGATGCCAAGCATTCGTCACATGGAAAGACTTGATGTCTTTTTTTGTTATATGTGACTGTACACTCAATACATTGTTTTAAATATCCACATTTTCACTTTTAAACATTTTATGAGCTAGCGATTCGTTCATTAGCATTGGAAGTAATTATTGCAGCCTACACAATGTAGTGGACATTAATAGATACGGTTTTTATTATTTATTGTGTTTTTCTGATTTGACTAAGTTTTCTTGTGATTTGTTCTGTTATCTTTTTCCATTTTGTCACAACCAACGAAGTAAACCTCATCTTTTTGCTCGCCATTGTCTCCAAAAACAGTTTTCGACATATAATAAAGTCCTTATTACTCAATAATCCTTATTATTGAGTATTTGTTCTTCTATTGCTTCACTATACACTAATGTTAATTGTACTACACCAAATCAGAGGATTCAAAGGAAAGAAATGGTGCATACAAGTTCAAAGTCTTTGCAGGCAATTAGACAAAAGACTTTGGGAGATAACCACTTAGGCATTGTCCAGATGGTAAAGCATTCCTTCAAAAACACTCATGCATGATCCTTTTCTATACCTATGTATTGTTTTAATGCAAGTACACACACCTTAAAGACCTTTTCAGCTACACTTCATATAACCATGAAAAGGCTCACTGTGTGACCTTGAAACCAGGTCAAAGTACATCATGTTTTTAAATCGTATTACAGCCTAACATGAGGAGGACTCTGATTACTTCTGATGTTTCATCACAAGGAGCATTTATCTTCAGTAGCAGCTGTGTAGTAACTCCTCTTTTCCTGGTCATACCTCAGTTTTGGAGCATTGATTTTACTGTGTGTTTTTCCTGCAGGCCTATCCAATCAGCTCCCTGGTGAAGGCCAGACCGTCCCTGCTGGTGATTTGTGGACCTGGGAACAACGGAGGCGACGGCCTGGTCTGCGCCCGACACCTTAAACTCTTTGTGAGTGTCTTTAACATGTGTAAAGTAAAGCACATTATAGAAAGGAATCCTACAACAAGATGATTTTAGCTGAAAACAGGTTGAAATGTTACGTGTGTGTGTGTGTGTGTGTGTGTGTGTGTGTGCAGGGTTACGAGCCCACCATCCTGTACCCGAAGAGGCCAAACAAGCCTCTGTTTCAGGGTCTTACCACGCAGTGCCAGAAGATGGAGATCCCCTTCCTGACGGAGATGCCAGAGGTCTGGATATTATCAATAATGCAGCATCCACAGTGGTGAAGTAATGTGATCTGTTACATGATTAGATCTCTTACATTTGACTGCAGTCCAGAGCAGATGAAGGCGTAATGATCCAAATAGGGGCAATTAGGGTTAGAGTTTTTATTGCAACAGACAACACAATAAATAATTTTCAAGTAATGATGCCGAGTTATGTGTTCAGATCTGCACCATATAACGACATGTTTATACTCTGTGATGTGTACAATGTTGATGTTTGTTGGTCTTTAAAACATTCATTTCTCAGGCTAAATTGATTGACGAGGCTTACAACCTGGTGATAGACGCCATCTTTGGCTTCAGCTTTAAGGGGGCTGTTCGAGAGCCTTTTGGTTCCATCCTGGACGTGCTGAAGAAGACCACCTCCCCCATCGCCAGCATCGACATCCCCTCAGGTCAGTCCTCTCTCTCAACACTTTTCAAGTATATTGATCTCCGTTTATCCACAAAGGGTGCAATTTGAGTTGGTACAGTGGATCTCCGCAGGCAACAGGTGTAGACAGAAAATCTGAGTATCCAGGTTTGTTTGACTTTTTTACACGTTGTTGTTCTCCTCCTTTCCTCCGCTCTTGTCTCCGACTGTGAGTGTGTGCATTCGTATATGTGTGTGGGGAGCGGAGCCCCGCCCTTCAGAAACAGAGTGGAGGACAGAATGTGAATGCGCAAAGCAATGCAGTGGACACTGAAACATGCACATACATTGGATAAATAACATTTAAAGTTTATTTAATAAAAGAGCACATGTTCAATGTGAAAAGTGACCGTAGATGATTACTTCAGTTGGGATTTATATACATATTGAAAAAACCACCTTGAATTTCAGGGGGGGCGCAGGGTTCCGTTGGGGGGGCGCAGGGCCCCCCCAAGACAATGGTAGGGGAAACACTGAGTTTATTCTGGGGCCTTGAACTAGTCCCTGTATTTTTCCAATGGATTATTCTGCTGATTCTTTTCTCTGTTAATAATGAATGGTTTTGTCTGTTAAATGTCAGAACATAGTGAACATTTTCTCTATTTATCAAAGTCCAAGATGATGTCTTCTAATATCAGATGTCAGTCCAAAAACCCGAAAGTATAAATGTTCTATTATCTATAAAATAGAAATGCAGGAAATCTCTATATTTGAGGCTAACTATAATAACGATGAATCGATTATCCATATTAGTTAGCATTTTTTCTGTTTAAGTATGATGTCCGATTCATTGTTTCAGCTCGGCTCATTTTGATACAAATAGACATTACATTGCATTTAGCTGACGCTTTTATCCAAAGCGACTTACAATAAGTACATTCGACCAGGAAGACACAACCTTGAAGAAAACAGAATCATATAAGTACATCAGGTTTCATAGAGCCAAACATTTCAAGTGCTACTCAACTGGCTTTAGATAAGCCAGTCCTTTATTAGTACATAAGTGCTTTGTTAATAATTGTATCGCTCGTGGAGTCGAAAGAGATGAGTTTTCAGTCTCCCCCGGAAGATGTGCAAGCTATCTGCTGTCCTGATATCAATGGGGAGCTCATTCCACCATTTTTGAGTGCAATCTCAGTGGACTCACTGCCCGAAGAAAAACAACGATAGTACAGATGCCATGCCATCTCCAACATACCAGTAATCTTAACCAGTCAATGGCACGGTAAAAACTATGCACCATCTAATACGCCTGCACGTGCCGTTAACCTCAAAGTCATCAAAGTCCAGCCAAAGCAGATCTCCTCTCATGACATAGAAGTCTAACAAATAAAATTAGCCCTCCTAAATGTCAGATCTCTGAATAATAAAAACGTTTTAGTTAATGACCTGATTAAAGAAAATAACTTAGATTGCATCTGCTTAGTGGAGACATGGTCACAATATACCGTCCACCTAGACACTCGCCATTATTTATACAAGAGTTCTCTGAATTGATCTCACTATGTGTTACCAGTTACGATAAGGTGATCCTAAACGGAGACCTGAATCTTCATATAAATAAAAAAGCGGACTCCAAAGCTATAGAGCTTGCAAATCTACTAGATAGCTTTGATCTAACACAGCATATAATAAATGCAACTCACCGACATGATAATACATTAGACTTAGTGATAACAACTGGACTAAACATCAATAATATCTCAATAACTGAGCTACCTCTCTCCGACCATCACTGTATATTCTTTGATGCTGAAATAACCCTTACGAAAACAAAAAAAGAAGTCATAGTTCAAAAAAGGCTCCTTAACGACAAAGCTGAATCAAAGTTCACCGATCTCATCAGACTCTATGAACCACACAGTCATGACAGCTCTCTGAATGAAATGGTAGAACATCTCAATGATGCACTATCATCTGTATTCAATTCTGTTGCCCCACTAAAAACTAAAAAGACATCGACAAGCAAAGAATCCCCCTGGTTGAACTATAATGGTGTCAAGGAAGAAAAAAGGAAATGTCGTGCAGCAGAGAGAAAATGGAGGAAAACAAAAACCACTATCTGCTGTCACTATCTAATATGCTTTAACTGCATTTAACAGAACCATCCGACGAGCAAGGAAAGATTATTTTTTCCAATATTATCACAGAAAATGCCGGAAATTCCAGAGTCCCTTTCTCCACTATCGATCAGCACTGTCTCTGCCCCCCCACCCTCCTCAACAGCTAAATGTGAGGAATTTGCTCTGTTTTTTGAGAACAAAATAACTTCAATCAGAGCTAGTATCAATACTAGTGGAGGTGGAGATGAAACCGGTCTCAGTAGAGTATGTAATGTAACTTTACATGCATCACACTAAGCGAACTGTGTAAAACTGTCTCAGAAGCAAACTCCACAACCTCAGACATTGATCCTATCCCCACAACATTCTTTAAGCGAGTGTTTGATAGCATCTCCAGTCCAGTCCTGGACATTATAAACACATCCCTTAAAACTGGCGTCTTCCCTGATGCCTTTAAAACAGCTGTTGTAAAGCCTCTATTAAAGAAACCTAAATTGGATAACAACACAGTAGCAAACCACAGACCAATATCAAATCTACCATTTATCAGTCAAATATTGGAAAGAATTGTCTCAGTCCAAATCAATTCCTTTCTTAAAGAAAACAACATCTTAGAAGTGTTTCAGTCAGGTTTCAGAAGAGCATGTCGGGCTGCAGTCCGTCTGCACTGCCCTGCTCCACATCCCAGCCTACGGAAACTGCACTCACAAAGGTATTTAGTGACATCAGACTCAACTCTGATGCAAATAAAATCTCCATCCTTATCCTATTAGATCTCAGTGCAGCTTTTGATACTATTGATCACAACATCCTAATAAATCGACTTGAAAAGCTTATTGGTTTCTCTGGTTGCGTGTTGAACTGGATCAAAACATATATCAGAGGAAGGATGTTCTATATTAGTCTAGGAGGCCATACATCAGAGAAACATGAAAGCTGCTACGGGGTTGCACAAGGGAGCTGTTTAGGTCCATTACTCTTTTCTCTCTATATGTTACCGCTCGGCCACATCATCAGAGAGTATGGTATAGATTTCCACAGCCATGCGGATGATACACAATTGTACATATCCGCTGAACCAAATGATGTGACAGCCATAAACTCCATTACCAACTGCCTGACAGCCATAAACAAATGGATGAACGATCATTTTCTTAAATTGAATGAGGACAAAACTGAAGTCCTACTTGTCGGCCCCAAATCAAAAAGAGAGATGCTAACAAATAATCTAGGAAGTTTAACCACTTGGATTAAACCGGAGGTGACAAGTCTCGGTGTCATCCTGGACTCAGATTTGAACTTCAACGTCCATTTAAACAAAGTGACCAAAATAGCTTTTTTTCATCTCAGAAACATAGCGAAGGTAAGACCATTCATAAATCAAAATGATGCAGAGAAGCTAATTCATGCCTTTATATCTAGCCGACTAGACTACTGCAATGCACTATTCACTGGTCTCCCCAAGAAAGCTATTGGAAGACTCCAGCTCATTCAAAACTCTGCAGCTAGACTACTGACGAATACCAAAAGGAGGGAACACATTAGTCCTGTCTTAGCTACTCTACACTGGCTTCCTATAACTTTCAGAATTGATTTGAAGGTGCTTCTCCTCACATACAAAGCTCTAAATGGACAAGGACCCAGCTACATTGCTGACTCTCTAATGAACTACACACCTGCCAGAACACTGCGATCATCAGATGCAGGTCTATTAGAGGTCACCAGAAAGAGTCATAAGAAGATCGGTGAAGCAGCCTTTGTAAACTACGCCCCAAAACTGTGGAACACGTTACCCAACAATATTAGGGAAGCCAATACGTTAGGTTTTAAGCTGCCTTTTACACTATTATACTGCACTATTCTCTGTGATTGACATTGCACTATTTCTCTGTTTTATTCCCCATGTTTTTATTTTTAATTATTTTATCCCACTTTATGCTTTGCTCTTGCTGCTTGTTTTTCACTGATTTTATGTCTTATTTTTTACTGATGTAAAGCACTTTGAACTGCAATCCCCTGTATGAAAGGTGCTATACAAATAAAGTTATTATTATTATTATTTTGGAGCCAGGATAGCAAACCCACGTGTTTTTGCTGATGGGAACTTGGGTCCCCTTCGCAGTGCGGGTGCAGCGAGCTGTTTGGCTGATGCAGAGCGTAGTGCACGTGCTGGGGTGTACGGTTTAACCATGTCCTGGATGTAGGAAGGGCCAGATCCATTCACAGCATGGTACGCAAGTACCAGTGTCTTGAAGTGGATTCTAGCAGTTACCGGACAGTTTACAGTACATTTGATTTGAATTGGGAAATAAATGAAGCATTGGGAACTATAGATTTATTTACAATGTATCAGTTTTTTGGTGAGTAGAATCATTCAATAAGTGTTCTTAGCAGGGATGGAACGGGTTTGATATGGTCCATTCATTTGTGTGTCAGCAATGTAGAAAATCTTGAAAATCAATCATTTAATTTGCATTAAATCGACTTTTCGTGCTCTAAGGCAGATTATATCAATATGGGTGACCCTTTGACTTTGATTGTAGTGCTACCATGAGACAGAAATATGTTAAACATCAATGAACTAATTGTCACAAATTGTACTGCATATTCACTAAAAAGAAGAAGTGGAAGCTTGAACTTATGACCTCTTTATTGTTTTCCACAGGCTGGGATGTGGAGCAGGGCAGTGCAGACGGACTGCAGCCCGACATGCTCATCTCCCTCACTGCTCCCAAGAAGTCTGCCTCCATGTTCAGGGGACGGTACCACTTCCTGGGGGGCCGCTTTGTGCCCCCCAGCATAGAGAGGAAGTACCAGCTCAACCTGCCCCCATACCCCGACCAGGACTGTGTGCTGCAGCTGTAGCAGATGTACTCAAGGTTTGATGAGAGGAAGGGTATTTGTATTTAAAGAAATAGTTAATCTAATTAGAAAATAATTCCTTCTATATGTACAAAATAAATGATGTTTGTCAAAGAATAATTCTTCCTTACTCCTAAAATATTGAACCTTTTCTGTGTGTTGACGTTATCTCCCGTAAGGAATGTGATAATGCAGTCATGTGATGTTATTCTCAGTTTTACTATCGGTCATAGAGGGTTTTATGACTGTGAGAACGCTGGCTTTCTAAGCCCCACAGACAGTTGATTGAGTATTTCCAGATATCGGGGATATCTCCAGTGTTCCCAGTGTTTACGCACCATCCCCAATATGTGGATTAACTCTCTGTAAACTAGTTAAAAGGTCTATCGAGAGAGAGGCTGGGCAGAGTTGATGTGGCAACCCACCCGTGCAGTCAGAATCTCTGGCTGCTCTGTGACTTGTGATATGAATTCTCTGGCCGATACTTGTAAATAAACATCTGTGTTTGACATCAAAGCTCCAACTCTCCTTGTGTCTCTCTGAGTCCTGACTCTCCATTGCTGCAGAAGTTTCCCTTTCAATGTTTATTGAGCCAAACACTGTTTCACATTATTGAGTCAATGCTACACTGAACAAAAATATAAATGCAACACTTTTGTTTTTGCTCCCATTTTTCATGAGATGAACTCAAAGATCTAAAACATTTTCTATATACACAAAATAACCATTTCTCTCAAATATTGTTCACAAATCTGAAAATATCTGTGATAGTGAGCACTTCTCCTTTGCCGAGATAATCCATCCCACCTCACAGGTGTGGCATATCAAGATGCTGATTAGACAGCATGATTATTGCACAGGTGTGCCTTAGGCTGGCCACAATAAAAGGCCACTCTGAAATGTTCAGTTTTATCACACAGCACAATGCCACAGATGTCGCAAGTTTTGAAGGAGCGTGCAATTGGCATGCTGACAGCAGGAATGTCCACCAGAGCTGTTGCCCGTGGATTGAATGTTCATTTCTCTACCATAAGCCGTCTCCAAAGGCGTTTCAGAGAATTTGGCAGTACATCCAACCGGCCTCACAACCGCAGACCACGTGTAACCACACCAGCCCAGGACCTCCACATCCAGCATGTTCACCTCCAAGATCGTCTGAGACCAGCCACTCGGACAGCTGCTGCAACAATCGGTTTGCATAACGGAAGAATTTCTGCACAAACTGTCAGAAACCGTCTCAGGGAAGCTCATCTGCATGCTCATCGTCCTCATCGGGGTCTCAACCTGACTCCGGTTCGTCGTCGTAACCGACTTGAGTGGGCAAATGCTCACATTGGATGGCGTCTGGCACGTTGGAGAGGTGTTCTCTTCACGGATGAATCCCGGTTTTCACTGTTCAGGGCAGATGGCAGACAGCGTGTGTGGCGTCGTGTGGGTGAGCGGTTTTCTGATGTCAATGTTGTGAATCGATTGGCCCATGGTCGTGGTGGGGTTATGGTATGGGCAGGCGTATGTTATGGACGACGAACACAGGTGCATTTTATTGATGGCATTGTGAATGCACAGAGATACCGTGACGAGATCCTGAGGCCCATTGTTGTGCCATTCATCCACGACCATCACCTCATGTTGCAGCATGATAATGCACGGCCCCATGTTGCAAGGATCTGTACACAATTCCTGGAGGCTGAAAACATCCCAGTTCTTGCATGGCCAGCATACTCACCGGACATGTCACCCATTGAGCATGTTTGGGATGCTCTGGATCGGCGTATACGACAGCGTGTTCCAGTTCCTGCCAATATCCAGCAACTTCGCACAGCCATTGAAGAGGAGTGGACCAACATTCCACAGGCCACAATCAACAACCTGATCAACTCTATGCGAAGGAGATGTGTTGCACTGCGTGAGGCAAATGGTGGTCACACCAGATACTGACTGGTTTTCGGAACCCCCCAGACCCCCCCAATAAAGCAAAACTGCACGTTTCAGAGTGGCCTTTTATTGTGGCCAGCCTAAGGCACACCTGTGCAATAATCATGCTGTCTAATCAGCATCTTGATATGCCACACCTGTGAAGTGGGATGGATTATCTCGGCAAAGGAGAAGTGCTCACTATCACAGATTTTTTCAGATTTGTGAACAATTATTTTGTGTTTATAGAAAATGTTTTAGATCTTTGAGTTCATCTCATGAAAAATGGGAGCAAAAACAAAAGTGTTGCATTTATATTTTTGTTCAGTGTAATTGACATTTACATGAAAAAAACAAGCAACAACAAAAGTAAAGATAATTTAAAAAAGGAAGGATATTATTTTGAAAAGTATTACAATCAATGAACTAAAAAGAGAAAACCAAAATCTTTATAACAAATAGTTAAAATTCAGAAAGGGAAAAATAAATTAAAGTCTAAAATTAAATAAAAACAACTTTCTTAACCTCTCCTGTTTTTCTGTCCCATTATTAGCTGTAATCCTTTTGGTAAATCCTGTTTGCAAAAGGGTTGTACCGGAGATTTATAGCAATCTCATAATTATGAAGCTGTAGTTCTGAGCTTAGTTTAGCAAAAAGACTAGAAATAGCTAGCCCATCTCTGTGGAAAAGTTGAGGAATAAACTACATACACTTTTATTTTTGCTCCCATTTTTCATGAGATGAACTCAAAGATCTAAAACATTTTCTATATACACACAATAACCATTTATCTCAAATATTGTTCACAAATCTGAAAAAATCTGTGATAGTGAGCACTTCTCCTTTGCCGAGATAATCCATCCCACCTCACAGGTGTGGCATATCAAGATGCTGATTAGACAGCATGCTTATTGCACAGGTGTGCCTTAGTCTGAAACCAGAGCCCAGTCTGCTCTGATTGGTTAGCTGACGGCTCTGTTGTGATTGGTTGACTGTTAGAGATGTCCCTCCCCTTAGCCTCTCACGTACAATGTGTTTGAGCTCTAGCCAGTAGGATCTTGAATGTTACATAGTGATGTCATCATGTTATGGAGTTAAACAAAGAAGTCCAAGGGAGGTTTCAGACAGGGGGGGGAGGGAGAGTGTGTGGGAGGGAACACTGGGATGTTAGCCTTTGCAGACCATTTACATGCACAAAAACTTATATAACACACTATAGTAGAGAGAAAACCCCCCAAATCACGATAAGGCCCCTTTAAACTCTGGAATCAGATCAGAAGACTTCTCCATCGCATGTACTTTTAGAGTTTTTATTATGGCATCTTAAGTTTTAATTGAATGTACAACCAGCAACTGGAAAGACAGTCTATCATAATCCATCACATTCTATTTTTTTTATAAATTACCATACATGTTGTGTGTCGCGTTTTTTATACATTATGTGGTGATGATTCAGTAAAAAGCTTTCTTATACAATCAGCCTCATGGAGTCCAACAGACGCCCATAGTACATCTTCCATTTTATATAAACGAGCGATTCCAAATACTTAAATAAATACTGTATGTACTGTACAGTATAAGCTTTTGACAATTTCATTAATGCATAATGATTTCTCGAATAAGTGCAGGGCAGGACATGCTTTTGTGGCGCAAGATACTATGTACAGTGCTGACCATGCTCTCTGTGATGTCATATCCATGTGTGATCTTCGGCGAGGAAAAGGTAAAATAGAGGCTTGAGATGAAGAGGAGTTTCCCCCCCGAGTTGTCTACATGCAGGTCAGTGGGCGGATGGATGTGTTCAGTCCAAGGAAGACGCCTGAGGAAGAAGACAAAACAATAATGGACTTTATGGCAGTCATTCCAAACCACTGTGCTTACATTATGCTTTTATCCAAAGAGACTTATATACACTTTAGTACCACATACATGCCTGCGGGAACAATTTGCAGTTAAGTACCTTCCCCAAGGACACTTCGGGAATGCTGGCTCAACTAACCCTCTGATTGGAACATGCCCATTATTCCCCTGAGCCATAACCGCTCCATGTTTTCAGAAAATCCAGTTCACTGAAGTTGCAGTTGGTAAGTTATTTTTAAAAGTTGCTAGTAAATTACTTTCAATATTCCTCGTTTAAAGGGGCCCTATTCTGCTCATTGTCAGGTTCATATCAGTATGTAGTGTCTCTACTTTAAAGAGTCCTCTCCTGCTGATGTTCAGGTGTATATCAGTATGTAGTGTCTCTACTTTAAAGAGTCCTCTCCTGCTGATGTTCAGGTGTATATCAGTATGTAGTGCCTCTACTTTAAAGAGTCCTCTCCTGCTCATTGTCAGGTTCATATCAGTATGTAGTGTCTCTACTTTAAAGAGTCCTCTCCTGCTGATGTTCAGGTGTATATCAGTATGTAGTGTCTCTACTTTAAAGAGTCCTCTCCTGCTGATGTTCAGGTGTATATCAGTATGTAGTGCCTCTACTTTAAAGAGTCCTCTCCTGCTCATTGTCAGGTTCATATCAGTATGTAGTGTCTCTACTTTAAAGAGTCCTCTCCTGCTGATGTTCAGGTGTATATCAGTATGTAGTGCCTCTACTTTAAAGAGTCCTCTCCTGCTGATGTTCAGGTGTATATCAGTATGTAGTGTCTCTACTTTAAAGAGTCCTCTCCTGCTGATGTTCAGGTGTATATCAGTATGTAGTGTCTCTACTTTAAAGAGTCCTCTCCTGCTGATGTTCAGGTGTATATCAGTATGTAGTGTCTCTACTTTAAAGAGTCCTCTCCTGCTGATGTTCAGGTGTATATCAGTATGTAGTGTCTCTACTTTAAAGAGTCCTCTCCTGCTGATGTTCAGGTGTATATCAGTATGTAGTGTCTCTACTTTAAAGAGTCCTCTCCTGCTGATGTTCAGGTGTATATCAGTATGTAGTGTCTCTACTTTAAAGAGTCCTCTCCTGCTGATGTTCAGGTGTATATCAGTATGTAGTGTCTCTACTTTAAAGAGTCCTCTCCTGCTGATGTTCAGGTGTATATCAGTATGTAGTGTCTCTACTTTAAAGAGTCCTCTCCTGCTGATGCTCAGGTGTATATCAGTATGTAGTGTCTCTACTTTAAAGAGTCCTCTCCTGCTGATGTTCAGGTGTATATCAGTATGTAGTGTCTCTACTTTAAAGAGTCCTCTCCTGCTGATGTTCAGGTGTATATCAGTATGTAGTGTCTCTACTTTAAAGAGTCCTCTTCTGCTGATGTTCAGGTGTATATCAGTATGTATTGTCTCTACTTTAAAGAGTCCTCTCCTGCTGATGTTCAGGTGTATATCAGTATGTAGTGTCTCTACTGGGACGTGTCTCCATGCTTTAATGTTCAGAAAGCTCTTTATTTATACTGCAGCTCCTCTTTTCACCCTCTGTCTGAAACCAGAGCCCAGTCTGCTCTGATTGGTTAGCTGGCCAGCTCTGTTGTGAGCGGTCAACTGCTTAGAGATGTTCCGCCCCTTTGCCTATCACGTACAATGTGTTGGAGCGCTAGCCAATAGAAGCGAGAATGTTATATACAGTAGTGATGTCACTATGTTACAGAAGTGAAGAAAAAGGAGTCCAATCGAGATTTTAGCCTTTGCACACCATTTTACAGGCACAATTGTCAAACCTATACAACCCACTGCAGGAAAGGGAACCCCTGAAAAACATAATACGGCCTCTTTAAATCATTTTGGGTTATTTAAACCTGGAAATAAGTTAGCATTTTGCCACTTACGATTTGCTTGTCTCAATGTGATTCTGAATATGATTTTGGTTAGATGCCTGAAATAAGGTATGTGGTTAACACAAGCTTAAGATATTTTCATGTTTTACTTCTGGTGACTTCATAATCACTGCTACAATATATTGCTAATATTTCCAGCAGCTCCAAATATAAGCCCGACATATACGGTTTCATAGTAAACAAATAAATGTATTAATCATAAGAGTCTAGCACTATCGGAGCACTAATGGCGCGTTTCCACTGCAGCGGGTAGCTCGCTTTAAGCCTATTAGTCCTGTCTTAGCTACTCTACACTGGCTTCCTATAACTTTCAGAATTGATTTGAAGGTGCTTCTCCTCACATACAAAGCTCTAAATGGACAAGGACCCAGCTACATTGCTGACATTTAAGCCTAAGGGCTACAGCTAGCAGGATGTTTATATGTTTGCTGAGTCAAGGTTGGTTGCTCTGCAATACCTTCGTTAGAGGTCACGGCAACGGTATTTAGTCAATCCACTGACTCCGGTGACTATGATTCAGATTGTGTGTGTTTTTTTAACCATTTCTATATGAAACGGTATATTAGCTCGGCAACATTAATACATCTTGTTTTTCTGTAGCCTAGGCTATTCATATATCAAAATTCATTAGCACATCCAGCCCCCTGTAGGTCCTGTGCTGCGTGTTGTTGGTCAGTAAGTGCTTACAATAGCTGTAATCATAATTACATTTCCTGTGGCGTGGAAAACAAGTATGACAGTTGGTCAAATATTAGCCTTCCTATCCTATCCAATTGCCATGGATGAAGAAGTTGAAACTAGACCTGAAGATGCCGCTTACTTAATCCAATCAAAATGATCGCCTGATGCATACGGCAAAAATCTTTCTAGCTGCCTGATTAACTTCCCAGTTATGCCACTCACTAAATATTGTTACCTGGGATACATCCCAAGTCTTTTAACTGATATTGCCTTGTTTATTCTCTTACATGGTTTTCTTGCTTCTCTCAGTGCATCCTAGGTGGGAAGGACTAAGACGCAAGGATCGGCAGAGGTGAGGAGAACATAGATGCAATTTCAGAGAAATGGGATGTACCCCTAAAGTGTTTCTCCTACCATAGACTTTAGGTAGCTCCAATCAGGAGGTTGATGGTTTGATTCCAAGCCCCTGCAGTCAACATGTCCATGGGCAAGATACTAAGATTGACTGTCTAGATTCTTTAAATTGCTTTCTAGGCTCATTAATAAACACGTCTTATCACATGTTTCTTCATCTGCACTCTGTCTACAACAACAAAAGAGTAAAGGTTATAGCTTTATCTCCAAACAACATCACATGAGTAGAGTATGATGAATCTGAGCCAGTATTAAATGCAGCCTTTAGCCTTTGACAGTTTTCAATATTTAAAGCTAATATATGGACACAGCTAGATTATTGACGAAACAAGTATTACATTTAAAAACCAAGCAATCTTTAGGATCCCACACATACCTGTGCTATTCTCCGACCTGTACACCCCCACAGTTGTCTTTACCTTCCGTGGCTATAGCTAAATATTCAGCATTTCTAGAAGGAAAGGAGAAAAACCTATGTTGTGAAATAATATCACATTTTTGACTTTATAGAAATGAAATGGTGAACATTTAAAAAAACGAATCTTCACGTTATGGATGTAGGACAAGTTTTTGACTTACAGGAGGGAGGTTTTGTTTTTTACTAGGGAGGAGGATGACACGGACAAGACGAAAACATGACAAGTAGACGCAGGGAGCGTGAGACAAAGAGACACACGTGAAAACACACAAACACAATGGAAACATTGATAATCTTAAATAAAGGTAGGGAAGAGCGAGGACAGGTGAAGTAGGAGAGTAACATGAAGCAAAAACAAGATGTAACAAAGTAAAAGTTTAAAATATAGGTGTGACATCAGCAATAGAGCATGAATTAATGGGGCATTCATGAGGAAATACACACATTTCAAAGCATTATTTATTATTTGTTTAACATATAGCTGAGCTTGGTAGTAATCTTTTTAGAGTAAGGCCCAGTAACACCAAATGTCAAAGAAATGTATATTTGCTTAATTGAGCTGCAAAATATCTGCATTTTAATGCGTATGTAACCGGGTCTTTCATTAGTTTTGTAAATCTTTCCAGATTGAATTTACTTAGAGCCAAGCAGATAAATCCTAATTTGCATCTATGCTGGCCAATAACCCAATGAAAGAATTGAAGTATGGATTAGGGCTGAACAATCTTATAAACCAAGCGGCTGAAGGCACAATAACATTTCAATTCTAAATTTGTGTCAAAATACCATTTATGAAAAAATCTTGGTTTGGTACAGATCAGTCCGATCATGAAACACGATGAAAGTGATCAATCCCTTGAACAACTTCAATCATATCGCAATTACAATATCAACAATGTCAAAATTGTTCAGCCCTTGTTTGGATTGAGGTGATTTTAAAGCATTGCTTCCAATGCATGTTTTAGAACAGAACAGTACACATCTTAGCCACAATGCTTCCATAACCATATTTTAGGAATACTTATCAAAAATGGTAGCTTATGTTATGCATTTATGCTATAAAAAGTGATTATGGCCAACAATCGTTGCTGAATTTTTGTAGGCTCATGAATATCTTTGAATATCTTATAAAGTATTTGCCATAAAAATCCAGAATTTAGTTTGGTCTCTACAAGTTTGAATGTTATGGATAAAAACCTTGGATAAAAGTATTTGCTTTTTTTCACAATATATTTATAGAACACAAGGAAGACAAATGGGGTGCTCTGTATTGAGATTATAAAAAAGTAAGAAAAATAAAGATTGGATAAATAAATATATACAATCTGCATTTCTCCCAAATGTCCTCAAATTAAAGTTCCTGAAGCCATTCTTTGTAATGGCTTCACTCAGTTTTCTAAAAATGTATTTTTTTCATTCAGTAATTCTGTATACATGTAATCCAAGGTATTGTTTAGTATTGTTGGTTTAAGTTGTTTGAATGTTTGTATCAGTCAAATAAATAGTCTCTATCTATAAAATATCAATTGTACTGTAACCATTTAATAAAACTCAAACCGTCACAACTGGAGTTACAAGGTTCCCCATGGTGTAAGCAATATGTGAATACTGATGTTTATAATATACTTACGCCGCTTCTCGTAATGCTTCCTCCCCATGAGCTGATATTTTCCTGTAGCAGTAAATCATCTCTATGAGCAGCCACACCTGCAGGCCGATGACGGTAAAGTACATCATGAACTCGGACACGATGGAAGCCGTTCCTCGGGTCGCTGCGCACATGAAAGACAGTAAATCAAGAGATCAGACAGACACCAGAGAGGCCACCTGACCAAGCAGAAACTGTGAGTGAAATTACAAAGAATGGGATTTTTCGGTAAGAGAGATCTGGAATGGAGATGCAGCTGCAGCTAACATCTTAAACATTGTAAGTATGTTGTCTGGTTTAACTACATTAAAGATCCCATGTCATGGCCATTTCTACTGATCATAATTCCATTGTTGAGGTCTACTAGAATAGATTTACATTGTTCACTGTTCCAAACTCACATTGGTTTCTCATACAGCATCTCTGTATAGTATGTGTATTCACTCTCTGTCCTAAGCGGCTTGTTGGAGCTCCTGCCCCCCCCCCCCCCCCCCCCCCCCCTCCCTGTGAGCCCGCTGTGCTCTGATTGGTCAGCTCGCCCACTCTGTTCTGATGAGTCCACCACCGTTACAGCGGAACATCAGTGATTATGTTTTACAATGGCGTTTGTTAGCAACCAGAAAATGACACCAGTAATGACAAACAGATGAGAATGCTGCGTGGGGTCTGGGTGCCGTTGTTACGTCACTTGGTTCCCGGAAGAAACAAATGTAAAAAGAGAAATGTCCAACGAGGCGTTCTGGGGCAGCACAGACAGGTCTTTTCTGTGTTAGAGTTTTACTCGCTACAGGGTGTACTTTGAGGGTTTGTGACTGCAGACCGTTTACATGCAGAAAAACCTTCATAACACACAAGGGGACGGGTAATAACCGGAAAAGCATGACAGAGTCCCCCTCTTTTTTCCCATGCTGCCTAGGAATCATACTTAATTCTAAAGCATTATTTTAGTCTAAAACATTGGTCTTCAACAAAGGACGTTACAAAAGAGATGCTGCTGAATTGTTGGTTTAATTTAAATTAAAACATGTCTGATAATACACATAACCTCACGTTATCTCATGACCGAGCTTACCTCTGCTAATTTACTGTGAGGCACCTATATATGACGGCAAACTATAAGAACGCATTATTATTTAAGAGCTTTGCACTATAAAAAAGTATGTTTACTTTAGGCTGGATAGATGTATTTTATGCCCAGTTTAATATTGAACCCAATATTATATATATATATATATATAGTAAAGGGGGCCCTGCCCTGTTTCTATTTCAGATGACCACTGACCTAATCTACTTGACATACCTTACATTGCCTTTAATATGGTGAAATCAGATAATCTGCAATAAATTGAAAGCAATAATCATTTTGCTCATACATACTGAGAAACTGAGTGAGCGAGGTGTCTATTACTGTTAGCGAGAAAGTGACACACTCAATTTATGTACTGTTAACCCCCACTTTAATGAAATATTCGCTTATTAGATATAGATGTGACAATCTGTAATAACCACTTGTGAGTAGGCATCAGTTTGGAAATGGCTGTCGTTTAATCATTATGGTCTGGAACAAAAATCAGATATTGAAAAAAATAAGTAAAGCTTTCATGACGGGCTAAGATTCTTGGCTGAAGAGGTCGTTTTCAAAACTATTACAATTTGTTGTATTTATTTGCAATATTTCTGTGCCATTTTTATTGGAGGTTAATGGACTGCATTTATATAGCGCCAGTCATTGTGACCCCTCAAAGCACTTATACATATTCAAGCATTCACCTATTCACAAATATTGTAAATGGCTCAGGCAGAGGCTGCAAGAGCACTTTGAAATGTTGACTGCATGTGCTGGGGATTGAACCAGCGACCTTCCTATTGGTGGAAGACCACTCACCTCCTGAGCCCCAAATCCGCCAAACTTAGGTTACTTCTTAACATCTTTTTTTTGCAGTGCTTGCTCTTAAACCCTGCTCCTAATGACTCTATCCGCTCTCCCATCACAGGCCCAGCAGTTGAAGACCTGCAGTAGAAGTCATCGTACCTTTGGCCACCACGGTGAGCTTCACCACCTTGCTGATGACGGTGGTGTAATCATAGTTGTCGTAGGCGAGGATGCGATTGAAGAAGCACTGGTAGGTTCCCGAGTCGTTGAAGGTGACGTTGAGCAGGTATATGGACGCGTCTTGGATGTCGTTGCTCCTCTTACTTCCGTTCCAATCCACACGGCCCACGAAGTTGTCGCTTTCCACGGTGGCGCCGTCCTCATTGTAGCTGTAGATCTGCAGAGACATCAAGGTCAGTCACAATGCTGCTCTGACAGAACACCAGTTACTTCTGCACATATATATTTCCACAAATAATGTACAATGTTCAATACAGTGTATTCAATGTTCTGTGTATTCTCTTGTTCCGATTAACCCAGCCAAATCTTTTTTCTTGTTTTGTATCTATATCTACGCCGGGATCCGGAGTCGAGGCTGATCCTCTTGCTGTAGTCCTGTGTCTTGGATCCTCTATCCCGAGTTCTGGATTAAGTCGTGGACTTCGGGTCGTGGCTGAACCTGTCTCTGCGGTCCTGCCTTGGGTCTCGTCATGCTGCTTCCCTGATGGCTTCCACAGGATTGTAGCTGACATCCTCGTGGATTCATCTTCTTATTACAGACACATGCATTTCCTAACATTCGGTCTATATGCTGTAAAATGTATTATCTCTTCGATTTACACACGCCATCTATTGCACGTCTGTCCGTCCTGGGAGAGGGATCCCTCCTCTGTTGCTCTCCCTGAGGTTTCTCCCATTGATTCCCTTTTAAACTGTGGGTTTTCTCTGGAAGTTTTTCCTTGTACGATGTGAGGGTCTAAGGACAGAGGGTGTCGTTTTTCTCATACTGATATTCTGAACAATCTGTGCTGTTGTATTTGCTGTAAAGTGTCTCTACTGTAGGCTATTGTTATTATATGTACAGCACTTTGGCTCCACCAAAAATCGTTTATAAATGTGCTATATAAATAAAACTTGATTTGATTTGATATACAGTGGAGGAAATAAGTATTTGATCCCTTTCAGATTTTGTAAGTTTGCCCGCTCAAAAAGAAATTAACAGTATATATTTGTAATGGTAGGTTTATTTTAACAGTGAGAGTAAGAATATCAAAAAGAAAATCCAGAAATTGACATTATATAAAAGATTATGTATTTGCATTGAACTGTGGGAAATGTCTGTTGATCCCCTTGCAGAACATGTGTTAGTACTTGGTGGAGAAACCCCTGTTGGACACACAGAGGTCAGACGCTTCTTGTAGCTGGTCTCCAGGTTTGTGCACATCTCAGGAAGGATGTTGGTCCACTCCTCATGATCATCAATACCCCACGGGGCAAGATCTTGTGAGGAGCCTCAGTGCGAGGGCTATTGATTGTTGATTGATGCTCATTTGATTTTTCTTCCATTTTCAAATAATGGCACCAACAGTTGTCTCCTTCTCACCGAGCTGCTTTCTGATGGTCTTGTAGCCAATCCCAGCCTTGTGCAGGTCTACAGTCTTCTCCCTGAGGTCCTTAGACAGCTCTTTAGTCTGGCCCATGGTGGAGAGGTTGGAATCTGATTGATTGATTCTGTGGACAGGTGTCTTTTATACAGATAACAAGTTGATATTAGGAGTACTTTCTTAAAGGAAGAGGACTTATGTAACCGTCTGTGGGAGCCAGAATCCTTGTTGGTTGCAAGGGGATCAAATACTTATTTCCCACAATGCAAATCAATTTGTATCTTTTATATAATGTCAGTTTCTGGATTTTCTTTTTGATAGTCTCTCTCTCATTAGTAAAATAAACCTACCATTGACATTTTAGACTGTTCATTTCTTTGTAAGTGGGTAAACTACAAAATTGGCAAGGGATCAAATACTTATTTCCTCCACTGTATGTATATATAATGTATAGCTTTTGAATAATTATACTGTCTTATTTAGTTCTTTATTATTTAGAGTCGTTTTTACTTAACCTTGTTTCTTGTACTGCTGTAAAATGTGATTTTCTATATAACAAAGCTTTTCTTCTAACACATTTTGAATAATTGCTCTGTCATTAGTGCAGGTAGTTAAGCATAATGAGACTAGGTAATACCCAAAGTCCCAAAGCTCGATATCAAAGTGTCCAATGTTTTTTTACTCTTTATATACAAGGGAAAAACATTGTGTTTAGTGGTACACAATAAAAACAGATCCCATTTTTACGTAAAGGAAAATACAGAGACAATAAGGTAAAATGCTGATAAAATAACAGTTTGAGGAAGATATCCAACATACAACCACAATGTTAAATATCAAGGAAATGCTTGAGATAAAATAAAGAGATATTAAAGTGTACTCATATGCCTCTCTGCTGCCTTGACTATCTTGCTACTGTATAACAAATTGCTTGTTGAATACAAAATAATGATAGATGATTTTTTTTATGAATAAGTGATTTTTTTATGAATAACTTGAACATTTAACTGAACACAAGGCACCAATCTAAAAGTAAAGAACTAATGAAACTCTTTCAATTAACTACAAATCACTTAATGCAATATCGCAGTCCATTCAAACATTTGTTGACCCAAAAGTCTGTTGTACGTGATAGGCTAAGGGGCGGGACATCTCTAAGTTGTTGACCAATCACAACATAGCCGACCAGCTAACCAATCAGAGCAGACTGGGCTCTGGTTTCAGACAGAGGGTGAAAAGAGGTGCCGGCTCTCGTACTGCCTTTTTCTCACAGGCAGTGACATGTCACAGTAGAGGAACACAATATTCTGTATGTGTGTCCATGGGAGATATTGTTTTCATTGACACATAAAAGGAGCATTAAGTCAAAAATGTCAGCTGAAATTAATGTTGCTTTTTTATATAAAGGATTTCGATTTTATTAAAAATGTCCAACTTACCACTTATAATATTTGCATTAGGACATACTGATCCATGCAGCTACATTATCTCATACATTATCAGGATCCAACCCGAGGTCATCACGGCTGTGTGTCATCTCTGGAGCTGTAATGATCTCTGTGGTGTAAAATATCACCATTGATTGCATGTGAACCTCGGGATGACCTCGGCACTGGACTCTGATGTGATGTGGGAGAAGGGAGGGGAGCTCGGGTGCGCACTTTACAGTATATGCATGCATATAAAAATAGCTGTTGTCTGAAGGAGTGTGATTTCAGGGATGCTTGCACGACTAAAACTCCTTTAGAAGCACAAATACTTCCTGTGCTCCACAACATGCTGTGTCAGTAACATTATGTCCTGACATCAGACATTTCCCAGCAATGATTTTCACTCACATGAAAGAAGTCGGCCTCTCCTTTGCCCCTGAAGTACCATTCGACGGTGGCAGTAGCTATCACCTCGGTCCTCCTCTTGCAGGAGATGCAGCCCAGTTTGAACCCCACGCCCGCCACTGCCTCTGTGTCGGAGTCCACCTCGGCACAGGCCCCCCGGCCCTCGTACAGGGCTAAACAGGGAGGATATCACAACTCTGGGTTAGCACGGTGTGGCCACAACATTAAAAAAGGCTTGAATTAATCATCTCAACTCACCTATCATATGAAATAAAATAAAAAACACAACAAGGTTTGATACATCCATGTCACCGGATTATGTTTTAGGAGCCTTCAAAAATGTGGTTCTTCTTCTCTGTGGGTTCTTGTATGGAGTTCCAAAGTGTGTTGTTGACGTTTTAAAAGATGAATGTGTCAGGCTACACAGCCCTTCCTTATAGTTAATGTGCTTTAGGATGTATCAACAGTGCTCAAGGTGGCAACAATTTCCTAGTGGTTGCAGGATGTATTGCCACAGATTACTACTGCTCCCTTATTTATCTCTATTCACCTGACGTATTCAAATCGTTGTTTTTAAATTGTGCTTCTAATTAGATAACAGCACAATCCTGGTGACTCTCCAGATCAACACTCTGATATGTAATTATGTTGTCCCTTAGGCCTTTAATGTGAGATGCACAGAGCAATCATTGGACCTGCCGGGGGCCGTATGCACAGCTCCACAAAGACCATGATAAATGTGTGTTTATATAAGGTGCAACATGCAAGCTACTGACTGTCTACAGTACACCTTGACGCCAGTGCTTACATGATGTATGTGCAAGCTCTAGTTTAAGAAATGGCTACCTTTTTATAGGCTACAGATTAAATACAGACCGATCTATTGGTGTTATAATATGTATCCTCTATTGGATCACTGAAAACACTGTCCTGGAATAGAGGCCTCCTCTCCTCGAGTCGTGTCCTCGCAGAAAAAAATGAATATTCCTCTCCTAATGGCCCCGCACTACTGGAGATGCTCCTCTCATGCGGGCAGATAAATTGCGTGAGCGCACGGGGTGCAACGAAAAAGCAAACCCTCCACAAAAGAACACAAAATCCATCGTCCTGTGCCTGATAACGGTGTTTTCCCTGCGCCACAGCGGCACCTCTGTCGCTCAGATCAGAGGATGCTGCCGATGCACTGCGGTACAAAACCTCCGTGTTTGACTGAGCGGATCCTGCTTGTGACGCCTGCTGTAGTTCCTGCCCCGCTGGTTTTAAACTGATGCTAGTTTAGCTTTGTCTGAAAACACTGCGGGGCGCTCAGCCTACGCCCTCACCTGGCGCACATATCACGTTTATTAAAGGGCTTAATAGAAGTGGGAGCAAGCGGCAAACTCTGGGGCAGAGCCGGGACGCCAATAGGGAAGTGCCACAAACTGTAGTTCATATATTGGCCGATAAGCGATGACTGCAGAAAGGATCAATTTCCATAGACCCCATGTTAAAATGCCCAACTTTACAGCAGAAATAAACATGTTTATACCCATGGATGCAATAACAATTATTCGGGATATAGTTAGATTCCACCTTCATGATTAGGAATTGTTGAGTGAATTGTTTTATAACGCAACCCTTTTATTTATATTAGGTCTTAACGTTTTTGCATAAATTAGGGCATGGTCACATTGAGTGACAGCTCTGTCAAGTGACTGCTGCTGTTAGCTTCTTGTCTCTCTGCTAGCTGCTCCGTGAAGCTACAGGAGAGGCTTCTCAATACTCTAAATTCCCCTCCTCGACTCCTCGATCCTCCGGTAGTGACCCGGAAATGGATTTCAGCGCGTCATGTTGAAGGACATCTCATTTCTCTAAATGCACATCGAGGACCGAGCATTGAGGAGGTTCTCTGCTATAACCGAGGATACACTAGAGCAGGGGTGCCCACACTTTGTTGGCTGGTGAGCTACTTTTGAAATGACCAGCTCACCGAGGTCTACCAACCAAAAATAAAATCCCAAATTGCAAGGGTTGCTGAATAACACGTTTTATTTATACATGGGATAATAGGGCTGCAACAAACGACTCATTTGATAATCGATTAATCTATCGATTAATGAAACGATTAATCGACTATTCGGACTATTACTGTATGCCTTGCACAATTTCTCAAACCCTCTTATTTAGCCATCAACTTTTAGATTTAGCTTGAGGTTGTTTTAGGCATGTGGAAACTAACAATGAAGACAATAAAGATGAATACTTGATTCAAAAATACATATATTATTAAATTAACTTAACAAATTGTTTACAAAATTGACATTGCTTTTTATTTAAATTAAATAAATAATATTTCACATCAAAAGAAACAACAGTGTTTTAACAAATCGTATTAAATAATCTGATGACAGAACTGTAAACAGAATAGCTGAAACTTTAACAAAATAAAGAGTAACTCAGTTTCCTCTAATCATTAACCCATGTTTGTATAATGGAGTGTGTTGCTGCTAGCATAACACCTGGCGTGGAAACGTTACTCGTGGATGGGGCTGCAGAGCTACTAGAAAGACAGTCGAACCCGGTGCATTCCTCCGTCTGAATGTGGAGCACTTTTGCTAAATATTTAGACAAATTGCTCGTGTTACCGCCCTTACATGCTAAACACTCTTGGCAAGGAGCATTGTCCACCTCAAGACGGGTAACATTTAACCACACCTTGGAGCGCTTCTCTCCGCCATCCCCGCCGTGTGTTGCTGCATGTAGCGGCTGCGTGTGTGTAAACTGCCCCGCCCCCTCGCACACAGACGGGGGAGAGAGATAGAAGGCTTGTTTGAGACAAGCGAGACCTGCGCAATTTCGATCAAAGTCTTGCTCGTGCTGCATGATGGTTAGTCATTTTGTCCGACTTGCTCTGGAGGCTCGCCTACATGAGACGTTGAAATCTCGCGGGACAAAGACGCCCGCAGCCTTGAGAGCGAGGCGCGGCGAGGCGGCGCAGTTCCTCTCCACGGGCTGCGGAAGCGAAATGCTTGATGGGAAACGACTCGCTGGTATCTCGAGCTGAGCGCTCATTGGTGGTTTTTACCACGTGCTGCTGATGAAACTCTCCAATTGGCTCGGCAAAAGTTTGTTGTTGTTTTGTGTCAGTTTTACGTCGCCACATCCATTCCCATTTTTCATCATTGTTCCACAATATTTATCATCATTAAATTAATATCCATATTTTTATACTATACTTGCACTGCTTACCGTTTTCATACTTTATATATCTTAGCATATTCATACACACTGTTCATACTGCTCTCAGGCTGCTGTGTATATCTAGTGTATTCATACCCCTCACTGTTTATTCATCATTCAATTCATTCTATATTTTATTCTGTAGATTGTGTACATTACTTTTCACTTCACTGCTTGTTGTACCTGGTTAGAAGCTAAACTGCATTTCGTTGTCTCAGTACCTGTAATATGTGCAATAACAATAAAGTTTAATCTAATCTTGAGCAGGAACAAATGTATTTACTTAGTACATATCTGACATTAACGATTAAACACATGTGTGCATTCTTTATAAATGCAAACCGAGTCAAGCCGACTCCGGAGGTGGCGGTATGCACCTTAAAGTTGTTTGCAATCCGCCAAAAAACCGAGAGAAGAAGAAGAAGACGAAGCCGACTCCGAGCATGGACTCCGAGCTGTCCGACTTCAGGCGAGCTTTTTGAGACCTCCCCCGGCTGCGATCGGCTATTCTCGTCTACTTTCGAGGCGAGCCGCAACGCGTCTCAAACAAGCCTCTAGTCTGGATCGGAAAGATCGAAAATACACCGACCATATACGCATTTTTTTGTCTTTTTGCATGTTAGAAACGAGTTGGCGACACTAAGACTGCGAAATAATGTTTGTGTAGCAATAATACATGACCTTTCTCAACTCGCTACTCGGAGGGAAGTCGCTGTCATATGCCTTGTGAACACTCCGATAATGCCTCTCCACGTTACCTTTCTTTGGCAGAGCGACGCTTGCTTTACAAATAAGGCAAATAAATCACAACAAAATATTCTTCCTCCCATTCTGGGTGGAAGTGGTTTGTCTTTAGCTTTTTGCCCGGTCCCGCACTCATTTTGTTGTTTGTCTCTTGTTTGTCTCTTTAATTTTATTTGAGTTTTCCCGGCACTTGACTGATTTTGTATCGCTTTGCATTCTGGGTTCTGGGTGGGACTGGAAAGTGATAGGTCGCTTTTTCTGTCAATCAAGTAAACTCCTGAATTAAGTGGCAGGGAGGCTAAGGGAGGAGGGATCAAAACCTGTTTTGTCTATTTTAACGGAGCTGGATTTTTTTTTTTTATGAATGACTCGCGATCTACAAGCATTGCCCCCGCGGTTGACATACTGGGCACCTCTGCACTAGAGGCTTCTCAATACTCAAATTTCCCCTCCTCGACTCCTCGGTCCTCCGGTAGTGACCCGGAAATGAATTTCAGCGTGCCATTTTGAAGGACATCTCATTTCTCTAAAGTGCTTCTCAAAGTGTGGTCCGCGGACCACTGGTGGTCCGTGAGCGCCCCCTAGTGGTCCATGAGTATATTGGTACAATTTCACATTTGAAATTAATTAATTAATTAAAGTTTTCCACGCGGGAATATCTCCGCAATGGAGCGAGCTTAAGTTTCACTTTCAATTGCATGATATAGCCCAGATAAACACCTTCATCACACATGTGGCCACTTGTTTGTACCATTTTCAGGCGATTTGTAAAAAACAATGTGTTTTTGGATATTTGTGGAGTTAGGTGGTCCGCGAGTGTTTTTTTTATTGGTTAAGTGGTCCTTGGCATGAAAAAGTTTGAGAAACACTGCTCTAAATGCACACCGAGGATCGAGCGTTGAGGAGGCTCTCTGAGAGCTCTAACCGAGGATACACTGATGGTTCCTCCACGGCTCCTCCGCGGATGCATTTCCGGGAACGGTGGAGGCGTGACGCACGGCCGGACTTATCTCAGCCAATGACAGCTCTGCATGCATCTCCTGGATATTATTTTAGAAATTGCTTTCATCGCGTCGCGATGTTTCCAGAGAGAACAGCTGTGAGGTCCGTGCAGAAAGCAGAGCAGTGTGTATATTATATATCACTCAGTATAACAGGCCTACTCTCTTTATTTGCTTTAGTTTAGTAGATATCTACAAACAAAGAGTCAATATTTTTCTAAAACCATTTAGTGCTTCACATAATAAAATACACAACGGCTGTAGCCTGATTATGCTTTAGGAGCTGTAGGTGTGTGTGTGGTACAGTGTGTAGGTGTGTGTGTGGTACAGTGTGTAGGTATGTGTTGTACAGTGCGTAGATGCGGCGGACGGACGGGTCTCAGTTGGTTTGGTGTCCTCTGCTTACTTTTAATACTTATAAATACAACTTTTGGCCCGTAATTTCAATTCCCCATTTCAGCGACCAGAGAGAGAGAGGGGGGGGGGGGGGTGATATATCCAGTCTCTGATTGTGTTACGTTATTATGAGAGTGCTCTCATACTTTAAATTGTATATATTTATATAAATATATTTGTGTGTGTGTGTCCGCATCTGTAGCCTGTTATTGTCTTATTATACCGCACTCTCAATGAATTCAAAGTAAATATGTGTGGGAACAATGTTCAGCTGATCTAACAGAGATTATAAAATACAGCGCTATGACAAAACACTCGACAGCTGATGCAGCTGTTGCCACGTAATAATGAACGGACGTCGCTTTAATATGACCGCTCAGAGGAGAGGAGTTCTCATTTCTTTAAACGTCTGCTGCTTCCTCTCCTCTCTCATCGGTTCCCCTCCTCGGTCCTCCGCTCGCATCTCCTGTGGGCGGGACTAAGTCTCGAGGAGGGGAGTCGAGGAGGGGAAATGTAAGAATTGAGAAGCCTCTACTGATGGGTTGCGTTCGGATAGTTTAAAAATCAGCTCCTAAGTTCTAACCCTATCTCCTATTCCTTGACCTCTGAGTGAAACGTCACGGAGTTAAGGGATAGTGGATAGGAGAATACAAAAGGATTTAGGAGAAGAGACTGCAGTGCTTTAGAGAATCCGACTGCACTTTCACTATCCGACGTGTTTATGATGTGCCAGCAGACGTCATGAATGTGCGTCTGCTGCTGTGGGGAAACTATGGAAACTACAGTTTTCTATACAGCGGACTACAACATGGATAGCTTGCACATCTTCCGGCGCAAACTGAAAACTCATCTCTTTCGACTCCACTTCGAGCGTTAGAACTATTAACGAAGCACTTTTATACTAATAAAGGACTGGCTTACCTAAAGCCAGTTGAGTAGCACTTGAAATGTTTGGCTCTATGAAACCTGATGTACTTATATGATTCTGTTTTCTTCAAGGTTGTGTCTTCCTGGTCGAATGTACTTATTGTAAGTCGCTTTGGATAAAAGCGTCAGCTAAATGCAATGTAATGTAATGTTCAATAAGAACCACGGACTACTGTAAACTCATCTAGAGACTCTGCACCGTGCTCTGATGCTGTTGCTTTATGCTTTATGAACGGGGACAACAGAGAAACATATTCTTCATGACCAAAGTTGGAATTGAAATAAAAAAGGAAAGTGAAACTTATGCTCTCACCCTCTCCCTCCGGTCCACATTAATACAAATGATCCCAGTATGATTGTATGAACTATGAAAATATCTTAAAATCAATACAAATGTATTTATTATAAACGTTAGTCCTTAACATCTATCACTGTGTATATCACCATTCAAACATCTTTTAAAAGTTGAACAACCCCACACAGCTCAGTGAAATGTTAACTTTATTTGATCATTTCAGTAAAAACTAACGTTCATATTTCTCTTTTTGATTATAATACTGATGAACGTTCAAAACAAAGCACTTTGGCAACTTACCACATACGTTTTAAAATGCTTGATAAGCACCGTAACTTTCATGATATCATTTCTCCGTCATAATCGGTTGTTTCCGTGAACGGCCGACTGTTGTAAGATATTGTGGGGCAGCATTTTCTCCTCTCCTTTCGGTTAGGGAGGTCCAGTGGTTCCTAAGCTAAAGGAGGTTATAAAGGAAGTTTGAAACCTCCTTTCCTATCATTCTAGATAATTCGAACGGCACTTATCATGGCTGCCACTGAGGGACTTCCGGGTCATTTCACTCCGTTAGGAAGGTTCCTAAGCTAAATGGACTATTCGGGCCCTTCTCACTTCGGTTAAATGGATTCCTTGCGTCCCTCACTTGCGTCGTTTTCCTGTGACTAGTCCCTCCCACCAGGGAAGCATGGAGGGACGCAAGGAAACCACGAGAAGCAGGGAAATGAGTTTTAAGAGCAATGGGACGTCCTTTCCTCCGGAGCGTCACGTGAAGTGACGTCCGTTTGTGATGACGCTGCACAGCTGATCGTCTGACAGCAGCTCTGTCCCCGTTATTTCCACACACACCCCCGCCTCTGTTAGTACACATTTACTGACACAAACATTTGTATCATCTGTTATAGACCCAAATACGTTAAAAAAAATAAGAACTTATTCTCAAAAAAGATAAACGCCATTCTTAAATAACGAAAAAAGCGATCATGAAAATGTTTCCAATAAATGAAGAAAATAATTTTTGACCACTTTGTTGTTCAGATCACATTTGTAACTAAATGATACATTAATTGAAACAAAACACGGTATAAACTGAGGAGTGACTCCCGTGAGGTTCATGTGTTTTCTTCACTCTGCTGGGAAACTGCTCTCATGTCAAGAAGCATCAGATCAGTGCATGCGCTGCATCGTACAATCAGTGAGCGATACACAGTAAGGGGGCGGGGCGAGTGTCTGAGGATTTCATCGAAGGATGGTCTGGTGGTTCCTCGGTTAAAGCTCCTCCATTATCGCTCCTCGCTCCTCCGGCAAAAATAAGGCCATTGGGACGCTACTCAAGATGGCGCAGACAAATCAACTTCCGGTGAGACCGAGACCGAGGAGCGAGGAAATGAAAAATAAGAGAAGTGAGAAGGGCCCTTCGACTGCAGCCATGGTTCCTCCACGGATGCATTTCCGGGAAAGGTGGAGGCGTGACACACGGCCGGACTTATCTCAGCCAATGACAGCTCTGCATGCTTCCCCTGGATATTATTTTAGTAATTGCTTTCATCGCGACGCGATGTTTACAGAGAGAACAGCTGTGAGGTCCGTGCAGAAAGCAGAGCAGTGTGTAAAAATATATATCACACAGTAGCCTATAACAGGCCTACATTACTCTCTGTATTTATTTGCTTTAGTTTAGTAGATATCTACAAACAAAGAGTCGATATTTTTCTAAGACCATATGCTTCACATAATAAAATACACAACGGCTGTAGTCTGATTATATGCTTTAGGAGCTGTGTGTGTGTGGTACAGTGTGTGTGTGTGTGTGGTATAGTGTGTAGGTGTGTGTGTGTTACAGTGTAGGTGTGTGTGTTGTACAGTGCGTAGATGCGGCGGACAGACGGGTCTCAGTTGGTTTGGTGTCCTCTGCTTACTTTTAATACTTGTAAATACAACTTTTGGCCCGTAATTTAAATTCCCCATTTCAGCAACCAGAGAGAGGGGGGGATATATCCAGTCTCTGATAGTGTTACGTTATTATGAGAGTGCTCTCATACTTGTTTGATTCTGAAATGTATATAAATATATGTGTGTGAATATGTCCGCATCTGTAGCCTGTTATTGTCTCATTATACCGCACTGTCAATGAATATATCAGTCAGTCAATATATAAGTCGTCATGAACACATCTGTCCATCAGACAGAGCGCTGCTGTGCCTCCTGTCATCATTAATGGACGTCTCTTTAAAATGACTGCTCAGAGGAGAGGAGTTCTCATTTCTCTAACCGCCTGCTGCTTCCCCTCCTCTCTCCTCGGTTCCCCTCCTTGAGTCCTCCGCTCGCATCTCCTGTGGGCAGGACTAAGTCTTGAGGATAGGAGTCGAGGATAGGAGTCGAGGAGGGGAAATTAGAGTATTGAGAAGCCTCTAGGGCAGAGGTCGGCAACAGGCGGACCGCGGTCCGGATCCGGACCCAGACGCCGACCTATACGGACCAGGACCTATAATCAATACATTAATAGGGGATTTCAATTTTGACGGGCGATTCTATTTTAACTGCCGCCGACAGGGGGCGAAAGAGACGAGTGAGCGATACAGGGAGATAAACACAGAAGAAGAGACGAGAGAGTGGCAGAAGCGGAGAGGAAAGTGAGTGAAGAGAATAATTAGCGATACAGGGAGAGAAGCGGAGAGGAGAGTGAACAGGCGTGTTAGCGGCAGACAGGGAGAGACAACTAATGACACATTGCGCTCTCCACGAAGAGGAAAGTGGACAGTGAGAACAGAGCTTTTAACCCTGAGTGGACTCATTCATGTTCATCCTGCCCACTGGGAGCACAGAACCAGGGGGTCTCATTTGTTCAGAGACCGTGGCGCTCATTAAAAGTGCCAAAACCGTGTTGACGTCACAAAAAACAAGCAGTCTCAGAGCCCAATATGATCAGTCCACCAGAATCAAAATTAAAACTAAATATCGTTCCAGGGCAGGCTAACCGAGGCTAACCAATGAGCACCTGCATGTGTGTATGAGAATGGCCCTGACACCATTTCAGCCCAGAATCTATGGGATTAGTTTTGTATCATAAAGATAAAGCAACACTTTCTCAGAATAAAGCAAAATTAAAAAAACAGAGTCAAGCAAAATAAAATACATTTCAAAAATAAAACTATAAATTGCAAACAAATCATTTGCGTAATCATGTAAACTATAAGTCTTTTTTCTTTGTTTTAACATAGGTTTTTGTTTGCAGTTCTTGTTTCTTCTTTCTCAATGATCAGACTTTTGCTCTCGCTGCAGCTCTTCTCGTTTGTGCTCCCTCATTTTTTATTTTGGACGGTAGGTTTTCCTACAAAGTTAACTCAACCTCCATTGATTTTCATATCAAATTAGCGTGTTAATAAAATAAGCTATCATGGCTTATACTTGCATATCTAAACAGAATCATGAAAGCCTGTTGGTAGAGTCAGGCACACGAGTCCGTTTGAGTGTGTGCGCCGGTGTGTCTGAACGCTCACTCACTGCTCGCTTTGTAGCTAACTGTCCCTGCTATTAGGCTACTTAGCTTGCATTGTTATGGATCTAAAGTTAGCAAAAGCTAACTTTCATAGCACAGCTTTACTTCTCACTTAACACAATAAAGAAACAGACCGTATAGTACAGTACAAACAACACAAATGATCAATACTTACATATATTTTCACTTGTAGTATTATAATGCTGGTTCTTCTGCGGGTCTTCTATCCACGCTCAGCTACCGCAGCTGCCTGCACTGTACAATCGCTGGAGGACTGGGCTGTAACTCAAAAACTGAGTAGCCAATGGGGACGCACCCCTGAAAGTCCCACCCAACTGGGAGGTTTGTGTCAAAATCTCAAACAAAAAGTGAAGGAGTGCAAATGAGAGAGCTGCAGCGAGAGCAAAAGTCTGATCATTGAGAAAGAACAAACAAGAACTGCAAACAAAAACCTATGTTAAAACAAAGAAAACAGACTTATAGTTTACATGATTACACAAATTTGATTTGTTTGCAAGTAATAGTTTTATTTTTGAAATGTATTGTATTTTGCTTGACTGTTTTTTTCCCCTTTAAACTCATAGTTTTGCTTTATTCTGAGAAAGTGTTGCTTTATCTTTATGAAACAAAACTAATCCCATATTAGTGGCCGACTCCGCCTACTAAGGGCTTCTCGGCAACTCTGCAGAATCCTATGGGTGACGTCACGGACCCTACGTCCATTTATATATACAGTCTATGGGTGGGAGCTGATATTATGGTGAGCTGGCCCTTTAACTGAGCTCCAGGGGGGCGTGGTCAGCCTAAAAATGGCATCAACAGATGATGCTCATTTAAAGGTCCCATGACATGGCCATTTCTACTGATCATAATTCCATTGTTGAGGTCCACTAGAATATATTTACATTGTTTAATGTTCAAAAATCACATTGGTTTCTCATACAGCATCTCTGTATAGTACGTGTATTCACTCTCTGTCCTAAACGGCTTGTTGGAGCTCCTACCCCCCCTCCCTATGAGCCCACTGTGCTCTGATTGGTGAGCTCGCCCACTCTGTTCTGATGAGTCCATCACCGTTACAGCGGAACATCAGTGATTATGTGTTCAGTGGCGGAGCTGGGGGGTGGCTGAATCCTCAACACGTTCTCACTCCCAACCCGTCACATGTTGACGGTCGGTCAGGGCCCCTCCCCGGCACTCTATTACGGACAGGGTACCCCTTGAGAGTCAGTTTTCAACGGGCAGGGCGTCCCATAGACGGGCAGGGCGTCCCATAGACCTCCCATAGCGTTGATAATACGCCATGAGAACGCTCCCCGACGGTCGGTTGTTATTGTCAATATTAATATAATAATTAGCCAAACTCGATTTCGCCGATTTTCTCGTTGCCCCAGCTGGTCGACACCTCTTTTAGCAGAAACAAAGGCTACATTAATCTATTAAATCGATGTTAATCCATGTGTGTGGTTGTGGAATTAATGGACGTGTCGTTGTGCGATTGCGTTGGCCAGGCAATCATTTACAAACTCTTCAACTACAACCCTAATTATATTTAAAAATATTTTAGAAGGCCTCATGAAATAATTTAATGTAAATTTAAATTTAAATGTGAAGGGATGTGTGTAATGTGGTGATTGACATTATTCACCCACGGATCTATGGGTTGGGGTATTGTTCCGCACGGACATTTTAGTTAACCGGACTTCCTGTTGATGTGAAATCCGAAAACATTTAAAAAAAATAAAATAATACTTTATTCCGAGTTTGCTTGCTTTTCTCTTTGGAGGTCATCACATAACGGCATTGTAATACACGGTTCGGCTGCATTAAATATTACATATCTGCTGTGGTTCGCTATTTATAGAGCCGTGGTGAGAAGACTTCTAGACAAACAGGAACAACTGCCGCCGAAACTGAATATGTGACGTGGATCATAAATATATCAGCAATTAAACAACATCTTTGCAGTATCAATACTAATTCGGCTGACTTTTATATTTGATCCAATCGGTATATTGGTATATTTACACCATAACGGTGCACAGCTGATAGAAAGGGACACCTGGTGGTTAAAGCACATTATTGAAATGTATTATTTTTATTATTAGATATTAATAGGAGACACAGAAAGACAAACTAATAAGGCTTTATTTAAACATTAAAGAATATAGGTTAAGGTCTTATTTTGAATAAGAAAAAAGCGGCGCTGTAGTCTGCCACAAAAGCAGTGAAGAAGACTTCCCTTGCATGGTTGCCATGGTTGCCCTTCTGTTTATTCTCCGCTGAGGCTCTTTTTCTCCCTCCCCGAGGCAAGCGTTTGCGCCTCCTGCTTTAAAACAAATGAATAATGACTCTATATAATCATATGTAAGGGAGAATGTGTAGCGACGCGGTCATTATGTGGAAAAGAACACCGACAGGCTGATCAGGAGCCCGACGAGAAGCGGAGGGATCTAGATCGGCAATACACACCTATTGCACAACCCTCATGGCCAACATTTAAAAAGTAGATTTCCTTACATTTGACTACATTTCATTTCATGTGAATGTTAAGAAGCTTTATGGACATAGGTAGGAATGAGTGCTTATAGCGGGTCAGCCTGCTCTTGGGAACCCTGAATCTTCTACCAGAAGGTAGGAGCTGGAATTCTGTCCGAATTCTGTCTGAAAGCCTGTCCGTAGGCATGTGCAATGCACTCGCAGAGCCAGCCTGCCAGGCGTTTCTTGGACATTCCCGATCACCCCGCCCCCAACGCACACAAACAGCTGTTGGGTGCGTCTAAGGGCAGCCGTGCGCTCCACATACCATGCTAGCGCACACACCGGGCAGAGGAGGTACAGTTTAGTTTCCTTGGCCCTACCATGGGGGTAAGACTAAAACCCCCTAACTGAATAGCCCCCGACCTGAACGCACTCCTTAGGCTCTTGGGCACAAAGGAGGGGTTCGGTCTGAGTGTCGTGCCGCGCCGGTCACCCCGAATCAGTAAACAGCTCGGGTGCACCGACAGAGCGGTTAACTCGGACACTCTTTTAAGGAAAGATAGTGGATGTACTTACCTTGACCCCGCGCTGGCTGAGGAAACAGAGAGACAAGAGCGAAGCCTAGCAGGCAGAGACTCAGTCCGACTGAGAAATGCATCCTGGAAGCAGCAGACAGGAGGGCACGACACACCTGGAGAAGTAAAAACAAGTATGAGAAAGACAGATGAGTGAGGAGAAAGCAGGGAAAAGGACAGGAGGATGAGACGCAGGTAAAATAATTTGAAGGAAAGAGTGAGTCAAATAAGGAAGTACAAGTGTAGCGACAGCAGGAAACAAACAAAGTCGCTGAGAGGCTGAGGCCGGGCCTGTTTGATGTTGTATGACACGCTAAAAAAGTACTTGCTGAGATCAAAAGCTCTGTGTCGTAGTATTGTAGTTTAATGACAAAAAACTAGGTGATCAGACATATACATTGTTATAATAATCAAAGCAATCGTAAATCTTGCGGTTCACGCAGGTGAACAGGATTATAATGAGTGCCGCCCATATCCATGTGACCCAAGCCAACCAATCAATAGTGATCAAACAAATATCTTATATTAAAACATAAAGGATTACTAAACACGTTTCATGGCTCCTACAACAAGGATTTGAGGAGTAGAAATTGAAGAAAAAGAGAATGTGTGAGGGGTATTGTGGGAGAAGGGGGAGAGGAGCACAGAGAAAGCGAAAGGGATTTAAACACCGTGAAAAAGGATTAAAATCTCTGTCGCACAAAAATAGCATGTGGTTTTAGCAGGTATGGATTTGTAAAAGTAGAGAAAGAAAATATGAATAGACATCCATCTGTAGGTAAAGCCATCCTTTGATGATATACAGACATGTTCACTTACATCACAGATGTTATGACCCTGTCCCTCCCATCAAATCTCTTGCAAACTGATGACCAATTTTCTACAATTTTTGTAACTGCAAAAATCTCTGGTTTTCCAAATAACACCTGTTTGGCTAGTCTGTAAGTGTTCCCTTTTAGATGCACAAGTCAAGATCTATTATGAAAAACAATTCTTTGCCATTTTTGGACGTTAACAAACTACTTGCTCATCAAGATAAGGCACATAAAGTAGTGACTCTAACACATTAGTATACTAAGTGCATAAAAATATCTCACTGTCATAGTGTCTCCATCACACATAAAGCACAAAAATCCCTGCAGAAGATTGAAGGTGCAACAAGCAACACAACTCTGACCATATAAGCGATCTAACACCTGGATTTGATCAATGCAGTAAAAACACAATAAATGTCGACGGATTTACCAATATACCCCTGGTTTGAGTAAAATGAAGGTTATATTCAGCCTTTCAATGATTGTTGATTAGGATAATAATACAAACAAACATGTAAGTCCCTGTCGAGTGGATACTACTGTTCCGTCTTAGTTTAATTGATTGGTTATTGAATGCAGCTGCTAATGCCACATGCAGTGCTGTGTAGGCTTTGTACTGTATTTATATGTACTTCTAACATTCCTTACTTAACAAAGGTGACACTTAATAATACTTTTTTTTTTTTAACGTACATGTACTTCAAAACGTTTTTCTTGGTTGAGAGAAAACAAAAAGTGACAGCTTTGGTAAAAGTGCATTTTCAACAATCATCATATAGTAGTATTTGTATGCATCAAACTCAAATAAAACACAAACTCAAATACATTTTTTTCTTTTATCGAAGATGAGCAATATATACAACCAGATATATTCATAGAAAATAATAAATTATAATTGTAAAAAAAAAAGAAATGGAAAAAATTAATGTTAAGTCCATCCATCCATCCATCTTCTCCCGCTTATCCGTGGTCGGGTCGCGGGGGTAGCAGTTCCAGCAGAGAGCCCCAAACTTTCTTTTCCCTGGCCACATCAACCAGCTCTGACTGGGGGATCCCAAGGCGCTCCCAGGCCAGCGAAGAGATATAATCCCTCCACCTGGTCCTAGGTCTACCCCTTGGTCTCTTCCCAGCTGGACGTGCCTGGAACACCTCCCTAGGGAGGCGCCCAGGTGGCATCCTTACTAGGTGCCCGAACCACCTCAACTGGCTCCTTTCGACGCGAAGGAGGAGCGGTTCAACTCCGAGTCCCTCCCGGATGACTGAACTTCTCACCTTATCCCCAAGGGAGACGCCAGCCACCCTGCGGAGAAAACCCATCTCGGCCGCTTGTATCCGCGATCTCGTTCTTTCGGTCATGACCCATCCTTCATGACCATAGGTGAGGGTAGGAAGGAACATGGCCCGGTAGACAGAGAGCTTTGCCTTCTGGCTCAGCTCTCTTTTCGTCACAACGGTGCGGTAAAGCGACTGCAGTACCGCTCCCGCTGCTCCGATTCTCCGGCCCATCTCACGCTCCATTGTTCCCTCACTCGAGAACAAGACCCCGAGATACTTGAACTCCTTCACTTGGGGTAAGGACTCATTCCCTACTTGGAGTGGACAGTCCATCGGTTTCCTGCTGAGAACCATGGCCTCAGATTTGGAGGTGCTGATCCTCATCCCAGCCGCTTCACACTCGGTTGCGAACCGATCCAGTGAGTGCTGAAGGTCGCAGACCGATGAAGCCATTAGAACCACATCATCTGCAAAAAGCAGTGGTGCAATCCTTAGTCCACCGAACTGCAGACCCCCTCCCCCACAACTACGCCTCGAAATCCGATCCATGTATATTACAAACAGGATTGGTGACAAAGCGCAGCCCTGGCGGAGGCCAACCCTCACCGGAAATGGGTCCGACTTACTGCAGAGGACCCGGACACAGCTCTCGCTTTGGGAGTACAGAGATTGGATGGCCCTGAGTAGAGACCCCCTCACCCCATACTCCCGCAGCACCTCCCACAGTAACGCCCTGGGAACTCGGTCAACCAACGTTGATGAGACGTGTCAACCATGACAGTCCCTCAACACCCAGAGCCTTCAGCATTTCTGGGTGGATCTCATCCACCCCCGGGGCTTTGCCACTGTGGAGTTGTTTGACGACCTCAGTGACCTCCCCCCGGGAGATTGGTGTTGATCCCCCGTCATACTCCAGCTCGGCCTCTAACATAGAGGGCGGAGTTGTCGGGTTCAGGAGTTCCTCAAAGTGTTCCTTCGAACGCCCTAACACTCCATCAGTTGAGGTCAACAACGTCCCATCCTTACTGTACACAGCTTGGATGGTTCCCTGCTTCCCCCTCCTGAGGTTTCGGACAGTTTTCCAGAACAACTTTGGTGCCGCCCGAATTAATGTTAAGTGTTTTTCATAATAAAAATAAACTTGCTCATCTTACTGTATATGCTGAATTGGCCTAACAACAAACAACTGGCCTAACAGCAAATGTCTATATCCTGTGTTGGTCTAACTTGCTCATCTGTGTGCAACTTTGGGCTGAATGCCATGCATGAAAGGTGCTGTATAAATTATTATCGCTCTTTCACTCTGAGACTCATAAGGCAGTACTAGATTTAGTAATATTACCATGAATCTAGCTATTTACCGTATTTTATTGGAAAACATCTCTAAAACTCTAAAAAAAAGTCGTATTGCTAGTTTACAATATGAAGGCCAATTCGACCGGTTGGTTGAGCCTATTTTCCAAAAAATAATTGCACCCTTGTTACAAAAATGTTTTGTGCATCAAGTTAAATAATTCTGTTCAGTAAGTGCTCTGACACTAAAATATGTCAAAAATGATATGGTTACCTTACAAAAGTTGACCAAAAGAGTGATTTCTTCAGGAGTGATTTTTAGCATGCCAAATTTCTCAGTGGAAGCTAGCTGAAGGGCTTTCTGTTCAAACCACAGCGACATCTGGAGGTTGTGTTGTGCATAACATGTCAACCAAACGGTAGAGCTGGCTGAATCAGATGGAGTTACACTTTTTTATTGTTTTTTCAACAAGATATCGAGACACAAAATGTGCTCTACTAAATGGTGGTGCTGGCTGTTAAAAGTTAAGACAGCATCATCATCATCAGGAAGGATTTCAAGATGGCGCCTGTGTCGGCTCGCCGCTCCCTCAGCTCTCTGCCTTTAGCTATCCTGTTTTTGTTGTATGTATGTCAGAATGTCTCTGCTCTGCTCATCTATGATCGCCAAGCTCTCCTCCACCTCAGACCCTCATTGGAGTTGATATTGCTGCCCAAACTCACATCTGACAACCATACATCGTCCCCCTCTACTGTGGGATATTCCCTCCTACTTGCGCCGGCTGCCTCACCGAAAGCGCTTTAGACGCCGGGGAAAGCGTGCTGGTGCACTGGTCTCTTCACGCCTCGGATGTCATGGCCCTCCCGCTGCACGCCATGTGAGGGATCGATGGATTGATTCGCCGTATTCTTCCGGAGCTGCGGCCTCTGCTGGGCCCGCTGCCAGCCCCTCCTGCCCGACTGACTGCTCCCGGCCCGCGCGGTGTCCAACACGCAAATCTTCGTCAGCTGAGACGAGCTACTCCTTCCGCCAGCCCGGAGCGACCACTTAGCATGGCTTTGCTAAATGCTAGGTCGATAGCAAACAAAACGTTCCTGCTAAATGACTTCTTCACCTCTCGTGAACTGGATTTTATGTTTCTGACGGAGACCTGGGTCCACGCTGGCGAGTATACATCGTTCTCTGAACTTCTTCCTCCTGACTGTACATTCTTCAGCTCTCCCCGCACCACTGGCCATGGTGGGGGCATAGCATCAGTGTTTAGAGCTAGCCTACAATGCCGATTGCTTCACCATGTAACTAGCTACGCTAGCTTTGAGTTGCAGCTTTTTGAACTGAACCCGGCCTCACCTATACTCTGCGCAGTCGTGTATCGTCCGCCAAAATGCAATAAGGATTTCATAAATGACTTTTCTGACTTTCTGTCCGGGATCATGGTGAAATATGATCGTATCTTGTTCTGCGGAGACTTCAATGTTCATGTGTGTTGCGAGTCAAAACCTCTGGTTAGGGACTTTTTAAATCTCCTTGATTCTTTTGGTCTCGTTCAGTCCGTGGCTGGCCCAACACACGAAAAAGGACACACCTTAGATTTAGTATTATCATTTGGACTGTCTGTCTCTGTGGATGAAATCTGTGCAGCAACGCGTATCTCAGACCATTTACCGGTTCTGTTTACAACCTCGATCCCCTCCGCAGGAGTCGAATCACGTGCCCCTGCGCGCCGTCTGCGTTCGATTAACCCCTTGACTGCCTCACAGTTTTCTGATGTTTTTAATGCTTCTCTGATCTGTAAATTAGAGATGAACTGTGCTTTTAGTGCTGATGAGCTTATCTCCATGTTTGACTCGACATGTACCCAAATATTCGATTCTGTTGCTCCTTTTACGCTTAGACGCACCAAAATTCTCTCACAGCCGTGGCTCAATGACTGTACTCGTGCTCTCAGACGCGCTTGCAGGCGTGCAGAGAGAAAATGGAAAAAGGACAAACTCCATGTCTCCCTAGAAATCCTTCGTGCTTGCCTAGCTGACTACCAGACGGCAGTCAAAGCAGCCAAAACACAGCACATTTCTCTGTTAATCTCCAAAAACAGCCATAAACCTCAGGTTCTTTTTAATGTCCTCGACTCGATCATTAATCCCTGTGATGTTTCTCCAATTGTGCCATCGACTACTCTCTGTGATAAGTTTCTTACATTTTTTATTGAAAAAGTATCTGCTCTTAGGCTAGTGCTACCCCAGATTCTGCTCCCTTTCTGTGCCCTGCTGTCCTCAACCACTTTGAGCCTGTATCCCTCGTATCCCTCTCTTCTCTCTCGGATGTAGTCATGCACCTGCGGCCGACAAACTGCACCTCAGACAGCATTCCCTCTCGCCTTCTCAGAGACGTCTTCGAATCAGTTGGAGCAAGTATTTTATTACTTATAAACACCTCTCTTAGCTCAGGATGTGTCCCAGCTGCCTTCAAACATGCCGTGGTCAAGCCACTACTTAAAAAGAAAAATCTTGACCCCTCCATTCTCGCAAATTTTAGGCCCATTTCCCAGCTACCTTTTTTATCAAAAGCCCTGGAGCGAGTAGTCTACGCCTAGCTGCAGTCTTTCTTAACCACGCATGGCATCCATGAAAAGTTTCAGTCTGGCTTTAAACCCATGCATAGTACTGAAACAGCCCTTTTAAGGGTTTTTAATGATCTGCTCCTAGCCGCCGACTCAGGCAGCCCAGCTGTCTTGGTGCTGTTAGACCTGACAGCTGCCTTTGACACTGTGGACCATAGCATCCTGTTTTCACGGCTTGAACAGTCCGCAGGCATCACAGGCTCTGCCCTTGCAGGTCTTACCTGACAGACCGTAGCTTTTTAGTGCAGCTAGGTGCCTTCTCCTCTGCCAAAGCCCCTCTTACCTGTGGGGTCCCCCAAGACTCAATTCTGGGCCTCATCCTCTTTTTACTGTACATACTGCCCATAGGTTCAATCCTCACGAAACACAATATCCCCTTCCACTGCTACGCGGACGATGTACAGATCTATCTGCCTCTCAAAGCAAATGTCAACTCACTACAGCAGTTGATGGATTGCTTAACAGAGTTAAAATCCTGGCTGAGCAAAAACTTCCTCAACTTCAATGAGAGCAAGACCGAGGTAATCTTTTTTGGACCCCAACCTCTAGCCTCTCCGGTTGATATTCTGGGCTCCCTAAGTAAAAACATCCTCCCCTCTGTCTTGAACCTTGGAGTGACCTTTAATAGCACTTTTAAATTCGACAGGCAGGTCAGCACCGTAGTAAAATCCTGCTTTTTAAAATAAGACTATTGGCCAAAACCAAGTCGTATTTATCTTTTAAAGACCTGGAAAGGGTTATTAACGCCTTTGTGACCTCAAGACTGGACTATTGTAACGCTCTGTATGTGGGTATGGACCAGGCATCAATTAAACGCCTGCAGCTAGTCCAAAACGCAGCTGCACGTCTCCTGACTGGCCACAAAAAGCATGACCACATCACCCCAATTCTGGCCTCACTACACTCGCTTCCAGTCCGGTTCAGAATTCATTTTAAAATCCTTTTATTTGTATTTAAAGCACTAAATGGGTTGGCTCCGGCCTATATAGCTGAACTCCTCCAGCGCTACACCCCAGCCAGAGCTTTAAGATCTGCTGACCAGCTGCTGCTGGTAGTGCCTAAGACCAGGCTCAAAACCCGAGGGCACCGAGCCTTCGCAGCAGCTGGCCCCAGGCTCTGGAACACTCTTCCCCTCCATGTGAGGTCGGCCCAGACCCTAGGGGCTTTTAAATCCACACTGAAGACACACTACTTCTCTCTGGCCTTCTAGTTAGAGTGGGGTAACGACTCCTGACTGTTCCATGTGTTGTTTTTATCTGTTGTGATTTATTGTGATGTAATGTGTTTTTATGTGTTTAAATTACATGTACAGCACTTTGGCTCGACCAAAATCGTTTTTAAATGTGCTCTACAAATAAAACTTAATTTGATCAACAGGGTGTGTCACTTTGCTGAAGGATAGACCAGGATATTCTCTAAAGATTTCCCAAGGGGTAAAAGCTGCTGCTGGAGTACTGACTGGAAGTAGTGCTGATATCATGTCTACCATATCCTCTTAAAATACTCAGTGCAACAATATAAGCCTAATGACACATTTGTATTTAAGATGCATTCTTGTACTAAGGAGGGGAATTTGAAAGAGAATAGCTGAAAAAGTACTTGTTGGTGTAGTTAAATTAGTATACTGAGTCAAACAGTATCACTCTCATTAAGAATTTATGGCAGAAAATAATTGTATCTCTCATCAAAGATAGCAGACAACATGCATTGTTGTAGTCAAGAGGGGAGTTTGACAGAGGATCACTCAAAAAGTACACAGTAAAAGTAGGCTACTCTAAATAGTATTTATCAATCCTCAACCTCCAAGCTGTTTTAATGTAGTTTTGAAGAAAAAACCCTCGATGCTGACTTGACCACGCAAACGGGAAATACGCCCGAATCAATGCAGCAGTGTCAGTAACATCATACAGAGCAATACTCATACTTTATAAGATAGGGATTCATGGCTGACAGTGCAAGACAGATCGTGAGACAGACAGACAGACAGACAGACAGACCGACAGACGCGCACACACATACGCACACACACACACACGGACAGACTGTCTTCATGTAGCCATATATTCAATGTATATGTGTGCTAACACACGCACTGCACTGTCTAGGCAAAGAGTATGAACCTTTATTTTGAAGAGTAGCCTACAAGGGGCAAACTAGCCAATCAGAAGCAAGGAGGCACTGGAGACCCACCCATCTATAGAAACGAAACATTGCGTGGTAGGCTATACTTGTTTTAACAGTACGAACAGAAAAATGAAAAAACAAGCTGAATTTCCGTTTTGGGGCAAAATTGAAAAACAAAACAACGATTTAATGTTTCAATTAGAACTAAAAAAACAAACGGTTAAAACGTACCTTTGTCCTCCTCTCCTCGAGTCGTGTCCTCGCAGAAAAAAATGAATATTCCTCTCCTGGGAAGGTGGAAGGATTTCACCTAGGCCTATTTAATGGCCCCGCACTACATGAGATGCTCCTCTTGCGTGAGCGCACGGGGGTGCAAAGAAAAAGCAAACCCTCCACAAAAGAACACAACATCCGTCCTCCTGTGCCTGATAACGGTGTGTTCCCTGCGCCACAGCGGCACCTCTGTCGCTCAGATCAGAGGATGCTGCAGATGCACTGCGGTAAAAAACCTCCGTGTGTGACTGAGCGGATCCTGCTTGTGACGCCTGCTGTAGTTCCAGGGGCGGATCTAGACAAATATGCATGTGGTGGCAAGAGGGTGGCAGGAGATTTTGAGGGGTGGCATCCCCTGGCAGAAGTATATGCTGATTTAATCGCAGTGAAATCAATCAATGTTAACTTGAAAAGCCACAATATTGATATTTTAACTCAATTACATTAGGTGACATTATTGTGGCACATCAGTAAAGCCTTAAATATAAATATATGAGGTGGCAGGTTTACATAATTTAATGAATTGTAACTGAACAATAACAAATAAAAGACCAGCAAGGGTACCACATATATGCAGACTGCTGCAATAAGTACATTAATTAACTGTCTCATCAATGTTTGTCTGAATTAATATGATAATATTAACAATCATATTATTCCTATCAGCTGTCAATCACTGTTATGATTCATTCATTTATTATTCAATAAACTATATTTTTTAGAGGAGTTAATGATGAATGTTCCTCAAGATGCTTGCTCACCCTCCTTCAAATTTGAAAAGACAAGTAGCCTAATTACTATCATATATCAAAATTCAAAAGATTCAAAGGAACAGTTTAGCGCCCCACGACTTTACTGCAAACAACCTTGACTTTACATCAGAAAGAACAAACATTAAAGAAGTGACTAACTGCATCAATTAGGGTTAAAAAACGTGTATTCAGCTAAAACATATACATCGCTTCAGTTATTATCCAGTGGAAATTCCTTACCTACTGGCCTAGTTAAATCCTTTGTGCCTGTAACCATCAGGCTGCACAACAAGGGGTCAACAATGTTACTGGACATAAATACACACTGTTTCCATACATCCATGCAAATATATGTAATAGGTATAGATGTTCATTTTCATTTTCATTCATTCTTACTTCATAGTTTATATGACCCATGTGTAGCTATATATGCTCATTTTTATTTTTAATTCATTTCTTATTTCATAGTTTTTCATCATTTTTATTTGTATCTTTGATTTTATTAATCTTTGTGAATCTGTGCTGTCCTGTTTTTCATTCTTACCCTGTTGCTGTTTGAACTACTGAATTTCCCCACAGGGATTGATAAAGGTCCATTTTATCAAAGTGGTTACTTTTTTTGGCTGCGCAGTGAAGTTTTACACCGTCTTATTTGACTTTCTCAGGACTTAAAACTTATTTTTGGGGGAAGACCCCACAAAGAGAAATATATACACACACTGGTCATAATTTTAACAGTTTTTTATGATCATCCATTCCGTGAGCAGAGCATGAAATTGGCATGCCTATAACAGCTGAATGCGGCGATTACCATGTTGTTCAGCAAAACGCCTCACAAACTGATTAAGAAGACCCAAAGCTTTAGTGCATTTTGATTCAATGCTGAGTACAGCCAAACTTGACGGTCTCTTCTCTGTCATTATAGACCGCAAATACCTCATTCCTTCCGTCTACTTGAGTCCGAATGCTTCTCGTTTTGCGCCATCCAGTTCAAATTAAATCGCCGTCAATCATATTTTTCCACGCTCGCGCCAGGGCCGGGGCAGGGGTTACAAGGCTCGCAAATTTGTGCTGCATTCACTTGCACTCGGACATTAGAGATTTTCTCTCATAAATGTCCGATGAGCCACAACTTTTCTTTCAAAACAAAGCTGCCAACTGGGGTGGCAGCTGGGGTGGCAAGGCTATTTTTAGGGTGGCAGTTGCCACCCCATGCCACCCCGGTAGATCCGCCCCTGTGTAGTTCCTGCCCCGCTGGTTTTAAACTGATGCTAGCTTAGCTTTGTCTGAAAACACTGCGGGGGCCTCAGCCTACGTCCTCACCTAGCGCACATATCACGTTTATTAAAGGGCTTTAATAGTGGTGGGAGCTGATATTATGGTGAACTGGCCCTTTAACTGAGCTCCAGGGGGGCGTGGTCAGCCTAAAAATGGCATCGACAGATGATGTTCATTTAAAGGTCCCATGACATGGCCATTTCTACTGATCATAATTCCATTGTTGAGGTCTACTAGAATAGATTTACATTGTTCAATGTTCCAAACTCACATTGGTTTCTCATACAGCATCTCTGTATAGTATGTGTATTCACTCTCTGTCCTACACGGCTTGTTGGATCTCCTGCCCCCCCCCCCCCCTCCCTATGAGCCTACTGTGCTCTGATTGGTCAGCTCGCCCACTATGTTCTGATGAGTCCACCACCATACAGCGGAACATCAGTGAGTATGTGTTCAGTGGCGGAGCTGGGGGGTGACTGAATCCTGGCCACCCTATTGGTCACCCCAAACACCCTCACCACGGGGGCCCAAACAATTGTAGAACATTAAGAAAAAAATGTTTAAGTAACCTTTCATCATTCATCAAGAATTAACATTAAAGGTGGGGTAGGTAAGTTTGAGAAACCGGCTCGAGATACACTTTTTGTTATATTCTATGGAATACTCTTAACATCCCGATAGCAATGAATATCTTAAGTGCTTTGACAACAAATCCATAAGAACATTTCATCTGTGGAAGCCGTAGTACTGTAAAAAGCACGACCAATAATTTTAGCCGGCCCGGCTAAAATAACTGGATGGCCTACCTGCCTGTCAGCCTTCCATCTGTGCACAAACTTATCTCGTGCCCTCATTGGTCATGTGCGTGTTCGTGTGTGTTGGAGGAGGGGCTCTGTAAGGAAGTGGCAGATATTTTCCGGCTGTGTATTTTCAAATTCTAGCGCACTCGAGCTGGTTTCTCCAAAATTACGTACCACCTTTAATAGAACGTTATATTGATAATGTACTCAATAAACTTATAATTCATTTAACTTATTTTCTTCCTAAAGTTAATTGTCCAAAGCCTCTGTACACCCCCTTCTATTTACATGTAATGGTTTGGTCCTGCCTCCAGACGCAGCGGCACTGGCACTTCTAGCAGAGAGTGAGAGCATGTGAGGAGGGATGCTAATACTTACGTGTGAACCATGTCTCAACGACTAACAAAGTCAGGCTTTCAAAAAAGAAAGGAGAGAAAGACAAGAGAGAGGGACTAAAGGGCGACAGTATGCAGGGCCGCCCCTGGCCAACTTGGGGCCCCAAGCGACATTGTGAGATGAGGCCCCCCCCCCCCCAACCGACAGTTGTTTTTGGAAACAAAGTAAGCTACTTTGTAAATATAATTCCTGTTTATTATTATTATTATCAACACAGTTACTTTTTTATACAGTGAGGTAAATGGTAAATGTGCATGTATGTCGTTCAGTATGCGTTTACAGGTGAATTTTGCATTTCCTGCCAAATACTAGCCTCAAAAAGATTAAAATATAATTAATGCAAATAAACTACTTCTACTAATAATAATCATAATCAATTCAATAATATAAATATATTGTTTTATTATAATATAGTTGTAATATAGTCAAGACAAAACATGCTTATGACATGCTCAAAAACTGACATTTCTTAAATCTGTATTCTAGTTCCCTCTGTCAGCAATGCATCAACAACTACACACACATTTCTATCAGTGTTTCTCTGTGTTGTGGTTGACATGATGATGACTGTTAGGAGTTCAGGGGAGAGGCTGAGCATCACCATGATGATGACTGCTAGGAGTAAAAGTTTACTTTTTATTCATATATTTTTTCTTTTAATGTTTCTTTTATTATCTTTTACTGTTTTGAAATGCCTTTGTCTGAATGTCTTTCATTTTTGTAAAGCACCTTGAATTGCCTTGTGTTGAAAGGTGCTGTATAAATAAACTTGCCTTGCCTTAAGGGGAGAGGCTGAGCGTCACCATGAAATGTGCAAATTGACATAAAAATGAATAAAAGGGGGAAAAAATGCTCCATGTTTTTTAGGCTGTAAACTTTAACTGTTATGTAAGCCAACTAGACAGACAGTGTATCACTCTTCCTCCTGTACATTAGCAGATAAAAGGCATAACATACTTGAATGAATGGTAAATAAAGAATGCTGGAAATAACTGCATCTCCATTAGCCTGTATGCTCTGCAGAGACTGCCTTCTTCATGTCCTGAATTGCAGCTGATGTTTTAATATGGCAATTGGCAATTTGACTTATACAACATTCGTAAGTTGTACATTTGACTCATACAATAACCCACCTTCGAGTGATGCTCTAGTTTCTTCATGTTTTGTTTTTTGCGCCGGACTGAAACTGTCTTTTCACCGACATCTCTTCACCTGCACTAGTGGCCGTATCAAAGCCGTGATTGGTCAGATGTCGATTCATTGCAACGGTGTCGGGTTACACACGTGCTCCCCTTGTCTCACCTCTCACTCTCGCGGGGGGTGCGCGGAGAACTGCGCACAGCAGCTGAGGCCCTCTGGGCGGGGCCCCATGCAGCCTGCGTGATTGGCCTGTAGGGAGGGGCGGCCCTGACAGTATGTCACCATGTTTTTCAAAAGAAAAGGTGGGTGTGGTCCATGAGTGGTGGAAATTCGTCTGTTAGCTAAGCATTGTCCATTGTAAATAATAATTTACTAAGCTGACATTAAGTAGCCTACTGTTAATATCTTCACAGAAAATTCAGAGGTTTTTCATTTCACTCCTCTTTTAGCTGACATTTAATAAATGCAGGTACATTTTTAGCAGCTATTCATACTAAATCAGTTGTCCCTCCCCCTGGTGCCAGGACCAACAGATCCATCTTTACGCTCATCAGCCCTGTCCCCCCATAATGCTGAACCTTAACCAGCTTTTCTCCCAACTGAAGGAGGTGAGCAGCATTGTGTTGAATGCCATGCCACTTAACATATTTGAAGGCAGACTGGAATACAAAATATATATATATCAACAACATCTAATTTCAATTATACATTTCAAACACAGTATTTTTCCACATATGTAAGTTATATTTATTTGGATTTATGCATTCATGTTGAGAATGTTCCATTCAAAAATGTTATTATTAAAAAGGCATTTACACCATAAAAGATGACTATTGAGATCTATTGTCACGAATGTTAGTCTTATATCAAATAGTGAATTCTACTGCAGCAGAATGTTGCACATCTGCACAGTGTTATATTTTCACAGCTCAGTGTCAGTAAATATTGTGCAGTTAGTATTGGACTACAAGATAGATGCAAGCCTGTACAGGTTATTTAATGCATACATGAGTCGGTTGGGTTCTGGAGGTGTGGTTACAACAATTGTGCTTGGTTGGCGTGGCCTGGTGGTGGGGCCCAATGTGATATATTTTCATGGGGCCCAAAATCCCTGGCGGCGCCCCTTGTTGTGTGAGTGTATGACCAGAGGGCAGGACCTATAAACACATTTACTACCCAATAATATTGTGAGGCTGAACAAAAGGACCTTTTGACTATGTAAATGTAGTCTTTTAAAAAAACAAAAAATGTAGTGACTTATTTAGGATAGCTTGAAGTGATGTTGTAAAATTACAACCGGGGGCCTTACAGGGTTAAGGGCTATTGTTTATTGTTATTTACTTTAAGATGTTTATTCTTAACCAATTATTTAATTTAAAAACTCTTATTTAAATGATGTGTCTCTGTCTCTGTATTCCTGAAAGAATGAGCTCATTGGGCTGCTAATCACCATAAGCTAAACAGTTTGTACATTGCACTACATTTAATGTAAGCTTCGTTGTTAGATATACTGGATATTATTTGATCTATTCCATCACTAAGATTAATCCCAAATAATGTAGAGGTGTGTTGTAGGTGCCTTAAATAAGCCCTTATTTTCTAGTGAGATGTATTTTTATGCTCATATATTAGCGATTTCAATGCCACCGCAAAATTATCGCTGGTTCCATCCTGGCCACCCCACTAAAAATGTCCTGGCTCCGCCACTGTATGTGTTACAATGGCGTTTGATAGCAACCAGAAAATGACACCAGTAATGACAAACAGATGAGAATGCTGCGTGGGGTCTGGGTGCAACAAAAAAAAAGCATGTCATGGGACCTTTAATGCCTGATACTCATGTACCACAATCATATTCTTTTTTTTGTAACATTTATTGCAATAATAATTTATATTTGTTTTGGCACTGAACCTTGTGTAATAGATGTTGTGATATTTGTGTAATATAACAACATATTTGATGTTATTTTTAGGTTGCCTTGCTCAACCACAGGCAGTTTGTGTGTGTGTGTGTGTGTGTGTGTGTGTGTGTGTGTGTGTGTGTGTGTGTGTGTGTGTGTGTGTGTGTGTGTGTGTGTGTGTGTGTGTGTCGCATTAGACTGTTAATAATCTGTATTATGTTAATTTCAACATACACCTTTTACATATTTTTTACTTTTAAAGATACATTTTCAGATTGCAGGTTCCTCAACAGTGCATTTACAAGACATTAAAATAATATATATTAAAAAACAAGCACACAAACTATAGTTATGTAGGAAACTGAGTCCAGTAAAATGTAATAGAATATGACAAAACGCCGGGTTACGTATTGTAAACCTTGTTATATTAGCACAGGCGGAACCCTCTACTGGACCCTATGGGTACTACCCTCTATGCAAGCATTCACCTACTGAGATTTCTATAGAGGTAGCCAGCCTTGGGGCGGGCCTACCTGAATGCGCGAGCATCTTACCGTATAAAAGGAGGCCTCGCCTCCTGGCTATCATCCTACACCTCTCTTCAGCGAGCGGAATAGGACAGACAGTGCCCTGAGTAGAGGGCTCCGCCTGTGTTAATATAACAAGGGTTACAATACGTAACCCCATATCTCTCACAGGCTCCACCCTCTACTGGACTCTATGGGTACAGTGGGTGGAGCCAGGGGCGCCGCCAGGGATTTTGGGCCCCATGAAAATATATCACATTGGGCCCCACCACCAGGCACAGGCCACGTCAACCAAGCACAATTGTTGTAACCACACCTCCAGAACCCAATCGACTCATTTATGCTTTAAATAACTCTACCTGTACAGGCTTGCATCTATCTTGTAGTCCAATACTAACCGCACAATATTTACTAACAGTGAGCTGTGAACATATAACACTGTGCAGACATGCAACATTCTGCTGCAGTAGAATACACTATTTGATATAACCTTTGAATTCCATGCCGTCACAGTAACCCATCCTATACAGTTAACCATTGTTGTTCTCTACCGTCCACCAGGCGCCTTGGGGGACTTCTTGGAGGAATTAGATAATCTCCTCTCACTCATCCCTGAAACTGGCCCTCCCGCTGTACTTCTCGGAGACTTCAACCTCCAGACGGGGAAGATAGACGAACTAACATCTCTGTTAACCGCCTTTGCTTTCTCACTGTCTCCGTCCCCACCGACTCATAAAGCTGGCAATGTCCTTGATCTCATATTCTCAAGGAACTGCGCTACTTCTAACCTCTCTGTAAACCCGCTCCACACATCCGATCACTTCTTCATTTCATTCTCTCTATCCCTTTCCAAACATAACAAACTAATCTCTTCTCATCCTGCACTTGTCCGCCGTAACCTTCGCTCCCTCTCCCCCTCTAGCTTTGCCTCGTCGGTGCTCTCAGCCCTCCCTTCCTCTGATTCGTTCCATCTCCCGCCTCCAAACTCTGCTGCAGAAACTCTCCTCTCTACTCTCTCATCCACTCTGGACTCGCTCTGTCCTCTCACATCTCGGCAGGCTCGTCAGTCCCCTCCTGCTCCCTGGCTAAATGATGCACTGCGTGCTAATAGAACCGTCCTTAGGGCAGCAGAGCGGAAATGGTGGAAATCCAAACACCGTGACGACCTCCTAACCTATCAGGCTCTCCTCTCCTCTTTCTCTGCTTCGATCTCTCAGGCAAAAAGCACTTTCTTTCAAGATAAGATCCAATCTTCCTATTCCAATCCTAAAAAACTATTTTCCATCTTCTCCACCCTCTTGGACCCTCCAAAAGCTCCTCCCCCCTCCTCACTTCTGTCAAGCGACTTTGTTACCCACTTTGAAAAAAAAAAAGGTTGATGATATTCGCTCTTCTTTTTCTGACTCACCTTTACTCACCGCTGGGTCACCAGACCCTCCTTCCACCAACACACTTACCTCCTTTTCCCCTCTCTCTCCAAGTGAGGTTCTTACCCTCATTACCTCTTGCCCGCCCTACCACCTGTCCTCTGGACCCTATCCCTTCAAACCTCCTTCAGACTATCGCTCCTGATATTCTACCGTTTCTCACCCATTTCATCAACACTTCTCTAACTTCTGGTCACTTTCCAAACAGTCTCAAGGAGGCAAGAGTAAACCCTCTCCTAAAGAAACCCACTCTCAACCCGTCTGATGTTATAAACTACAGGCCTGTCTCTCTCCTCCCGTTCCTGTCTAAATCACTTGAACGCGCTGTCTTTAAACAACTCTCCTGTTATCTCAATCAGAACAACCTTCTGGATCCGCACCAGTCTGGTTTCAAGGCAGGTCACTCCACAGAAACTGCTCTCATTGCTGTCACGGAGGAACTGCACACTGCCAAAACTGCATCCCTCTCGTCTGTCATCATCCTATTGGACCTGTCTGCTGCATTCGACATGGTGAATCATCAGATCCTCCTTCGCACTCTCCAAAAACTTGGAGTTTCAGGCTCTGCACTTTCCCTCCTCACCTCATACCTGAAAGACCGTACCTACAGGGTGACTTGGAGAGGGTCTGAGTCCGACCCTTGTCAATTAACTACGGGGGTCCCTCAGGGCTCTGTTCTTGGTCCCCCCTTCTCCCTGTACACAAACTCGCTCGGATCAGTCATTAGCCCGCATGGTTTTTCTTACCACTGCTACGCTGATGACACCCAATTAATTCTGTCCTTTCCCCGCTCAGAGACCCAGGTCGTTGCACGCATCTCTGCTTGTCTAGCTGACATCTCTCAGTGGATGTCTGCTCACCATCTCAAGCTCAACCTTGACAAGACTGAGCTGCTCTTCCTCCCGGGAAAAGATTGTCCCACTCTTGACCTAACAATCAACATCGGCACCTCAGTTGTTTCCCCGACTCAGACTGCAAGGAATCTGGGTGTGACCCTAGATAACAACCTGTCCTTCACTGCAAACATCGCTGCTACAACCCGTTGCTGCAGATACACGTTTTACAACATCAGGAAGATACGTCCCCAGCTGACTCAGAAAGCGACTCAGGTTCTGGTCCAGGCTCTCGTCATCTCACGCCTAGACTACTGCAACTCCCTCCTGGCTGGTCTACCTGCATGTGCCATCCGACCTCTGCAGCTCACCCAGAATGCAGCGGCTCGTCTGGTCTTCAACCTTCCTAAATTCTCCCACACCACTCCGCTCCTCCGCTCCCTTCACTGGCTTCCGGTAACTGCTAGAATCCACTTCAAGACACTGGTACATGCTTACCATGCTGCGAATGGATCTGGCCCTTCCTACATCCAGGACATGGTTAAACCGTACACCCCAGCGCGTGCACTACGCTCTGCATCAGCCAAACGACTCGTTGCGCCCTCGCTGCGAGGGGGACCCAAGTTCCCATCGGCGAAAACACGTGGGTTTGCTGTCCTGGCTCCAAGATGGTGGAATGAGCTCCTCATTGACATCAGGACGGCAGATAGCTTGCACATCTTCCGGCGCAAACTGAAAACTCATCTCTTTCGACTTCACTTCGAGCGTTAGAACTATTAACGAAGCACTTTTATACTAATAAAAGGACTGGCTTACCTAAAGCCAGTTGAGTAGCACTTGAAATGTTTGGCTCTATGAAACCTGATGTACTTATATGATTCTGTTTTCTTCAAGGTTGTGTCTTCCTGGTCGAATGTACTTATTGTAAGTCGCTTTGGATAAAAGCGTCAGCTAAATGCAATGTAATGTAATGTAATGTAAGACTAACATTCCTGACAATACATCTCAATAGTCATCTTTTATGGTGTAAATGCCTTTTTAATAATAACATTTTTGAATGGAACATTCTCAACATGAATGCATACATCCAAATAAATATAACTTAAATATGTGGAAAAATACTGTGTTTGAAATGTATAATTGAAATTAGATGTTTGCTTTTTGTTTTGATGTATATATATGTTGTATTCCAGTCTCCCTTCAGATATGTTAAGTGGCATTCAACACAATGCTGCTCACCTCCTTCAGTTGGGAGAAAAGCTGGTTCAGGTTCAGCATTATGGGGGGACAGGGCTGCTGAGCCTAAATATGGATCTGTTGGTCCTGGTACCAGGGGGAGGGACAACTGATTTAGTATGAATAGCTGCTAAAAATGTACCTGCATTTATTAAATGTCAGCTAAAAGAGCAGTGAAATAAAAAACCTCTGAATTTTCTGTGAAGATATTAACAGTAGGCTACTTAATGTCAGCTTAGTAAATTATTATTTACAATGGATACGCTTAGCTAACAGACTAATTTCCACCACTCATAGACTACACCCACCTTTTCTTTTGAAAAACATGGTGACATACTGTCGCCCTTTAGTCCCTCTCTCTTGTCTTTCTCTCCTTTCTTTTATGAAAGCCTGACTTTACGTGTGTTTCACAACACACATAAAAGTACTAGCATCCCTGCTCACATGCTCTCACTCTCTGCTAGAAAGTAAGTGCCAGTGTTATGCCGTAGGTTGAAGCCCTGCCGTGGATTGAAGCCCTGTTCGCGGGGACGCGCAAAGGTGACGTCATCGCCTGTATTGAGCGTTTGCCGTTTTCTAAGCTTTTTTCACCTTTTTCTAAGCTTTTTTCACCCTTTTCTAAGCTTTTTTCACCCTTTTGAATGATATATCAGATTAAACAGCAAACGGCTGAATAAATAATGTGCATACAATTGCGAGGAGGCTCGTTTTAAGGAAACGTTTCTCAGATCTGTCACAATCTTCGTATTGGAATACACTTACGTTTTTGAGTGCAGTCCCACTCTGTTATATTCCTCCTTCCTACAGAACAGACAATGACAGGATAATATGTGATCTGTCAGTATAGTCCTATTTCTTAAAACCTTCTCTGTTGTTTAAGTGTCTGATAACCACGAATAGTAAGCAATGATATAACAGTAATGATATCACATGATCATGTCAGACACTGTGTTATTTTCAATCAAGCCTAAAAGATAATGTGTTCAAACTGGCTTCACTCACTTGAATTGCTCCTTTTGAATATCATTTTTATATATCCCTACTCAACACATGTTTGTATTGTAATGCCACTCATATTTTTTTTTTTAATTGTATTTTAAAGTGACATTGAATGCTTTGAAAGGTGCCCTAAAATAAAGTGTATTATTGATCTTATATCTGTGCCTCTATTACATTACATTTCATTTTCTATCACACTATTAATGTTCCTTATTTTAGACTAGGTTAATCCTGGTGTCAATAGGGAAGATCTGCACTGTTATACATAACATGTTCAGAGCAGGTATTTCTCCTGCCGGATTTGAAACCCCCCCCCTATATCTTTGTCCAGGATAGTCACAACTTCACCAAAATCACAAAATCACACTGGTGCTGGCTGTTTCCCTCTAGTTTGTGCTCACAAAAGCATTTCACTCTGGGCCCAGCAGGTCAAAAACTAAAGAGGGGCTTCCATATCCGGCAGTGCAGTTGCTAGAGCTGCCGGATTTTGAAGCGCCCCCTGTCATTTTGGCCAGGCCAGTCACAATGTCACCAAAATTACACTGGTGTTGTCTGTTCCCCTCTAGTTTGTGCTCACAAAAGCATTTTACTCTGGGCCCAGCAGGTACAAAAATAAAGAGGGGCTTCAAAATCTGGCAGATCAGGTGTTGGTGCTGCCGGATTTGGAACCCCCCCATATCTTTCTCCAGGATAGTCACAACTTCACCAAAATCATACTGGTGCTTGCTGTTCCCCTCTAGTTTGTGCTCACAAAAGCATTTTACTCTGGGCCCAGCAGGTGAAAAACTAAAGAGGGGCTTCCAAATCCGGCAGCTCTAGCAACTGCACTGCCGGATATGGAAGCCCCTCTTTAGTTTTTGACCTGCTGGGCCCAGAGTGAAATGCTTTTGTGAGCACAAACTAGAGGGGAACAGGCAACACCAGTGTGATTTTGGTGACATTGTGACTGTCCTGGCCAAAATGACAGGGGACGCTTCAAAATCCGGCAGCTCTAACAACTGCACTGCCGGATTTTGAAGCCCCTCTTTAGTTTTTGACCTGCTGGGCCCAGAGTGAAATGCTTTTGTGAGCACAAACTAGAGGGGAACAGCCAGCACCAGTGTGATTTTGGTGAGTCTGTGACTATCCTGGCCAAAATTACAGGGGGCGCTTCAAAATCCGGCAGCACTAACAACTGCACTGCCGGATTTTGAAGCCCCTCTTTAGTTTTTCACATGCAGGGCCCAGAGTAAAATGCTTTTGTGAGCACAAACTAGAGGGGAACAGCAAGCTGGAGAAAGATATGGGGGGGGTTCCAAATCCGGCAGCACCAACACCTGATCTGCCGGATTTTGAAGCCCCTCTTTATTTTTGTACCTGCTGGACATTACAATGCAAACATGTGTTGAGTAGGGATGATATTCAAAAGAGCAATTCCAGTGAGTGAAGCCAGTTTGAACACATTATCTTGTAGGCTTGATTGAAAATAACACAGTGACATGATCATGTGATATCATTACTGTTATATCATTGCTTACTATTCGTCGTTATCAGACACTTAAACAACAGAGAAGTTTTTAAGAAATAGGACTATTGACAAATCACATATTATCCCGTCATTGTCTGTTCTGTAGGAAGGAGGAATATAACAGAGTGGGACTATACACTCAAAAACGGAAGTTTATTCCAATACGAAGATTGTGACAGATCTGAAAAACGTGTCCTTAAAACGAGCCTCCTCGCAATTGTATGCACATTATTTATTCAGCCGTTTGCTGTTTAATCTGATATATCATTCAAAAGAGAGAAAAAAGCTTTGAAAAGGGTGAAAAAACGGCAAAAGCTCAATACAGAAGATGACCTTTGCGCGTCCCTGCGAACAAGGCTTCAATCCACGGCAGGGCTTCAACCAAGCCCCCAGGAAGTGCGCCGGACTCAGATGAAAATATTCGTGCTGGCCAAACGGCGGTACTACACTTCCGTTTGGTTGCCAGGCCCGGAAACACTTTTTCCCATTGACTTACATGGGGGAAGAGTGGTCTGTAACTCGTTGGATAATTTTTTTTAAACTAAATAAACTACCCAGTATGAACACTTGTATAGCCCTTATTAAAAACATTCGTTCCTCAAGTTGTAAAAATTAGCTAATAACGTTATTCTGAGTTATTTTCCTCTGCATTATGAACGCGCATCTAACCCACGGGACCGCGCCGCCCGGCACGTTCATGTTACGTGTCCCGACCAATCAGAGCACACTGTGCTCCCAGGGAGGGTGGGGCTGGAGCTATTGGAGCTACAACGAGCCGTTAAAGGCAGAGAGTGAAATTCAGTGAATACACGTAGTTTACAGAGATGCTATTTGAGAAACCAATGTGAGTTGCGTTTATCTTTACCCATGGATGCACAATAAGAACGGATCCATATCGTCTTACTGCCATCCCACGGAGCTGTAATAATGGATATATTGCACATGTTTGCTGTAATTCATTATCATACATGGGCTGTATGATTAAATCTTGTACCGTAAATGTTGTATTAAATAAAGTTAATATTACCGACATTATTAACGTCCCTGTAGCTTCGTATTGCACTAAGAAGCTTATTGCACTGTATATAAATATATATATATATACAGTGCAATAATAATTTCATGCTAAATGAAGCTCTGTTGGATATCACTAGATCCTGTTACAGCGTAATATAAGTACATAACGATTGATGTGTACATTAGCATCATTACTAGCTAGCCGCTAGCTGCTAACTGCCGCCTCGTTCATATCAAATCCATGATAACAACAATCCATTACCATGCTGTCATGAACGCACGGTGCTATTACGTGTACGCAAATTGACGTGCTTGATGTGAACGAGCATTTTGGTTAAAGTTGCGCATGCTCTATGAGTGCACATACGGGTACTTCTCAGGCATGCTGGGTAATCTGTGACGTTTCACTCTCTCAAAAGTTGGGCCATTTTATCATCATGCGCTAATGAGCAGCTCTCATAGGAATGAATGAGGCCCCGCCTCCCACGCTGTATCCAGTTCTTATTATACATCCATGGCTTCAACCTACGGCATAACACCGGTGCAGAACCGCGGTTGGAGGCAGGACCAAACCATTACATGTAAATAGAAGGGGGTGTCCAGAGGCTTTGGATAATTAACTTTTGGAAGAAAATAAGTTAGATGAATCGTAAGTTTAGTGAGTACATTATCAATATAGCGTTCTATTAATGTTAATTATTGATGAATGATGAAAGGTTACTTAAAAAATGTTTTCTTAATGTTCTAAAATTGTTTGGTCCCCTGTCAGTCACGGGCCCTTAGAATCGTCCTAACTTTTCACCCCCTTATGGCGCCCCTGCCTGGCCCCACCATGGGGGGGAAGACTAAAACCCCCTAACTGAATAGCCCTCGACCTGAACGCACTCCTTAGGATCTTGGGCACAAAGGAGGGGTTCGGTCTGAGTGTCACGCCGCTCCGGTCAGCCCGAATCAGTAAACAGCTCGGGTGCACCGACAGAGCGGTTAACTCGGACACTCTTTTGGCTGACGTTAAGGCAAGAAGCAAAGCTGTCTTCCACGACAGTGCTTTTAGTGAGGAGAGTTCCAGAGGCTCAAATGGTTCTCAGACCAGAGCCTCGAGCACCAGGGGCAGGTCCCACTGCGGGGTGGAGGCGTGCACTATGGGCGCAGCCTCCTGACCCCCTGTAAAAACCGCAACATCAGTGGTTGACTAAAGGCTGACCTGCCGCCAAATCCCTCATGGCAGGATGATATGGCTGCTGCATACACTTTCACTGTGGAATGTGCCAGCCCTCTGTCCACCAGTAACTGTAAGAAGGATAAAATAGAGCCTAACTCACAAGATAGGGGCTCTATTCTCCGCTCCTCACACCATCGCTGGAATCCTAACCACCTGTGGTGGATCCCGCTCTAGCTGCCTGGATAGACTGAATAACACTGTCAGACAATCCACCCTGTCCCTCTCAGGAGCCAAGCCTGGAGAGGTTGGCCGAGAGTGGGTAACGCTCCGGTTGCACCTGCCTCTTGAGACATCGCCCCCCAGTAGTAACCCCAACGGGACCACAATGTGAGCACCCGCCATGAGACCCAGAGTCTGCATGACAGTTAAAGCTGTCACTGTCGCCACCTGTCGCAGCCTGTGAACCGCACGGAGAAGGGATGCACGTCTGCTCTCTGACAGGGTGGCGCGTAGCATGTCTGCATCGAGCACCACTCCCAAATACAACGCCTGTTGGTGAGGTATGGGGGTGCTCTTTTTCCAATTGATCGCAAAGCCTAATTTGGTTAGGTGTGTGATCAATTGTGCTGTGCAAAACATTGCCTGTTCCCTGGACCCAGCCATGACTATGAGGTCGTCTAGGTAAAAGAAAGCTCTCATGCCGTGGGCACGCAGTGGTTGAAGCGCTGTGGCCACACATTTGCTGAATGTGCGTGGGGATAGGGAATAGCCGAACGGCAACCTGTTGTACTCGTAGGCTATCCCCTGGAAGGCAAAACGCAGAAACTTGCTGTGCTCTGGAGCAATTTCTACATGAAAGTACGCGTCTTTCAGGTTGATGGTGGTGAACAATTCGCCTGGCTGCACAAGCCCCAGTAACTGTTTTATAGTTAACATGCCGAATTTCCTGCAGGAAATGTGGCGATTCAGGCCGCGGAGATCTAGAATAGGTCTGAATTCCCCTGTCTTCCTGAGAACCAGGAAGTACATGGAATAAAGATCCTTTTCTCTGTGCTGAGGGTGCACAACAGGCACAGCCTGTTTCTGCACCAGAGCCTGAATCTCTGCTGAGAGGAAACTCCTGGGATGACAGATTTACCTCTCTAATGCCCATAAATGGAGGTGGGATGCTGCAAAACTGGAGTGAATAGCCCCGTTTCAGCGTCCTGTTCATCCACTTTGTTAGCACACAGCTGGGTTTCCATTCACAAGCAAAGCCAACTTACCAGTGGCGTAACTATCGACGGTGCAGCCGGTGCCACATCGTCCTCGAAATCGAGCGCTAACGTTAGCAATGTTGACGTGCAGTGGCAGTCGGAAACGGAGGCTGCCATCTAGCTCCACAAGTGAAGCTGTATCCGTGGACGTGGCTGTGCAACCTTCTTCTCCAGCCAGCAGGAGGAGAGGCTGGATTTGGCTGTGCCCGGCGGTAGTCCAACAGTTCCCCCACACTGAAAAAATTGATACTTTGGACTAACTTGAAAAGAATTCGCTAATTTGTTACAGCTAATTTTTTTCGTTTATTCCAACTTGATTTTTCAACCTAAAACAATTAAGTTGAGTTAAGTGAAAAATATTGCTTCTGTCTAAGATATATATTTACATTCACACAAAGTAATAAGATGATTAATTCTGAAGACCACACAACATTTATTACTTTGTTATAACTTAATTTTTCCTTTTGGACTAACCTCATATTTATATTAGATCTAAGTAGAGTTTTTAAGTTTGTGAACAAAAAAAAAAAAAAAATACTTCATTTTGTTGCAGGCAATATTTTTTTATTATAGCTTAAAATATGTTCTTTTATTACAAAGCAAACACTTTAATGTACATCAATACAATACTGTGTTTTGTTTACTGTAAACAAATTACATTTGACTTATAACACTTTGTTTAGCTCAGTTCACATAAAGACAGGAATATTCTCTTCAAAATACCTTAACATTTATTGGGATGTCTTTAAAATATGCATCACCTATTCTGTTTTATAAAATACAATATTTGTTTAATTAAAAATAAATACATCAATAAATTAATACAATTAATTGAGTAAATTATGCAACCAATTTGCACTTATGTAAAAAATAAATAAAAGTATATCAAGATCACTTTGACTTGTTTAAAAAAACTCCTGTAGCCATCAAATACATCACAAATGTGCATATGAACATGTTAAACTAGCTTGCATATCTCTCCTTTAAAATGTAACTATGTAATGCGTTTAAACCTGGCTGCCTTTTAATTAAAGAATGTATGCATGACATCTTGTTTTTCTTTACATTTTTAAACACTTCAACAATATTTTCTGCAGCTCTTAATTACAACTTCAGATAAACATGTATTAGCCATTAAGAAGGGTTTCAGTAGCATTACCAGAATCTGTGAAGTCACATTCTGTTTCAACTTCAAATGAAACATACAGAGGCCAAAGCAATTAAGCAATGGAAAATGCAGTTCAATCACTAGCATTGCAATCTTTGAACAAGGTTGGCCTTTTGTGTCAGTTCAATCATTTCAACCAGATACGAGTTCTTGTAGAGACTGAGCTGGAGGGTGTGGACAAGATGTCAGTATCGTCTGATTGAGCAGACGCTGCTTCTTCACAGACGGTAAAGATGTATTCTTGGACACCATCATCAGGTATTGGGATGACCTTGATAGTTGTCAAATCTTCAAGGTCAGCAGTGGATGTCAGGTTGACTAGTGCATCTCCAATGTCTCTGTCTTGATATTGCATTCTAAAACGTCCACCTATAGAGTGCCACAGTGACACGTCCTAAAACCCGGAAGTAAGTCAGCATTTTACCACTTCCGGTTCCTTCGACAAAAAAGACAATGCAATTTCTCCATAGGATTTTGGAAAATAGCTCGAAATAAGGTCTGTGGTTGAGACACATTTAAGAGACGGATCACGTTTTGTTCAGCCGGATAATATCCACATGTCTACCCGACTTTTATAATTTTCTAATCTTAAATCTATTGATCATAAATCCATCAATTAGATTTATGATCTATATAGCCCCATATAAAATACCTTAAGTGAAACCAATATAACATTTGCTACTATTTAAACTTTTCACTAGTCAAACCGACACAACAAAAAATCGCCACTTGCATGATAAATGTATGAAAGTTATCTGGTTAAGCCATCCTTAAAAAATGGTTACACATGGTTAAACGTTGCTAGCTAACACATAGCCAAATACAAAGACAGATGGTAAATTAGTTGTTTATCTTGACGTGTCAAGATAAACAACTAATTTACCATTCTAGAAAGATCTCCTGAACTTCCCCACTCAATCTATCAAGACCCGAGCAGTTCTACCAGAAGTCCAAGGTAAAGGCGCATACCGCTCATGGAATCCCTCACCATATGAACTCTGACCCCTCAAGTGTACAAGTGAAGAGACACCATGTGTCAGCTCCTTTTTAGAATATTATTTCTTCTCTTCTCTGAGAAAGAGGCACAACGTGACTACGTAAATGCACTCTCCTAAATATTAAACGAGTAAGAGGTGAAGAAACACAAAGCCAGAAATTGAAATGAAAAGGCATCATCATGCTTCCCCTTAGAATAGGGTGGAAATTATGAAAAGGGGACAGGGGATACTAGTGAAGAGGGACAACAGTGAAAAGGCCCAACGTATCCAACGTAATAGCACTCTCCAAAGAGACAGAAAGTCAAAGTATACGCCGAGAGGCACAACGTGACTACGTAAATGCACTCTCCCGTTTAAATTAGTTCAAGGGAACAGGGGTGAAAAACTAAACTAACCAAAAGAAGGAAGTAGAGAGGCCTAAATGCCCTCTCCTAGATTAAGTTAAAGGAAAGAACTGGGGAACAAACAAGTACAGGAGGAAAGGCCCAACGAGTCAACGTCAACACACTCTCCTAGAATAGTTCAAAGTAAACGGGCTTAGGGTTAGCTTGGTTAGGTTACCATCTTTCCACACTAAATGGATAAACATTTAAATATAGTTTAAAACAAAAAAAGGAACCATTTCAAATCCTTACCTTATTTAAAAGTGTTTTTGGGTCAGACACTCTCACAGACAGTGGGTAGCGGTGTAATGGCGGCTGCAGCAAATCTTGAAGTCACCTTGCTTTGTACGTCGTCACGTGGTCATGTTGGATATTGAATATTGTTTTAAGTTATTTCAGGGGGGGGTGTGTTTTGCTTCTGGGCAAACGAAAAAAATCATGTCAAAAACGGAAACCATGATTCTTAATTAGACCAATTAAAAAATGTACTTTGATTAAATGACACAGTCGTTGCACTTTTTTCAGTGCAAGGGTCCCAACCGATAGGGGACTCTATGGCGCTATTGAGACCCCCGACATCAAGATCAAAAGCTATATTATAGCAACCGGTCTATGTAGGCCTACCGGCCCATTCCCCAGAGACAAACATCAAGGAAACAGGTGTAATCCTCTTCTTAGTTCGCTGTGCCGTTGTCAGGCTGTGGTGGTCTGAGGCCAGGGCAGGCTGTTGTTTATAGCCTACATGTGGCACTTCTGAGTGGTTGTGTATGTCCGTGCATGTGTGAGCGCATCAGCGTGCACTTATGCTTGGGGCGATGGGGGGGGGAGCCCAAAACAATATTTGCACCGGGGCCAATCACAACCTTGTTACGCCACTGCAATTTACACATCATTTTAACTAGAAAAATCAAAGATTAATAATAAATAGAATCATCAATGAATACAGTAAGTAATTATAGAGGGTATATGTATACACTGAGGCCCTCTGTATTTGCATATACTTGATATAACCAATTGTTGTTATTCCATTCAAATCAGTCATACTGCAAGGATGACATTTAGCCTAATTCCTTATTTTAAGATTAACCTAGACGCTCCATAGAATACAATGAATAGTGATATTCTTAATGCTATCGCCGTCCTTAATACCGGCAACTCACACATTTAACAGTATGCTATTTGTACAATTCAGCAAGTTTAGCCACTTTTTTTTCGATCTAAGGGTCGTAGCACTACAACATCTCTTTACCTTGTACATATGCATGCTCTATGGGACCCCCACATCCACAGCTATTCTGCTACCTTTGCAGCACATCATGCAATTCAAATTAAAAGCTGCAAGATTGTGTGTCTGGTGTTGGAGGTTTGTTTTCTCTTGATCACCTTTTTATCAGCATTTTGAATTGTTTGGATTGTAGTATGTACAACAACTGTTGAACATTCTCACCCTGGAGAGGAACAGGAGCCTTGGTCTTGCTGACTTAATCGTGTCTGTGTGGGGAGACCAGGTCAGGTCCTGACTAAAGTGAACCCAGAGGGACCTGAAGCTGTTGTATCTTTACCTTGTAGTAGTCCCATTGAGGTTGATGATGGAGCATCCTTTTCCTTGTAGCTCACTGTCCTCAATCAAGCTCCTTGGTTTTGCTGATGAAGGTTGTTGACACGGCACCAAGATGTCAAGCCTCTAATCTCCTCTCTGTTGGCCATCTCATTGCCATTGGTGCCCCGGTGGATGACATCTTGTCATCAGCAAACTTGTCAATGTGTTGGAGCTGTGTGTGGCCACCAGTGTTGTGCTAGTTACTGAAAACCAGTAACTAGTTACCATTACTAGTTACTTCATGTCAAAAGCAACTCAGTTACTTTACTAGTTACTTACACCCAAAAGTAATGCGTTACTGTGAAAAGTAACGTTTTCGTTACTTTAATAAAATGTCTCCCATTAATGCCCTTATAGCCTTCATTTCAGTAGCCTACTGTTATTGCATTGGAGAATAACACAATCTGTTGATCAACTTGACATGCATTATATGCAATCTGGATTGCATCGATATTAGCTGGCTTTCCATTTTTGTATATTCTTTCTCCAGGTAGTTGGAAAAAGTTTTCCGTCCCATATGCCGTGTGCCGCCCGGACATGCTATCATGCTAACTAGCTCTCTGAAAGCGGGTGACTCCACTGTAGCAATAGCCTGCATGTGTTCTACAACATACCGTGCAATGGCTTTATCGACTTTTCCCTGGCCAGCAGTCCCTTGGTTAAAATCCAGCCGCCGTTGCTTAGGTGGAGGTGGAGTGGCGTCGGCTGAGTCTCTGTGGTCTTAGCTACTAGCTTCGTGCCAGCATGTTGTTTTTGCAGATGTTTTAAGAGATTTGAATGACTGGTTTGGGCAGTAGATAGGATCTTTGACCCGCCAGGACACAATTTACATTTAACAGAAACTTTATTTTCTTTGTGCTCGACAAAAGTGAAGTAGTGAGAATATCTCCAGGTGGAGAAACTAGACTTGAGCTCCGCCGCCGCCATGATAGTCTTGTTAGTAAACAACACAAACACGCCCACAGCCCGTCTCCGCATGTGACACAGGAAGTATCTAAGTACATTTACTCAAGTACTTAAGTACAGTTCTCATCTCTGTTCACCTGGCTGTTGACTATATAAAAAAACTAACGCAGTAACGCACCATGTAGTAACGGTAACTGCGTTACTGAATTACAAAAGTAATGCGTTAGAGTACTAGTTACTTGTAACGCGTTAGTCCCAACACTGGTGGCCACGCAGTCGTGTGTGAACATAGAGTACGGGAGAGGGCTGAGCAGGCAGCCCCGAGGGGCTCCAGTGTTGAGGGTTATAAGGTGGAGGATGTGGCCTGTCAGGGTCCAATCACAGAGGGAGGTGTGTGCAAGGTCTCTGAGCCTGATGGCAAGCTTAGAGGGCTTTGGTCAATGTGGTAGCAGGCAGGGCGACTTAACATACCGAAGTGGATAGGTCAGTGAGGGTGGAGGTAATAGAAGTTTGATCAACCAACTAAAGCACTCCATAATGGTGGAGGTGAGTGCTTCTGAGCAGTGGTCATTCAGGCAGAGAGTGGTGGACTTCTTGAAACATGTGGGGACTACAGACTGAAGCTGCCAGATGTTCTGCACACACCTCGGTCAGTGATGCCATCAGGTCCAGGTGCCCTGTGTAGAATAATCCTTTTGAAACATCTGCTCTGGATAGTATAAGTAGGCAGGAAGGTTAATTTGGGAGAGATAGGTCTTAGTCCAGACCACATGTTTCTGTTGATGGAGCTGTGCTGTCAGACTCCTTGTCCCTTAGAACATCTACAAGCTCTCTGGATTATGCACATGGATTTCCAAATGACTCTGTTTGTAGGAATCAGTTTGTGCTTTAACTTTGGAAAATACGTTCTCTGGTAATGTGAGGAGTGCCCGTAAAGGTAGCAGAATAGCTGTGGATGTGGGAAGGGGCCAATAGAAAATGCATAAGTACTAAAGTACGTATGTATGCATAAGGACAAACATTTTGTGCTATGACCTTTCTAACAATAAGAGTTAAAAAGATACAACTGGCTGAAATGATCAAATAAAAATACTGCTTGTATGTGTCAGGATGAAGGACAAGGGAAAGTCTGAAGAATATCACTCTATTCATTGTATTCTCTGGAGAACCTATGTTAATCTTGAATGTTGGAATAAACTGTCATCTTTATATGATTGGAATACAAACATTTGTCTATATCAAGCATATACAAATACACTGCACAAAAACAGGAACACTTTTTAATCAGAGAACAGTATTAAAGGTGGTAGGTAATTCACTTCAGAAACACTTTTTGTTATATTCTATGGGATGCTCTTAACATCCAGATAGCAATGAATACATTAAATGCTTTGACAATAAATACATTAAAAAATGTAATCTATGGAAGCCGTGGTGCTGTAAAAAGCACTACCAATTATCTTCCCCGGCCCGGCTCAGATCTGGGTGGCGATACCCCACGACACCATCTATCGCCTCATCGGAGCATGGTGGGGGTTATACACAGCACTGAGTACCATTTTGAGTTGCTGGAATGAAATTTCAACAAAATGGACTAGCCTGCCGCATCATTTTTCCACTTTGATTTTCGGGGTGTCATTGAATTCAGCCCTCTGTACTGTAGGTTGATCATTTTAATTTCCATCAAATTATGTAGCATTATTTTGTTCCTAACACATTACCCAGTCCAAATCAGTTGATATCCATCATCATTTATTTTCCCATTGAGATCTGATGTGTTTTCAAAGTGTTCCTTTCATTTATTTTTTGTTAAATCATGTGAAAATAATGTGTCAAGCTGCGTGTTGGCTGTGCTTGTCCTTAACCTTGGACATGTGAAGGAGGCCCAAGATACTGAAATTAAGAGCTGTGGATGCATTGAAGAACTTTTGGTTTCACATTGGGGGAAATTCCTATTTGATTCCTGATGTGTCATTATTAGAGAGATAGAATATTGTGAAGAATATTCTTTTATTTTGGCATCTTTTGCAACAACTATTGATGGCTCCCATAAGGACAATTGGAATAAGAAATAGAAGGCTAGATGTCATCTTCATATCACTGATGAATGCAACAACAACAAAAGACTATATAACACAAATACAAAGGACCCCAGTGTATAAATACATACTGTACTGTATATCATTTATATACATAAAACATCATTTAAGATTACTCTTTGATTTATCCAATCTAATAATTAAACATTCCACATCAAGGATTATTTCTGAAACAGTATGGAGCTCAAACTCTTTTTCTCCTTTTGATTTCCTGCTTCTTTACACATACTCTGTCCAGTACAGGTTAGCTCTGAGTGTTAGTGATGCTTGCTAATGTAAACACAGACCATATTACGTCCAAAACAGTCGGGCATTGTTTCTGATAGCAACGTTTCTGATAGTGCCGTGGGTCCGCATTTCAGATATTACGTCATATTGGCAGCAAATCTGGATCAGCTCTGTTGTAGCCCCGTTTTTAGAGATTTGGGTACGGATGAAAAGAGAGGGTTTTATTTTCTGACACTTTGTGAGTTCCCTGACACATATTTGTGTATGAAATACATAAAAAAGTGCATTTTACATGATAGGAGACCTTTAAATCATGTAAAAATATTATGCCAAGAACCCAGTTAGCTCATGGTGTCACAGTATCTACAGTATCAACAGTGTTATTCAAAGGTTATGTAAAATACAAAAAAAAACTGTGTTTGGAATGGGAAAGTTTGATATATAAAGCATATAATAATGATTATAATAAAACACATTATTATATATAATATGTAGGTATATAATATTTTTTGATCTCTTAATCTATGCTTTGTGTCCGTCCCTTCACACAGGTACGCCCACAGGGCCCCATTCTGATGGCCATTTTGGCTGCACTGGTTAGCTGTTCGAGGCTGGTGACAGCAGAGGGTGAAGTGAATAGTCAAAACAACTATTTGTATGAAAAGATAAGAGTCTCTGGTAAATATAAATGAAATTGTTGGGTGATTGGACTATTTATTAAAAAAAATTACAGAAAGTAAACATACCTTTTGCATTTGAAATGTCCTATTCCATTTGCGCCAATGATTTATGTGTGTTTAAGTGTTAATATTACAAAGATGGTAAAAGGTATTGATATAATCTTTGCTTTATTGTATGCCTTGCCTCTCTGTGAACATTTAGGCCACATTTGGTGACATCCTGAACCTTATTTCCAGAGATACATGGGATAAGGCCAACACGGCCCCCTTCAGAGGAGCCTACATTTTCACTATTTTCGGTTATGGTAAAGTTCCAAACATTAACCAAAAAAGAATAATGTTGCAGTAAAATATTTTTATACAACAATCCGTTTAATAAACTAGACATATTCAAGTAATGGAAAAACATGGTTGTGCTTTGTTCTACCTTGGGTAAGGGTATCTCGATAACTAAAGCCATTTTTGGGGGTTTGTTCCTGTATGTCCTTTATAATATGTTGCATTGTTGGAGGTGTTTGGAACCTAAGATTTCCATTGCCATAACTACACTGTAGCTACTGTGCATATGACAATAAAACCCTTTAATACTTGATCTTTGTAGGGCATACTATAATATATTACTTAATTAATAAATTAATATAGGCTATGTTTGTTCTAGTTGAATTTAATTTTAAGACATAACATATACTTGTATAATCAATACTATTTGTATAGCCCCCGATTAAGGTATTACATTTTTCATTATGTTAAGATACCTTTTTTGTTTTTATGATTATTGTTTACATTTATATTACACAGGAGTTTTTAATTGTGTAAGAATGTTTATGACCTCACTATATCCTCCAATAACTGCAAATACACTTTTGGGTTCAGCTTTAATCATTATAATAATGATATGGCCTTGAAGGTAAAGCCTCGAGTTAACGTGCATATTGTCATGGTTAATAATAATGAACTAAACCACCAAACTCAGGTGTGTGTGTGTGTGTGTGTGTGTGTCTCTTGTCTTTACAGTATGGAGAGGCTCACTGATGCTGTTCAGTGTTCACTCCACCAGCTAGCATCAGCTACGCCTACGGGCAAGCTGCTGTTAGCATTTACGAGCTTGCCTTTTTACAACAACACATGCATTGGTACTTCGTATATGGAGTTTGCAAACTATAATGCTGGTCTGCAAATATCCAGTGACTTCCCCTATCCAAGCAAAAAGCCCGACATATCGACATATCTAAGGTAAAGTAACTAAGCTAACATGTACTGCTAGCTAGTTAACGTGTTTAGCTAACAAGTGACCGTTGGTTAGCTAGTTAACACGGAATGAACACAGTGTTACTAATGCTGTCCTCCACCAGACTCCATGATAATAATACTGTTTTTAGGACAGCTGTTTATCTGACGGCCCATGTTAACCAAGGTAGTGCTTCTTAGCTAACATTAGCTAGCTAGTAGTAGTTATCATCAAGTGGAATTAACTTCTTATCAAACTAAATACAGTTGGGATTGGACGTTTGATAATATCGAAAGGTAAACGGTTTAACGTTAATTGTTACGGTCAGTTTTAGGGGGCATTTTGTATTTGATTTAAGTCACTATAAATGACTATCCTGGCAAAATAGTTAAAAAGTACTTTGTGTTGATCAGGTATTAATAAGTCCATGCTTCATCTTTACATTCCTTGTCTTATGCCCTAACTGAAGTGTCACCGTTATTGTATTCCCTTGTTTAGTTTTCTCTTGGGTCTGCATTATCTACATTCATGGCCTCTCTGTTGTGTTGTGATATTGGCTCAACCAAGATGTGTTGTCAACACATACTCTACTTACAACTCTTTGATACAAGTTCTTCAAATAATCTGCCCAACTAAACTTCATGAATGCAACATAAGGACATAGTAGTCAAAGCAGCAGAAGGAAGTACAAGAACAGATCATCAGCTACGTTATCTTAAAACTAAAAATACATATTTACACTCATGCACATCTAATGGATACAAGACAAAACCAAAAAAGGTACAAAGCACAGGTTTTTAGAGGGCATAGGCACCATATATTTTAAATAAACCCAAACTTTTTCAATTAGTAATGTTTAAATATTCTCTTTCTTAGTGGTGTGTGAGCATGGATCCGACCTGCAGTGCCTCTACGGCCCCAGCTGGTCTGACGGTGCAGGTGTGTTTCCCCGGGGCCCGAGCTGCTGTTCTAGACAATCTGAACCGGCAGCGGGAGGAGGGCCGGCTGTGTGACCTCTCCATCCAGGTGCAGGGCCACGTGTTCAGAGCCCACCGCTGTGTGCTGGCTGCCTCCTCGCCTTACTTTCATGACCAGGTACACCATGCTACACTGCAATATATTGTGTCTACAGATACTCTTTTAAATCAGCACAGCTCTCCACTAAATACAGTATATAGTATTTGTCATGTGTTAATATTGTTCATTTATTATAATAATAATTATATAATAGTCTTAATCGTTTTTTTAAACAGCTGTCACAACAGTCCTTTTTTGTTGTTTTTTGTTTTGCTACGTATTCTTCTGTGAAGCTGACCGTTGAGCGGCCCGACCAAGCAAGGAGGCAGAGTTCAAATATAACCCGGTGTGGTGGGCATTTATTTCTCATGTGCACATAGTCACCAGCCTCAATATGACTGTCCTCCCTGAACACAGTCAGCAGCAGTGGTTGGGTCAGACTTTTTCGTTGTCCGTCATTGTGACGGACAGGATCGTAACATTTCCGTCATAATCCATTATTACCCGTCATTTTATTTGATAAAAGTTTTTAAAGAGTTTTAATGATGAGATGAGACATGTTTAATATTTATGTTTGGGTACTGAGCATTCATTCATTTTTTTTAATGATTCATACAGAACTTTTAAGGGCATGGAGAAAAAAAAAGATGAACAGAGACACCGACCGTGTGGTCACTTTTCATGTCAACACGAACATGAATGATTTATTTGTTCCTGCACTGACAGCACAGCAGAGGGGGGCAGAGGCCGCTAAAAACACAGCGACCATTGTGCCTAAACAGGCAATTATGAACAATGCCTTCGTTTTAAATGAGACAATTACAATCAAAATATGAACAAAACATTTACAAGAACAACTCAATTGACCTGCTGTAGCCTGAACGCTGATTTCTGCATCGTTGTGCACCCTCGGACAAATCCGTTACTCATCTTAGCTTTTCTACAGATGTCGCAGAACATTTTGCCATCTTCCCTCCTCTGCCACTTAAACTCTTGCTCCCACTGAACCCGGTACTCCCGCTTGAATTCCTTGCCACTTGCTTGACCCTCTGCCGCTGGCTGAACGTTGTCAGTTTTAGTCTTAATGGCTTGTCCTTCATCCTCCACCGCATCAATCCCTCTTTTTTCACCTCGTTTATCCACACCATCACAATTACTGGGCTTATTAAAAAAGTTGCGATTGCTAAAGCCGGTTAGACAACGAGGTAATCAACAAGGTCAAAAACTAGACTAGACAATAACTACTTAATATACACACACTCGCCACCAACTGGACAGGTGTGTGAATGACTAAATAGTAATAGTTACAGAGTACAGTAGAGTACAGTAGATCGCCCTCAGTCTACCTGGCCACTAAGGATGTAATATAATGTGGGCCGCTGGTGGACATTTTGGCGCTGTTCCGAGTTGTGTTCTAATCTGTCAAGATGACAGACTGCTTTCAGATTTTTCCGTCATTGTTAGAAAAAATCCGTCATTGACGGAAAATATTCGGTTAACGCGACCTCTGGTCAGCAGCCACAATGATCTCACACACACTACCAGCCACACAGACAGGGAAACAGAGCCTAAATACCCACACACTAATCAGCAATTAGACACAGGTGGGGGGGGAGGAGACAACACAGGGCACCAGGTGAACATAATCAGGAGTAACAGACATGGGGAAAGGGAAACACTTTTCAAAATAAAACCACATGTGCAATAGTACAAGGCCCGAAGCCGTCAGTCCATAGTGACGAAGTTACCTTCGTCACATCTTCTTTCTGTATCTTTGTATGCACCACATATACCAGTGCTTCTCAAAGTGTGGTCCACGGCCCACTGGTGGTCCGTGAGCGCCCCCTAGTGGTCCGTGAGTTTATTGGTAAAATTTCACATTTGAAATAAATAAATACATTTAAGTTTTCCGCACGGAAATATCTCCGCAATGGAGCGAGGTGAAGTTTCACTTTCAATTGCATGATATAGCCCAGTGCAACACCTTCATCACACATGTCGCCACTTGTTTGTACCATTTTCAGGCGATTTGTAATCTGTTCTAGAAAAAATATGTGTTTTTTTATATTTGTGGAGTTAGGTGGTCCACGAGTGTTTTTTTATTGGTTAAGTGGTCCTTGGTATGAAAAAGTTTGAGAAACCCTGACATATACCAAAGCAAATTCCTCAGATGTGTAAACCTAATTGGTAATAAAACCGAATCAGATTCTGATTCATCCAGCTATAATAATGTATTGGTTTTTACTCTGTTTATTGAAGAAGAATCCACTACCTTTACTGAAATAAAAATATAAATACCACACTGTTAAAATACCCCACTTCAAGTTAAAGTCTTGCATTGAACTATAAGAAAGTAAGAATTATCAGTATACTGTACTTAAAGGTGGGGTAGGTAAGTTTGAGAAACCGGCTCGAGATACACTTTTTGTTATATTCCATGGAATGCTCTTAACATCCCGATAGCAATGAATATCTTAAGTGCTTTGACAACAAATCCATAAAAAATGTCATCTGTGGAAGCCGTAGTACTGTAAAAAGCACGACCAATCATCTGAGCCGGCCCGGCTAAAGTAACTGGATGGCCTACCTGCCTGTCAGCCTTCCATCTGTGCACAAACTTATCTCGTGCCCTCATTGGTCATGTGGCGTTCCTGTGTGTTGGAGGAGGGGCTCTGTGAGGAAGTGGCAGATTTGTTCCGGTTGTGTATTTTCAAATTCTAGCGCACTCGAGCTGGTTTCTCCAAAATGACCTACCCCACCTTTAAAGAGTGATAAGTAATTAATATGTTCAGTCAATTTATCCATGTCGTTGTCATATCTTTCTCATATTATGTTTTTGGATTATATTACAAATAACTACTGCTGTAGATGTTTGTTGTGGTGCCCATATTTTAATCAGAATCGGAATTCCTTTATTCGTCCAACAGAGGGGGAATTTAGAGTACACATTCAGGGGAAAATAAGTAAGCAGTATTTATACAATTTTTAAATAGTGTAACATTGTAGAATACTGTAGAATCGCTTCCTAGCTGATCCAAGAGGATTTTATGTAGTCTATTTAGCTTCTCAAGTAGAATATCTTCTTAAGCCATAAAGGAACACTTCATCCTTTTACATTCAACACCATTTTGTACAGGAAGGGTGTGAAAAATTGCAATCAGTGAACAAAAAAAGCTTTACCTTATTTCCCTCAGAGTTTAGTAATAAGTAAAAGTATAAAGTCGCACTCAGTTGAAATACTCAAGTTTTACAAGGACAGTACTTTAAGTACAGATATGTGGTCACATTCCACTACTGTTTCTCCTCATCCCATTTATCTAGCTTTTATCAGTGCTTTTGTGTCTGTTGCTTGTTTATGGGTTTGTATACAAGTGCTTTTAATAATTCATGTGCTGTAATTGCTCCTCAATTGTGGTTGTGTGTGTAATGGTGTTCTTGGGTTTTGGTCTTGGAATTATGGTGCTGCTTTTTTCATGGGTTATTTCTGTTATTTTATGGCTATATCTCCCACATGTACATCATAAACTCATGTGCTCATGTTAATGAATGTGCACTGTCCCTTCTTCAATTAATAAAAAATGTCTGTCTGGATGCCCAAATCTCAGCATGTCTTATCTCTGTCTCTCAGGTGTTGCTGAAGAATGTCACCACGGTCTCCCTCCCCTCAGTGATGGACCCGGTGGCCTTTGAGAGCGTCCTGAGCTCTGCCTACACGGGGCAGCTGAGCATCGTGCACGATGATATAGTTAACTACGTCACCGTGGCCAGTTTCCTACAGATGTGGCACATTGTGGACAAATGCACAGAGATCCTGAAGAGGCCCCGTCCTCCAGTGGAAGCCCCCTCTGGAGAGGCTGCTGTGGCTCACCCCGGCACAGCGTCTCGCCAGCAGTCCCCCAGTAGCACCGACTGCTTATATCTGGAGAGGGAGGGAAGAAAGAAGGAGAGAAAGCCTGATGCCTTGCCTCCTTTAGCCACATGGAGACGCCCGCAGCAGTTTCCTAGATGGGGTCGACCGCGGCCCTCCTCAGCCCAGCACTTAGCCGACTCTCAGCTGGACACTCTGCCCGGCTACACAGAGAGTGATTACACCAGCTGTGAGGAGGCGTGGGTAACAAGCCATGCTAAAACCAGCCACTTTGCTCATGATGGAGCGGGCCACAATAGCCGTTGCTATGGGGGCTTCCCCGGTGGTGAGGCTTTAAAGCAGAAAGTCAGGTTTCAGCAGCGGGGACCATTGCCCAGCACTGAGAGACTGCCTGAGAAGATTAGAGAGAGCGCTGACTGTGATGAGACACCAGAGAAGAAGAGGAAGGACAGAAGAGAGATTGAGGCAGATGAGGGAGTTGGAGAAGTGGAGGTGGAGAAGAAGGGAAGCTTTGCCCAAATGGGACACTGCGGTAAGATCTAAGAGCCTTATTCTACTTGGCACAAATATATTCCTATGTTTGACTTAATGGACTAAATCTATTAAAATGTATGTTAATAGATTTGGTTTTACCGTACTATGGGTTTCCGTAGATTCTAAATAAAAGTCTTATAAGGCAATGAACTTATTAAACTGTAAAAAAAAAAAAAAATTGGCAGTAAAATGATTAGTCTTAAAAGATGTATATGTTGTAGATAAGGTAATGATGTATCTTGTATTGCTCTGTTAAGCACTTTGGACTGCATCTTGCATGATAAGTGCTATATAAATAAAGGTGGGCAGGTAGGGCTGCCCAATTAATCAAAATGATATGAAATGGCAATATGGAGTAGTCCAATGTTCAAATTGCAGAAGACCCAATATTAAAATATCAGTTTCAATAAAGTACAAGTATAAAAATGTGAAATCTTTTCCTGTGCAGTCCTACAAACAAGCATATTTGGTCCATAACATTAACATATTACTTCTCCTTGTTGTGCATGGATTTAATGTGATGTTCCATTTCCCCAACAGACTTCCACTCAATTTCAAATGAGAATTTAGGCTGTGGTCCGGCCGCAGGAAAAGTGATTTTGGAGGAGACCAGGGGGAAAGTTCAGAGGAATGTTCCCAGTGTTCATGACTGCCAAACGGGTGAGGCAGCTCCGGGCACTTCCTGTCCAGCTTCAGCCCGGCTGCAGTGGCAGACAGCGCCTTGGTCCCAGCCAGAGCAGAGGCCGCAGGAGGGGGGGGGCTGCAGTAAAGGTCAGGAGGATGAGGAGGAGGAGGATGTGGACTTTGGATGCTTCACAGAAGGGGCATTCAGCAGGGACACATACGATGAGATTGAAGACTGCACGGGACAGGTTTCCCAGAGGCCTCTAGTGCCGGTGTCTCCTGACTTCACCACGGCAGGAACAGAAGTGAACTGGCCCTCCACCAGCGTGGGACAGGGCAGCTCATTGACCCCCACTTCAAGTCGCCAAGTGTCTCTCCCCTCTGCCACATTGCCGCCACCCTCCTCACCCCCGACCCCCTCTTCATCCTCCTCAGTGTCGCTCGCTGGTGCCCCCTACATCGGCAAAGTCCACTTCTGCCACTGTGGCAAAGCCTACACCCTGAAGAGCATGCGCGACCGCCACGTGAAGATGCAGCACCTCAACCTGCGGCCCTTCGGATGTCCTGTTTGCACAAAGTCCTTCAAGATGAAGCACCATCTAACCAAGCACCTTAAGACTCACGGGGGGCTGCGGCCCTATGAGTGCGGCCTGTGTGGGAAGAAGGTCATCTGGAGGGACAGCTTCCTCCGGCATCAGGCCCGGTGCGAGAGACTGGCCTCCAGCTCCTCGGCTAACAGCAACAACGCTAGCACAGCCGCAGCAGGGATGGCTGACAGCTACAGTTACGGATTTGAAGACGGGGGGGCTTTTCTTGCAGCAGGAGGACAGGTGAAAGTGGAGCAGGCAGATTTTCACGGGGAGATGGAGGGCGGGATGCAGGGCCTGCTGGGCAGCGTGTCGGGGATTGTGGATGAGTTAAGAACTCAGTCTCAACATTTGGACACAGGTAGTCATGTTTTTAAAGAGGAGGCGAGTGAGAGCTTTGGCGCAAATTAGTAACCTAAATGTGAAACTGTTTATAAATAAATTCAAGGAAGTTATATGATGACTTTAAATGTCACAAAGGCTACGGATGCCTTAAACAGCTATTGTTTAAATATTAAATTGTCTCTGTTTCCCCATAATAACAAAACGTTTTTTTCTTTTTTCACTCCTGCTGTTAGTATACATCTGTGTTGTGAATGTACTTCGAGAGCCCAATTTAAAATAGTTTGCGTTTTGCACATACATTATTTATATTTTTTAATTGTAATTGATCTTCATTAAAAAATAGAAGCAAGGGTCTAAAAATGTGTTTTAGGCCATATTGATGTCTCTTCTCATTATGTAAAGACAAATACATCTTGATTTATATGATAATTAAAACTTTGGATTTTTCTGGTTGATAATGGAATGTTGCGATTTATATTAGACTCATTCTAAAACAATTTGGTTCATTTCAGCTCCTCTGCAGCACATCAGTGGAGCACCAGAGGTCGCTCTTGCTCAACGATACTCAACCCTTCTGTTATCATATTGTGGAAAAGGAAGAGCTCGGTTTAAAGAAGCCTCCTCCATTAGGGTTAAAAAAGACTCCGAGACATGACGAGAAAATGAGTGAGGCTATTATTTAATGTATTCAGGGGGACAGCTACAGATCTCCATTTCAATAGCAAACATGAGGTTTTGATAATCAAAGAGCAACTGCACAACAAGGAACAAAGGTTTTGCTGTATGGCACTATAAGCAGCCATATATGTGTTGCTATCAAAATAAGGTAATATGGGTTTAACGAACGTTAATGTGAATCCTGAAATGCGTCAAACACAGGAAAATTGCCCGATGTGGATTTGGCAAATTATGGCAGGAACAATACATGCAGGAGAGATGGAGCTCTGTGCAGACTGGCCGTTGTCCTTGAACACTTCTATCGCAGCATTATTTATAATGATGTGAAACCTTTTTTTTTTTCCTCTCCACATAATCCGTTTTCAGTGATCAATTAACTGTAGAACGAAATGTAGCGCTTGTGGAATTAGATCTTGTTTTCTGGATTTATATATTGCGATTACTGTCTGAGAGATGATTGCCCCCGAGAGGATACCTCAAGAGGGTGAGAGTTCCGTTTTTATAGACCCTGGGTTGAGTTTGGAGCTAATACACTACTTTATCCACTTCCCCTCATTGCTTTTCAGCCAGAAGCTGGTTAAGACGTGATTGCATTTGCAGCCTTTGCTATCATCATGGTTACAAACAGCAGGGTATTATAAATAGGGTTGATATAGTTGTAATACCTGCAACAAATATATTACAGGAGAAAGGAAATACAGAAAAGCTGCCGTCGCAGGAAAGACGGCCGGCAAAAATCACCGACTGTGTGAACGTGAACATTAATAGAATATCACCTCCATCTTCAGAGCAATCTGACTATTATAACATTAGCGTTAAGAAAGCTTACTGAAATATCTGCCACAACATTGTAATAGTCCTTTATACTATATAGTTGACCGCAGGTCATGGAGAGTAATAAGGTATCCGTAGACCTTTGTATGAGGTATCTTTATTACTTAACAGGTCTACAGCCATGATACATAGATGCGGGCTTGCATACACACAGTATCACTCCGCAGCCGCACCCCATCAGTAACGTCCTGATGGTATTAGTGTTGTCACGATACCAACATTTTGGTTTCGATACCGATACCAAGTCAAGAATTGCGATTCCGATTCTTTTTCGATACTTTTCTTAAAAAAAGGGAAACAATCTTAAATGTAATTATTGTACTTTATTTCACACCAGAACCAGAACCATAACACAAACTTTTAAACAATGAAAACAATAAACAAAATAAATGATAAGAATTCGTATTAAATAAAATTCAGCATCATCTCAAACAACTTTTTTATTTTATAAAATATAATTGTTTTAATATTTTATTAACATGTAATAGTACAGTAATATAAATAATTATTAACAAAATATATATTGCAGATGTTAGCCACATTGGTAAGTTAGCTAAAAAGATAGCCATATTAGACAGTTATCATTGCCATTAATTGCCTCGTTTGTCACAAAATAAATTACACTGGTTTGACTTAGATTTGAGGGCATGGGCTTGAGCATGATGTAATTATGTTATCTATCACATTCGCTAACCTGTCTGGATGCCGGTTGGCGAGGTGCTTAGCCAAGTTTAATGTGTTGGCTCCCTTGGTTTGCAGGGATCTAAAACATGTCTTACAGACAGGCCTCGTGGTGTCCGTAGGCTTGCCATCACTGTCAGAGATATAGCTCAAATACTTCCAAATTTCGCTTCTGGTGTCTTTTTTGTCAACAAGCCGAGGCGCAGCGGCAGTTGCACTCCCACTTGCAGCCATGCTTCTCGTTTTCTCACATACTCTGGCAACTAGCGCGTGGCCAAGTGCACGAGAGAGGGGAGGGACTTAGAACGTGCTTGAGAGGGGCGGGACTGCAGGCACGGCTGCAGTGCAGGGAGTGGAAGCAGAGCGCTGAACACACACGGCTCTTTATTAAAACGGCGCTTTCTCACCGGAGTACTTTTCCCCGTCATTCTTAAAGTACCGATACTAATGAAACGGAGGAATCATACCGTTTGTAACGGCAGGGTATCGCGGTACCCAGGGCCGCCCCTCCCTACAGGCCAATCACGCAGGCTGCATGGGGCCCCGCCTTGCGCAGGGGGCCCCGCCCAGAGGGCCTCAGCTGCTGTGCGCAGTTCTCCGCGCACCCCCGGCTGACACGCGAGAGTGAGAGGTGACAAGGGGAGCACGTCTGTAACCCGACACCGTTGCAATGAATCGACATCTGACCAATAACGGCTTTGATACGGCCACTAGTGCAGGTGAAGAGATGTCGGTGAAAAGACAGTAGGCTTGTTTGAGACGCGTTGCGGCTCGCCTCGAAAGTAGACGAGAATAGCCGATCGCAGCCGGGGGAGGTCTCAAAAAGCTCGCCTGGAGTCGGACAGCTACGGAGTCGTCTTCTTCTCTTCTCTTCTTCTTCTTTCTTCTTCTTCTCTCTGCTTCTTCTTCTTCTTCTCTTCTTCTTCTTTCTTCTTCTTATTATTCTTCTTCTTCTTCTTCTTCTTTCTTCTTCTCTTCTTCTTCTTCTTTCTTCTTCTTTCTTCTTCTTCTTCTTCTTCTTCTTCTTCTTCTTCTTCTCTCGGTTATTTGGCGGATTGCAAACAGCTTGAAGGTGCATACCGCCACCTCCGGAGTCGGCTTGACTCTGTTTGCATTTATAAAGAATGCACACATGTGTTTAATCGTTAATGTCAGATATGTACTAAGTAAATACATTTGTTCCTGCTCAAGATTAGATTCTACTTCATTGCTATTGCACATATTACAGGTACTGAGACACCAAAATGCAGTTTAGCTTCTAGCCAGGTGCAACAAGCAATAAAGTGAAAAGTAATGTACACAATAGACAGAATAAAATATAGAATGAATTGAATGATGAATAAACAGTGAGGGGTATGAATACACTAGATATCAGCCTGTGAGCAGTATGAACAGTGTGTATGAATATGCTAAGATATATAAAGTATGAAAACGGTAAGCAGTGCAAGTATAGTATAAACATATAGATATTAATTTCATGATGATAAACATTGTGGAACAATGATGAACAATTTGAATGGAAGTGGCGACGTAAAACTGACACAAAACAACAACAAACTTTTGCCGAGCCAATTGGAGAGTTTCATCAGCAGCACGTGGAAAAAACCACCAATGAGCGCTTAGCTCGAGATACCAGCGAGTCGTTTCCCATCAAGCATTTAGCTTCCGCAGCCCGTGGAGAGGAACTGCGCCGCCGCGCCTCGCTATCAAGGCTGCGGGCGTCTTTGTCCCGCGAGATTTCAACGTCTCATGTAGGTGAGCCTCCAGAGCAAGTCGAACAAAAATGACTAACCATCATGCAACGCACGAGCAAGACGTTGATCAAAATTGCGCAGGTCTCGCTTGTCTCAAACAAGCCTAGTTTCAGTCCGGCGCAAGCTAGAGGGGAAACAAACAAAACTTGAAGAAACAAGAGCATCACTCGAAGGTGGGTTATTGTCAAATGTACAACTTGCGAATGTTGTATAAGTCAAATTGCCAATTGCCATATTAAAACAGCAGCTGCAATTCACGACATGAAGAAGGCAGTCTCTGCATAGCATATAGGCCATGGGTCGGCAACAGGCGGCCCGCGGGCCATTGTTGGCCCGCCAGCAATAATATTTGGCCCGTAATTTTGAGAATCAAAAATAAAATATATATATTTTTTTTTACAACATAGGACCAGAGAGTCGCACACATGGCAAATGTGTGGTTGTGGGGAACCAGGTCAATTAAAGTACTTATTTAACTATTAAATACATTGAGTTTGAGTAAAATACTTGGTTACTGATTAATTTAGGTTATAATATATTAAATTGCAAAGCAAAACATGCTGTAATTGATTTATTTTGTCCTTTGATATTTTTTAAAGGTTTTCAACCTGAAAGAATCCTAATGTGTCCTTGAAAAGTTGAAATAAAGAAAAGGAAAAAGGATTCTCTGTTGCCCCTCAAGCCTCTCAAATGTGGGCAAACACTCAAATAAATGCCAAAAACCCAGAGAACTTGACAATACTTATCAGAATATGTTAAATACGGTAACACTGCTACCTAGTTAATAACTCTACTTTACTCAGTGGAGGCTCGTCCATCGAGGAAAGGGAGGACCATCCTCCCTAAAATCTCAGAGAAAAATCAACTTTGAAGAGAACAATAACTACACCTCAATTTAAAAGATAAGTCTGTTAAAATACAGATAATAGCCCTGGCTTTGGGACTGAAATGGGGCTAGAGAGGACGAGCCTCCCTTTGGGCAGGTCTAGCCAGAGGCTCTGGATTGGGTGCCTATTGAACCAATCAGCGGATCTGACTGCGCATCAGAGTGTTGATGGGGACGGTTATCAGCGATATCAGCGTTCTTTCTGAACCGAGGAACAGGGGCGCTGCGCCCTCTTACCAAAATAAATTCCTTGAATTAGGCTTTGATTATGTTCTGGCCCGCCATCTTGTGGCTCAGCAAAAAATTGGCCCAAGGCCAAACTTACTTGCCTACCCCTGATATAGGCTAATGGAGATGCAGGATTTGGAGGTGCTGATCCTCATCCAAGCCGCTTCACACTCGGTTGCGAACCGATCCAGTGAGTGCTGAAGGTCGCAGACCGATGAAGCCATTAGAACCACATCATCTGCAAAAAGCAGTGGTGCAATCCTTAGTCCACCGAACTGCAGACCCCCTCCCCCATGACTACGCCTCGAAATCCGATCCATGTATATTACAAACAGGATTGGTGACAAAGCGCAGCCCTGGCGGAGGCCAACCCTCACCGGTAATGGGTCCGACTTACTGCCGAGGACCCGGACACAGCTCTCGCTTTGGGAGTACAGAGATTGGATGGCCCTGAGTAGAGACCCCCTCACCCCATACTCCCGCAGCACCTCCCACAGTAACTCCCTGGGAACTCGGTCATACGCCTTCTCCAAGTCTACAAAACACATGTAGACCGGATAAGCGTACTCCCAGGCCCCCTCCAGGATCCTTGCGAGAGTAAAAAGCTGATCCGTCGTTCCACGACCAGGACGGAATCCGCATTGTTCCTCCTCAATCTGAGGTTCGACAATCGGCCTGACCCTCCTTTCGAGTACCTTAGAGTAAACTTTCCCGGGGAGGCTGAGTAGTGTGATGCCTCTGTAATTGGCACTGAGGCCATGGTTCTCAGCAGGAAACCGATGGACTGTCCACTCCAAGTAGGGAATGAGTCCTTACCCCAAGTGAAGGAGTTCAAGTATCTCGGGGTCTTGTTCTCGAGTGAGGGAACAATGGAGCGTGAGATGGGCCGGAGAATCGGAGCAGCGGGAGCGGTACTGCAGTCGCTTTACCGCACCGTTGTGACGAAAAGGGAGCTGAGCCAGAAGGCAAAGCTCTCGGTCTTCCGGGCCATTTTCGTTCCTACCCTCACCCATGGTCATGAAGGATGGGTCATGACCGAAAGAACGAGATCGCGGATACAAGCGGCCGAGATGGGTTTTCTCCGCAGGGTGGCTGGTGTCTCCCTTAGGGATAAGGTGAGAAGTTCGGTCATCAGGGAGGGACTCGGAGTTGAGCCGCTCCTCCTTCGCGTCGAAAGGAGCCAGTTGAGGTGGTTCGGGCACCTAGTTAGGATGCCACCTGGGCGCCTCCCTAGGGAGGTGTTCCAGGCACGTCCAGCTGGGAAGAGACCAAGGGGTAGACCTAGGACCAGGTGGAGGGATTATATCTCTTCGCTGGCCTGGGAGCGCCTTGGGATCCCCCAGTCAGAGCTGGTTGATGTCGCCAGGGAAAAGAAAGTTTGGGGCTCTCTGCTGGAACTGCTACCCCCGCGACCCGACCACGGATAAGCGGGAGAAGATGGATGGATGGATGGATGGATGGATGGATGGAGATGCAGTTATTTCCAGCATTCTTTATTTACCATTCATTCAAGTATGTGATGCCTTTTATCTGCTAATGTACAGGAGGAAGAGTGATAAACTGTCTGTCTAGTTGGCTTACATAACAGTTAAAGTTTACAGCCTAAAAACATGGAGCATTTTTTCCCCTTTTATTCATTTTTTATTCATCCTAATATTATCACTTAATATTAGCAAATTCTATTTTATGGGCAGAGCCATATAATAGAAGAGTTACGACAACGGAAGTCCAAAAACGGTTATCGTCACGTGGTTCATGTAGAAGAGGATCGTTCCCCGGAAGTTCATGGCGGGCAATGTGAATGCATTGATAACAGGAGATAGAACTACGATTTTTGGTAATTATTAGTGAATAAAGGTTTTGATTTGCAATATTTATACAATAAATCGATATGTGTATGTATTTACATCAATATGTTTTAAAAAATAAAATAGAATTTGCTAATATTAAGTGATAATATTAGGATTAGTGTGAACAAGGAGTTTACATGTTAGGCTAACAGTGCCTTGGTTAAAGAGCCTGTTGCTGTTTATTTATAGCTTTGAATTCTTTAAAACCAATATTATCTTCTTAAACTTGTATGGTAGTCAGGAGCATCACTTTCTAATGTTTATTGATATATTTAGAGGGAGGGGATCTAAAGTAATGCTTTACAATTCAGATTAGATTAATTTCTACCATTTTCTTAAAGTCATGGTAGTTTCAGTAATCCCATGGTAATTTAGGACACAAGTTATCTAAATGACTAATGTCATCTTTATGGCTTTCAGAAAGGACAGGAGACCGACAGGTGACTATCAAAGGACTAGCAGCAGCAGCAGCATGCTGATGATGATGTTAAATGTGTTGTTTTAGGAACATCCATTGCAAATACATGGAATTCAATAAACATTGAATAGCATATCATGCAGTTTGTCTGTGCCTTTTCCTCCTTGTTGTCCTGGTTTGCTGTGCTGCCTCCTAGTCGCCACCATGGTTTGCTGTGCTGCCTGGGGATGCTCCAATCGCTCAGAGAAAGGAGTACGAATGTACAGCTTCCCCACTGACACAGAGCGGAGGAAGCAGGAGCAATTTCACGACCAACAGCAAAAAAATATGTGATTTATATACAAACACTGTATTTGCACTTTTTCACAAAACGAAAACCCCACCATTGGGAAAGCTTAATGTTTTGTTTAATACAAAAAACAGGGAAAGGCTTGAAAAACACTGAGAGTTGAGACTCAGGGTGCAGGGTGAGGGTCTCAGTGCAGGTATTCAGGCTCCATTGAATCCCCCTCTGGTTCTTGTGCTGAAAGAGGGATAAACAGACAGGAGAAAGGGTTATACACCTATATAGCACACCTATTGGATGGGAAATTGCCTTGGGGAGATAAGGTGTGGTCTTTGTTCCCAACTGAAGTTATGGAACTTTATTATTTGTGAGTTTAACAAAGTATGACAAATGGCATCAGTAACATATGTGATATGAATTTCTATAAAGTTGTCTCACATTCTTGGTCATATTCTATATACAGTATGTAATGAGTATAACATGTCCAGTAAGTATAAAGTGTTTTCCTAATACTGTGTATTCAACCACTATGGAATATGTATGTGGGCAGACAAAACTGAGTTGTTCTGTGTGTGAAGTAACCTCAAGTCACTCCGCAGGCACATTTTGATGCAGACCAGTTTGTCAAGACAAAAAAGGGCAAGACTAGGCTGAGAGCAGAGGCTATACCCACCATCTTCGTGCATCGCCCTGTGGTCAAAAAGAGAAGGGCCCCTGCACCACGATTCACCCCGGGACCTGTATCTACAAAGCCCATAGCTCATGATCACAGCGATAGTGTGAAAGGTGACACAGGTATAATAAGTGAACTCTTAGTAACAAAAGTAATATTTCTTATTTTTAAGTGGTATAATATTTTAAATGTTCGAACATTTACAGTGCCATGTCTTCTACTTACATTAGTCTCAAAGATTGAGGGAAGAAGGGGAAGGGATCACTGCCCTCCACCTGCCAGAGGAGCGCAAACAACAAAAACAAGCAAGGTGTCCCGTCATGTACCTGGAAGTTTGGGTTGGCAAAATGGAGTAAGAGAGGGACTTGAAAAACCTTGGTGGCTGTCTACTCATGTTGTTACAGTTGTCTTGGTTACAGCTCTCAAGTTTTTTTTGTGCCATTTCCACATCTTTAGAAAATATGAAAAAATTGAAGTGAAATCAACCTCATCTCTGGAGAACAAACTTCGATTTCTCTGTCTTGTGAGTTTGCAGTCTTGCAGTTTTACTCCTCTACCTGTAACATCACTGCCCCTCCACCTGCCATACAGTAGGTTACTAACAAGATTACTTATATAATACAGTGATAGAATACATGTTTAGTATGCTTACTTATATAAAACAGTAGTATTAAACTTACCTTGTGTGTTCACTCTCACTTAAGTTCCTCTCCCTTTGCCATCAATCCAAAATCAGCTGAGCTTCAACATTATACACAAGGACACAATATGGCTCTGCTAAAAACACTCACTCTTACACGCACCAAAGTTATATTTATCTAATATTTAACTCCCTCCACCCCCGCATACAATCCCGTTTAGAAGCCCCTCTTCTCTAATTCAACAACGTTGGACCAAATAGACATTAAGAGAACGGAATTTACAATTAAAAGCGTCACTTGTGTCACAAAACGCATTTGCGTACCGACGTACTTGTGAAGCTTTTCCAGAAGGCGGTTAGATCACCGGACGACAGAGTCGGTCTCCGTGTGCACAGACAGGGCTGCTGTTAACGTCGGTCTGTACAACGGAATTGTGCCAAAAACTAGCCAACCGGCTGCGGAGGGAGACTTCCTGTTACAGGTGTGTTTCTCAGGATGAGCAGGGCAAGATGAGGGTCTGTGTTCGTTAGTTGTGCTTTTTTAAGAACATGTTTAACAGTTTGTACGGTCCTTTCAGCCAGACCATTGGACTGTGCATAGCCTGGGCTGGAATGGGTGAGTTTTATGCCCCATGATTCTGCAAAGTTCCTCATTTCTTGACTCGCGAATGGGACATGGTCACACACTATCTCTTTTGGTATTCCTATCCTGGAGAAGACTGATTTCATTTTCTTAATGACAGTATATTGATGTCTTGTCATTAATGCTAAGCACCTCAGGATATTTTGACAGGTAGTCGACCATCAATAGGAATGATTGTCCTTTTATTTCAAAGATGTCAGCCCCTATTTTGAGCCAAGGAAGCTCAGGAATGTCGTGTGAGATCAGAGGCTCCCTCTGGTTTCTGGGCTGGAACTGCTGACATGTCCCACAATTCTCAATCATTTGTTCTATCTCTCTTGACATACCTTGCCAGTACCAGTGCCTTCTGGCAAGTGCTTTTGTCCGCTGCATTCCTTGATGAGCCACATGTAATGTTTGCAGCATGTCACTTCTCCATCGAGCTCGGGAGGATTATCCTGTCACCTGCAAACATTATCTCATCTATTACTGACAGAGTATGTCTGATAGGCCAGTATTGAACCAGTCTAGTGTGTACTTGTTTTCTGTGTCATGGCCAGCCCTGTCTGTGTGTTTCCTGCAGCAGCTGTAGTATTTCATCATTAGCTGTTCCACTTTTGAGCTTTTGCAGCATCTCAGTGCTCAAAGCGTCTGTTGGCTCCAGAGCATAGACAACTTTCTCATCTGTGATGTCATCAACTGTTGAGTGTTCATCATGTGTGACAGCTCGTGAGAGTGTGTCTGCAATCCAACCTGATCTCATCAGAATGCGTGACTCCACCACGCAACCTTAACACCACATTGCGTGGTGGAGTCACGCATTCTGCTACATTTGCGTGTCGGCACCACGCAAAAAACCCCAATGTAAAGTGAATGAGGCTCTTTTGTCGTGGTGCACACACGCATTTCTACAACGTCCCGCAGTGAGCTTTTATTCTATAAAACGTTTTTAAAATCTACTTTATAGCTTGTAGTAACTCACGGGAGGCTTCTTTTATTTTATTTGTATTCATAATAATTTGTATTTGTCGTCAGAATGTATTATGGTGCATTAGTTACGAATTTTTGTTCTCAAAAAACAGTGCATTGTGTGTAATACAACTGTGATTTTTATTAAATTAGTTAGTTTTTAAGGAAGGCCAGAGCTTCAGCTGTGTCAATAGATTGTTCCCTTTAGTTAACGTTATTTAAAAGATAATGATCATGTCCCCTTTATTGTATTGCATTGGATAACGGAGAATTTTACACCCGGAAGTGAGTATTCTCTTTACTGTCGATTGATTTTACAGTGATATCTGAACTACTCATCAACTCAAAAACACCAGATTATCCTTGTTAATTACACAACATTGATTGGTTTAAATTGTGTACAATGCTTTTGTATTTTTCCCCTTCGATTCGGAGAAACGAATATTTGTTCGGAGTTTTTGGATGGCAGAAGACACTACACTACCCAGAATCCTCAGCTATCGTTTGGGACTACACCATGTGCTTAGCTTGACAAACCCCGTGATCAGTCCCAAGCTCTGTGATTGGATGTTGGAGTGGCAGTGCGCGAAGTTTACACGGAGCGTCAAAAAGCACCTTGAAATGGAATGAAACCCATCGACGGCACACTATTCAAAACAGGAATCGAACGTGTCCTATCCCCCCACCCCCCCTTAGGTTGCAGGCTCCTCCAACAGTGCAACACAATAAAACAGATACACAGAAAAAATAGTGAAATAGTGCAATAAGAGTCTATATACAAGATTGATTGGAATCTTTTTTAATTTGTATTTAACCTTTATTTAACCAGATAAAAGCATTGAGATACAATCTCATTTTCAATGCTGACCTGGCCAAGAAGTTAGCAACGTTACACATAACACATAACACACACATATAAAAGAGAACATAACTAAGAAAACAAAAGACAAAAAAGCAGTCACTACATTGTGAATATGATATATTAGATAAATAATTTCTAAGTAGCAGCCAGATGAATGTTATGGATGTTGTTTCTAAGTTCAGGTGTTTCATAGTCTTATGGCCTGTGGGATGAAGCTGTCCCTGAGTCTGGTGGTTTTTAGTCCGGATGCTGCGGTACCCGCCTGCCAGACGGCAGCAGACAGAACAGTTTGTGGCTGGGGTGATGGGGGTCTTTTATAATCCTGAGGGCTTTCTTTAAGGTTAACGTGGTGTTTTTACTCCACTACATTTATTTTAGTTACTTTACAGATTTGGATTAATGATGTGAAATATAAACAACCCTTAAATCAGACTTTAGTTACACCTGAGTAAAATTCAGGGAAGGTGATTGTCAAGTGCCAACAATCAGGAGAGATATTTGATAGTTGGTGCTCGAGAAGACTAAACATTTATCTGCAGATCCGTATAAAGCATATTCATTACTCGTTATTCTCTAATCGTTCATTAAAGACTGCATATAATTGATATTTTGCACATCCCTTTCAAGATTTCAAGATTTTCAAAGGTGTATTGACATATCATATACACAACTACGGTGTAGTTATGCAATGAATGAAAAACTTGGGTCACAGGTTCCTCAACAGTGCATTACAAGACATCTATCAATATGTGTGAACCTCCACCATTAAACTGTCATATTCTGCACATTTCTTATACTATCTACATAAGAGTATAATTAATGTGTATAATATCAGTTAAAATAAATGCTTCAACATAGTTAACATTGCAGGAAAGTTGATTGTCAAGTTCCAAAACAAACCATGCAATATATTAGACGTTAAGCACTTTGTCAGGCTTAATATGTATCTGTAGATAGATACCCCCAAAGCTTTTTTCTTATTTAAAAGAAGACCTTAGCCTAAAGTATTCTTTAATGTTTAAATAAAGCCTTATTAGTTTGTCTGTTTTGCACATCCTCCTATCAGGCACTAAACTGTTTTGTTGTAGATATTATTTACAGTATCTTCTTGATATTTTCTATTCTATATTTATATCATTGACCTTCTACTTTCCCACTATTTTGTATGTACTCTTAATATTTAAATGTTTTCATCAAATATAACACATTCAAAAGTGCTTTACAAAAATGAAAGACATTAAGAAAAATGCATTTTAAACAGTCATTAAAAAGCAACATAATCTTCCTGCATTGCAATTACTCCAAACGTGTAATAACGTGCTTTAACCAGTAGGAGGTGCGGGTTAAAAAACTGTCAAGTTTAAAGTGTTAACAAAATAAAATATATTGCTGTTTCTGGTTTAGTTTACGACGGATATATGTTGTTATTGTTTTGATATTTGTAACAAAAGCGATGGAAAAAACCCACAGTAACACAGAAAAGATGGTCTTAACATGACCCAGCGGTCTAGTAGTTAATAAAAAACAATAATATCAAAACAGATTATTACTACTAACTTTATTGTGAAATTAAAACAGAACGGTAAAAGAATAGTTTCCGGTCTATTCTGATGCCCGATCTCTGTAGATAAATAAAGAACTACGATAGATGTGTAATATTTAATGCAGCCAAACCATTTATTACAATGCATTCATGTGATGACTTTCAAAGAGTAAAGCAAGCACTGCTGAATAAAGTATGATTTTATCTTTTACAAAACGTTTTTTTTCATATGGAATGCTGTTGGAGGTCAACCAATCACAGAGCTTGAGGACTGATCACGGGGTTTGTCAAACAGAGCACATGGTGTAGTCCCAAACGATAGCTGAGGATTCTGGGTAGTGTAGTGTCTTCTGCCATCCAAAAACTCTGAACAAATATTCGTTTCTCCGAATCGAAGGGGAAAAATACAAAAGCATTGTACACAATTTAAACCAATCAATGTTGTGTAATTAACAAGGATAATCTGGTGTTTTTGAGTTGATGAGTAGTTCAGATATCACTGTAAAATCAATCGACAGTAAGGAGAATACTTACTTCCGGGTGTAAAATTCTCCGTTATCCAATGGGAATGGATGCTCGTAATACAATAAAGGGGACATGATCATTATCTTTTAAATAACGTGAACTAAAGGGAACAATCTATTGACACAGCTGAAGCTCTGGCCTTCCTTAAAAACTAACTAATTTAATAAAAATCACAGTTGTATTACACACAATGCACTGTTTTTTGAGAACAAAAATGTGTGACTAATGCACCATAATACATTCTGACGACAAATAAAAATTATTATGAATACAAATAAAATAAAAGAAGCCTCCTGTGAGTTACTACAAGCTATAAAGTAGATTTAAATTTGTATAGAATAAAAGCTCACTGCGGGACGTTGTAGAAATGCGTGTGTGCACCACGACAAAAGAGCCTCATTCACTTTACATTGGGGTTTTTTGCGTGGTGCCGACACGTAAATGTAGCAGAATGCGTGACTCCACCACGCAATGCAGTGTTAAGGTTGCGTGGTGGAGTCACGCATTCTGGTGAGATCAGGTTGCTGCAATCAGTAGGTCTTTACCTGGTGTGTAGATGACATTCAAGTCATATCGCTGCAGCTGGAGGAGCATCCGTTGGAGTCTGGAAGGAGCTGCTCCAAGCGACTTTCTCAGAATGCTTTCCAGAGGTTTGTGGTCTGACTGCACATCCTTCTTCTGCTCCTCCTGCTGCTGCTCCGCGTGCTCCTTCTTCTCCAGCGCCCGCTTCTTCTTGCTCTTCTTCTTACGGTTTCTGCGCCTGCGGTTTTTATCTTTCTTAGATATCTGACTGTCGTCGTCTTCTGTCTCGGACATGACCGGAGCAGAGGAGTTGTTCAGGTCCATGTCTCCGGCCTCATCGTCTTCCTCTTCTGCGGGGTCGGTGAGCTGCTCCTGTCTGATCTCCTTCAGCTGGAGGATCTTCTCCAGAGCCTGAGGGATCTTTGGTCCGCTGATGCTGACCTCCTCATTCTGCCAGGCCTCTCTGTTATCTTCTCCTGGAGGGGGGGCACTCTCTGTTTCTGGGTCGGCATCATACTGACACCAGGAGGCAGCGGCCCACAAGGATCCATACCTCTCATTTGGCCGCCAGGCTGATGACGCTCGTGTTCCATCATCGCTGCCTGCTGCTTGGCTCTCTCCTCCTGCTGCAGCACCATAGCCGCTCGGTGCTGGGCCATCTTCAGCTGATCGTCCTGAGACTCGAGAGTAACATTAAGTACAGTCCGCGGCATATCACATCATAATGTATCATATATTTCCTTATCTGAGTCAGCTGAGCAGTATCTGGCAGTGCAACACTCACAGTGTCACATACTGTATGCAGAAGTATTATTTTAAGCAACACATTAAGTTGACGAAACACTCGAGTCAAATGTAATTAAAGTCAGATCGTGTCTTAGACGGGGCAGTGATATCATAAACCTGTTAATGTACGCATTCAAACACTTGTTCTTTTACCAGCTGTATACACCTTGCAGGTGCAACTATGTGGCTTTTATCCTGGATAAAGTGTTGAAGTCATGGATGTTTCAAGTTTAACTTCTTCATATGTCTAATATTATAGTTGACTTTTCATTCAGGAAGTATGACGCTGCGCTGTCAGTACGCTTCTCCATGTTTGTGATTGGTCGAATGCTCCAGATACCACCCCTTTCATGTGAACGTGCACCTAACTAGATAGGACACGGCTGGCTTGAGCGATCCACTTGATAACCCGCGTCGTAGTACCGTTTAGCGAGAGCGCCTATGTTAGGTTGAACCAGCTTCGTAGTACAGGCCTCTGGAGTGGCTGGATCAAGTTAGCTACCTAGCTAGTAGCTAGCACGTTAGTTAGCATTACAGCCTTAGCCTTGTCATTTGTATTAGCCTTAACATGAAGTAACATCAAGTAACCCAAAATGTTAAACAGTAAGAGTAGTAGTCATATTTCGTGAACCCTTTGAAGAGTACTGTCACCGGTGTGATCATTCTATAATACACAATTTAAGCCCCGGGGAGAAATGCTAACGCTAGCATCGGCGATCGCCGATCTTTTCTACTTCATGCTATCTGCACAAATGGTTGACATTACACATGGAATCATACAATATACATATCTCTATGTTATACCTCTACAGAGCCAGATCTTATGGCTCCGTTCCTTTCCGAGAGCCGTTCAAAAGAGACGTTTTTTTAAGGGGGCGGGGTTAATAGGTTTATCTACGAAATAATCACCAGGATAATGATTGACAGTATTGCCAGAAATCTACTTTTACTCACAGAAAATGTATAACTTGCATCTCAGCCAGCCAAACTACTACTCAAGCATCATGCGTTATGCCATCATCTATGGCAAATTTGCATTCAGGAAAGCAAGCTCCCGTCAAGGCGAGTGGATTTATGGCAGGCAGAGAACCAACGATAAAAAGAACGGCTCTCACCAAGTAGACTCGGTTGCCTTTGAACAAGGCCGGATTAGTACCTCCAGGGGCCCCTGGGCACTGAGCGCTCATGCCCCCCCCCCCCCCCCCCCCCCCCCCCCCCCAACCAGTGGCGGGCTGGGGGAAAAAAGTGGCCCGGGGTTTAATTGACAGACAGGCCCACTTAATGCGCGGCATATTGTATTTTTTTCTTCAAATCCGAGCGGCCCTCCTTCCCACGCACAGCACCGGCCCACCGGGAAAACTCCCGGTATTTCGATGGCCAGTCCACAAAATGTGACTTGAGTGAGGGTGGAGCTTTGATTTGGCTATACACCGCCGCCGTGTAGTAATAAAGTTGAGCGCATACATAGTTAGATCTACAGTACAGAGACGGTTTAGTACATATATTAATTTGAGCCTATAGAAAAGCTGTGTTATTTATGGTGAAGAGTGTGTGTCATTTAAAACCTCTTAAGCCCCACGGACTCGCCGAAGGGCCACAACATCTGCAAGCAACAGTGTCTGAGGGCTTTCTTAAGATGTAAAAACTATGAATGTTTCATATCCATGTAAAGCTAACGCTGAGCCTCTAAATTAGCCTGGAGCGAAAAAATGCTAACGGCGGTTGCACAGAAAACACGGTATAACACCCTTATTACTTATCGTAACTGCACATCCAATACCATCCCATCGATTAGCATTGTGAGAAGACACAGAATCGATAGGTATATTTATCATCACTCGATGATAAGAACTCGCTAACTTATTAACAAGCAATTAATTAGGTAGCAAAAACGGGAATATGTCTTACCTCTGTTGTTGTCTGATAATCCATAAGCAATAAACCTACTTTTCCGTTTTCAGATTTGAGAGGGTGAGACAGGTTTCGATTTGGGGAAACTGAATGCTCGAAGCCCCCACTTTTTTTTGGTAACGTTTGTGCGTATGTGGAAATCCCCTTTCGATTCTATTGGCTCTAACGGTTAAAAAGAGATGTCAATCATAAAAATCGACCAATAGGTTCCAGAGAAACGGCAAAAACACCCATTTCCACCCAAATCACCCTAGAGGTGGAGTTTTTTTTGCTAAACCTCTCTAAAAAGGTCAAATGTCACTTGTTTTGCATCAATCTTGATACAGGGTACTTATTATATGTTGTACTTTGGATTCATAAAGCTTTTAGTCTACTAACCCATCATCCAAGGGTAGTTTTCACTATAAGTAAAAAAAGAATTTTTGGACGGACACTATAATTTACAGTTTTTTTTTACAGTTTACTACTGAATTTTCTTTAAAATAAAAAACATCTATATTGATTCTGACTTTTCTACATCCAACTCACAGGTTTATCATTAGTTTGAGAAAAAAGATTATTAATGTTCCCCTTTTAGAAGTGTAGTGGTCATTTGTTCTGGAAATGTAATTTTCGAGCCTGAGGCCTGAAAAACAGGCTTGGGGCCTAACAGGTTAAAACAATGTATGATGAGTGAGGTTGTGCCCAAAAAGTAAAAAAAAAAACTTTTATTTTTTTAATCTTGTCACTGAGGGCCCTCTTTGCTCAAGGGCCCCTGGGCACTTGCCCAGGTTGCCCATATGGTTAATCCAGCCTTGCCTTTGAAGAATTGGATCATTCGCGAATGTCACATCACTAGTAAGAAGTGAACCAGCGTCGTTGGACCGAAAACTCAGAGTTAACCCTGAAGTTACCTCGCTAACCGCAAATCCTGCTTCTAATACAGGCATCAGGTCCCATCTGTGTGCATCACCTTTTAGTATCCCCTGGTTTCCATTGTGTTTTGAGCTTCTTGCAGAGTTTTTTATTTGAAGGGTTTTGTTTTTGCAGTGTGTCTTTTATGCAGCGCTTTTAGTAAATGTTGCCCATGTTTCGCCAAGTCGGTGAGATTTCTCTAAATGCTGTGCATGTGTTGTCAAGTTGTTAAAGATATCTCTTCAATTTTCAATTGCAACTGAGCGTTTTCTTCTAATGAAAGTGTTTTGAGCCATTGTGATGCGTTTGCATGTGTCGGACGCCGTAACTACGCCTAAAAAATCCTTAAAAAGTAAAAGAACAATGTATAAAGACGACAGGATTATTAGGTACAGAGAAGACATTGTGTTTATTTTTTGTTTAGCTGCACATTAAAAACAGAGCTTTACATTAAGAGGAAACATAACAACAACAACCAATGACATTTATTTTGGCTTTGATGTTAAAGTGAACATACAGACAGAGCATGCACAATGATAGTGGGGATGCAATTTATTATGAACAGAATGAAATGGAGAAATAATACTTCAGAACATTTAAAATCACTATTCTGTCCATCAGTGCTTCTCATGCCACCTGGGGGCTTCTGCCTTAGATCTTTCAACCACTTACAATCCAACCATCAAATCCAACTTTTGCTTGCCATCTTCTTAAGGAAACACAAATAATATTAAATGAAACTAAATGTAAGACTCAAACAGATAATACATTAGATCCATGCTAAAGCTACACATAAGAGAGCAGACCAGTTTTTTAGGACATTCTTTAGTTATGTAACAGTGCATTTGAAAAGGGCATTTTATTTATTTGATATAGGCTTAAAGGAAATCATACTGTATGTACATGTTTTTAATTACAGGAAGCGAAACGAAACATAACATTACAATTAAATAACTCATATTCTGTAGGTTTCCAGTTGTGTCAACATACAATTTCACTCGAGCACAACAGCCACAGTGGACAAATCCCCGTCTAGATTTCACATTGAAACAAAGGTATATTTGGTGTATGAGTAGAGTTTCTGGAAAGCAGCGAGATACACAAAGCGCCACTCACGTACAAAATGCTAATGACGGGGGAGACAATTAAAAAAATCTGCCATGAACAAAGCTGAAACAGCTGACACTAGCACCATGGGTGGTTTTTACAGTAAGATATTTTACTGAAAGCATGACCTAGACAAGATATCTGTTGGATTAAAACAAAAACAAGCCCATATATATCTGGAGAGTGGATTTCATACGCTGTCAATGTCTAAACATACAGGAGGCTGGTGTTAGTGTGTTAAAATTTCTTGAGGTTGTGAGTCCGCTGCCTGCAAATCAGTTTCCCCTTCTTCTTCCTCTTCTCCCATCGGAGGTGGATTGGTGGTTTGCTCCTCGGCAGAGAGCTTAGAAGATGGTGCTCCAGCGTTTAGGGGGTGGACGGGACTTGGTTTCTCCCTGGAGAGAAGAAAGGATTATAATGAGGTGGCTTTGAAATAATCATCCATTTCTATCCCCAGAGATGGCATTTAAGAGCAATCTGTGGTGAAGGTTTTTTGGTGATTTGATTGTCTTATACCTCACATATAAAGGGATTTGAGAAGATCATCCTCACTGTAAAATAATGCTTAGAATACTTGAGGAAGATGGCATTTGTAGAAAAATAATCAAAGGATATGTGTGAGAAACGTATGATATAATCTATAGATGAAGATGTTCATGCTCCTAAGCTTGTTAGTATATTATGATGACATGCTGCTGTTGACTGGAGCTGATGAAAGAAAATGAATGGAAGTGAAATCATTATATTGTATCAATTTATTACTCACTGATCTCTGGTGAGAGCATCACTGTTGCATTTTGGGCAAACACAGACAGGAGACAGTGTTTATAAAGCCCAGTTTTACAGGTAGAAAGAGGACATGTTGAGTAAAAGAAGATTGTGAATGTGCTGTAGGCTCACCAGGTTGAAGATTCTGGACAGTGTGTTTTGGTCTCTGCGTCTCCTGACCGGCGACTTTGTGCTCTCGGCACTCGGCGACGAGGCCTAGAAAAAAACGCTCTTTAAGCAAAGTTGGATACCTGAAACCGGGGCCTGGTGTTCTGTTGTTGTTGGACCATTAACCAGACTTTAATACATTTTACATTGATGGACTTTCCCTCTGTACGACACTTACGAGCATTTTACCCAAGTGCATCAGAAACAGCTCTAACAAAAAGTCATAAACAACTATTTTAAAAAGGTTTATAGTGGCACTTCTATTGCTATTGGCTAAAATCACATATCCATAAATAATAAGTCTGTCAAAAATGAAGAATAGGCTTCATAATTCCTTATGAGTGCCCAACCTTTTGCACATTATGTAATTATATTTCTTTGTGTATCATCCATCCAATTTAATTGTATTTGGATCGACCTCTTGGTGTTTGGATCTATGTGGTCATTGAGTTCTCAATGTGCTTTGCTACAAGCTGAATTTCCCTTATGGACAATAAAGGTGGACTGATCTGACATTTTTAATTATTTAGAATTTGGAAAAACACAAATTCTCAAAGATCTAATATTCGGCAAACTTGTTCAATAACTTATAATCTGAGGGGAAAACAACCAAACTGCAGGATCGGTTTCTCAACAGTAAGTTGTGGGAAACAGTTTTCTTGGATCTGTACTTTTGAATAAATATACCATGGACATGGGGAAAACATGAAAATGTCACAGGACCAGACAGAACATAACAGCACCTTTTAGGGGGGAAAGAAAGTGGATGACAAGGACAAGGTAAGGTCCACTCTGAACTGACACAGAGAACAGAACTCTGCAATCACCTTAAAAGGACAAACTCATACAACATGGTTGTCCAGGGTCGCCAGACAGAGGAGAAAGCATAAAGATGGCAGGAAGCCAAAACAGAAAGATCGGTGAGTCACCTCTAACAGAGAGGGGGTGGAGGTGTTACAGATATAAGTGTGAAAGAGGAGGAGGAGGGCGATGCAGGTCAAGAGATCCTAAGAGAAAGTGTTTACCGGCTGCGGTTCATAAATAGTTGAGCGATTTCAAAGTCATCCAGAAGCAGCGAGTCGCTCTGGATTAAAGCAGAGAAGAACTCATTGAAATTAAATGAATTCGCCAACAAGCCAATACTTGGGAGTTTCAGAAATTAATAAATAGTTGTTTTCTACTTTTGATCTGTGTGGCACTCTCAGCTAATGTGTGAACAGTATAGGTGCAGGTGAGTCAGCTTTGCTTTTGTATACATCTTGAGTCCTAATGCTCAGGTATAAAAGAGAGGAGAGAAGGCAGTGAATCACAAAGTAAGAACAAGACAGGACGAGGGTGGGTGTGAGGTCACAGGTGCGCTGCAATCGAAGGAAACCATGTGCGGGAACACACACCACACACACACCACACACACACACACACACACACACACACGCACACACACACACACACACACAGTGGTGCAGTCAGCAGTGTGTCTTTTATGGGATTTGAGAGGGGAAGTTTGTGTGACATACCAAGCCCAAGGCGTCTCTCCACTGCACATGAAATAGAAACAGACAGTGACATGATGAGACTACGAGATACAGTGAGAGTGTAGTTACCCTGCGTCCCCCTCCACACATCTTAAAATGATCCAGTTAAAGGTATAATATGGCAACTTTAGCTGTGATGTGGTGGAGAATTAGAGTAAATAGCTTAGTTTATATAGCCAACTCACTCTGTAGAGTTGAGTGATGGTCCCAACAGCCCTAACCCTGACACTTGTTTGTGACCTAAGCTGGAGAATGAATGTTTGCACAAAATATACCAATTTCTCTTTTGGTTGAAAGAAAGGGTCAAAATATTAAGATTATGCTTGAAAAGCTCAATTAAAATATTTGGAAAATGTCAGAAAAAACTCTCAGGCTTAATCACACTAACATTTTGGACAGTCATGGTCCTCAGATGTTAAGGCTTACTGACTTTGATGAACTCCTGACTTTTCATCTAATGTTGCATCTAAGTGTTTTGTATTACTGTATGCAGTGAAATATCACCACATTATGCAACATGGATTTAACATTCATGTTCTCTTCAGGATGAACTTTAATAGCTATGATGATTCCTGGAATATTCTTCTGGTCGAAATGTTAATTAGTCCTACAAGTCCTACTTTGGTTTACTAAAGAAATTCTCATCACTCAAGGTACTTTCTGTTTAGTGCTAAATAGCTTAACATTAGCTAAAACTAGTAGATAGTGCTTAATAGATGAACATTTTTAGCTTAAACTAGTGTTTAGTGCTAAATAGCTAAATATAAGCTAAATTCTAGTGTTTAGTGCTATCTTAACATAAGCTAAAATAGTATTTAATGTTAGCTAAACATTAGCTAAAAATAACTATGTATGCTAAAACAGATTGACATTAGCCTAAGACTAGTGTTGTGTAGTGCTAGATAGCTCAACATTTGCTTGTTGTGTACATAAGCAATTAGCATGCTAGCACACACAACTAAGATGGCTAAACACCAGAAAGCTAGCAAACATTGGTGTTTAGCTCACTACACAAGTCTTGTTACTTGACTTTAGCATATTTTAAATGATTTTGATGATATTCACTTGTGTTTGTTAAAAATGCCACAGTGCCAGTGCAGTTCACAAGGATTGCGAGGGCAGCATGCGTTGCTCTCAGCATATTACAATAGGAAACTTCCACTGGGGGGCGCCAAAGTTATATTATCCCATATAAAAACGCATGTAGGTACCAATTGCCTATCCAACATTTGGATAGTCAATTGATACCTACATACGTTTTTACGAGGGATTTGGACCAAATGGATATCAAATAATAAACGTCTTGAAAAATAGCTGATGAATTTGACATTGAGGAATATGAAAGACAACTTTAGTATAGACGAGGAATCTAAAATTAATCAGAAATAAATGATCAGTGCCTCTCTCCATCTTCACCCAGTGGCTATACCTTTGGAATGAACAGCAGCACAAGAATGGTGAATAAAAATGAGACTCACCCTGGATTTAGGTTGAGGAGAGGAAACCTGAGAGTAAACAATTAACAACAGAATGACTGATTGTACCGTGCATGGCAATAGAACAAAAACACTTGAACTGGTGGTTGAAACTTCCCCACATTTAAATCAGTATGTAAATAAAAACGGTTTAGCTTTGAAATACTGTCGCTCTATTGATGCCAAGGCTTAGCTCCAAAGTAAATCGGAGGAAGTAACTGAGAGTTCAACAGCTGTAAATTGGAGGAAATTGGTTTGTTTTTGTGTTCTTGCTTATACAACTAATGGCAGTCTCAGAGTATTACAGCAACCTTACTATTTGATAACAGTGAGGATGTTATAAACAAAAAATGATTTTAAGTACATGGTTAAAAGAACGTAATGTATGTCATGAAGTTTAAAATATGTCCTTTTCCTAATTCAAGAGTCTTACCAAGCTCCTGAAGAAATGCACCACAGCATTTTCCTTGGTCCGACGTCGAGCGGAGGACTGCTGGGGTGAGGCGGGCCCATGACCCCGGAAAGACCCCTGTGAGGACCAACAGACATCAAGTAACCGTGTGTGTTTACATGGTAATGTTACTACAAGATTAAGTCTTGCTAGTGAAACCGCATGGAATTAAATCAGTTGGATTCACGGTTTTTAGACATTTAATTAACACATAATTATTAAGATCTTTTAGGCAGTATTATCATAGAGTAGCTTGGCATGAGCGTGAAAAGAAATCAGTTATTTCATGAAAATCAGCCTCAGCTGCACCATACCTCCTACAAGAAATAATTGTAGTTTCAAGGCTCCTATGGCTGTCGAATCTGACAATGTAAAAGAACAGATGATAATCATGTTCTATGATAGGAAAACTGATATTATATTAAATTGAGGCAATTCAAATACTTGAATTAGTGTACCTTCATTCGAATAAATTAGTATGTTTCGAGACTGAACACAGAACTTTCAATAAAACTTTTTTTATACAGATACCTGTAATTATTGCTTTTTTGCAACTGTATTGTATTGTATTAACCCTTGTATGGTGTTCATATTGTCTGGTGGACCCACTGCCTTTTTGGGCTTCAATTCAACACAATCAAACTATTTTATGTTAAAATACTCAACAGATGTTTACTTCATCTCAATTACAATAAACATAAACAGCATATATGGTTCATATTTGCCCTTTTACATTTGTTAGATCACATTAATGAATGAAAGTGCTACTTGTTGTTTTGCCCGCTGACCGGCTGGTCCTGTGGCTCGTCTGTTTTCTGTAACTAGCTGATGCTCAATCTCTTCCTTTTCTTCAAAGTCACTGAAAAATGTGTTCTGATATGTTCTTCACACAAAATGAGCCAAGGCCATTGAGTGTGGGTTTGAAAAAATAATTTATCATATCATTTTTCTTTAGCTTAATAGTGAAAACGGGTCCCACAGACCCGAACACCATACAAGGGTTAAGTGCAAGACAGAAATCCTGTAACATATGAAGGAAATGATCTGAGTTAAGTCAGAGTCCATAACATCTTAGACACTCTGCTGCTCTAACGTATCAGACCCCCCCCCCCAGCAGAGTGTTGAATCAAGAACTTGAAAGACATTTTGTCTGAGGTTTTTCCTATCTCAGCTTAGGGCAAGGCTAAACTAAATTCACGTGCACTGTGGGGATACATCTACTGAAGATTTAGCTTGGCTACGTGCGCATGTAGCATTTTGTACCGTTAACCACCAAGTTGAAAGAGTAAAAATAAGAAAAGGCAAAAAGGGGACCAGGAAAGGGGCTGACATACTGAAATACTAAAATTGACAAATTGAACCCTTTTCATTTTTGTGAAAATTGAGGAATTGAAATGTTTATGCTTTGAGAAAACATTTTCTAATATTAGTTATATGATGTTATTTTATAGTTGAATGTGGTAACAGCAACACATCTAAAAGCTTTCCCTTAGATTCCATTTATTTTACAGTTACAGACACTTTTTCATCTAAGTCTACATTTCTATAATTATAAGAAATTGTTTTGGCGGTAAAATCCTGTCGCATCTTGCAAAATATGGTTAATAACAGGTGGATTTTTGCCTTAATAAAAAAAAAAATGGAAACGCCAATCCCAATCTCTGTCTGGGTGGGCAAATTATCCATCAGTGCTTTTCTCTCCTTTAAGGAGATATGGTGTCAAGAAATCCAAACCTGGAAAATGTCTCATTCTAAAACTAGTAAATGTTCTTGCAATGTGTCACTACATCTAAGAATGTTCAGTCTAATTAGTTTTGATCATTTTCTAAAGTATTTTGAACGTTTTAGTGTATATTGCTTAATGGTTTAAGATATGTTCCTGCATTTTTACAGCAGCCAAAACAATTCTTATAATGAATACATCTGATGATCAGGTTGTTATATGTAGCCACTTAAATTCCCCAATAGCCAACAAATGTTAAAAACACAAAAAACAAGTACTTTCTATTGTAGTGCAATGAGGAAAAAATTATATAATTTTAGCGTTTTGAAAAAATAAGGTTTTACAATCGTTAGGGCTCGGGAAGTTCCTGACCTGAACCGCTCCTTTAGATGCAGATGCATGGAATCTCACCTTGCTCCTTTTCTTCTTGTCTCCTCCAAAGAACTTGGTAATCTGATCCATGAGACCAGGCTGTTTCTTTTTCCTCCCGAGCCCGAAACTGCTCTGCCCTGAGGTGCTCGCTGTAGCCATGCTAGTATTTGCTGGAGATGGGTGGGGTTGACCTCTCCGTCCACGCAGTTGTCCTCTTCCAAGTCAGTCACAGCCCACAGTGCCAGTCCTCGACTCCGCTGCTCTTTCACGGTGGTTGGCCCTCTGACGCTCAGGGGCCGTCTTTGAAGGTGTCGTCCCCTCGGCCGCCGGGCACCATGGGATGTGAGGAGGGTCAGGTTCGGTGGGTGCGGTGTGGCTGTGGTGGCAGTAAAGCTTTGGCTGGGCTCCAGACATTCTTCTGAGCTTCAGTGGCTGTCACTGCCGCCCTCCGAATGGGTCGGCCATTGTTCCTCTCCCCATCTGCCTCACCCGGCCGCGGGAACAACAAGGGTTATCTCTGAGTCTGCTCTCACACCCTGATGCAAAGCAGCCCGCACCAGTGCCAGGCCATTGTTGAATGGGGCTCATATATCCTCTCAATGGATTGTGTTTAAATTGGATGTATAGTCACCCAGATTAACATAAAGAGAGGAGACAAGAACGGCTTGTTGTGTGAAAACCTATGAACATGAGCCAAGTATCTGTCCGCACAGTGATGCGATATACTGGTGACTTTGCACGTTTGGACTGTCTCCATTTTTGTGTTTTCATATTGATATCAATTACATCCACACAGCTATAGTCCTAACTGCACGACAAATAGAGTTTCAAAGGTTGTATTTCACACTTGAATTGAAGAATTTAACCAAATGTATGTGTTATGGCCATTAAAGGTCGAATTATAGGACTATTCCAATGCATACAATGACAAAAACTTGGATTGCTGAGAAAACAAATTTGGTTAACCATGCTCCAGAGTTTCTGTAAATGTTTGTTTTAGATGCGTGATTTTGAATGTCTGAATGTTTGGCTGTCTAACTTTTGATTTATTTTTGCCATTGTATCACATTTCGACACTACCAGGAGTCCTGGATGATTTCACCAGCGGTGGTTTGCAGCAGCCAGCGAACAAAGCAGGATCTGTTGCAGTGCAAGTTGTGTCAGAAAACAACCCTGCAGCATCAGAATATTAATATTTTAGAACAGATGAGTGGTTGTTATGGCTGCTTCTTATTAAAAGTTTGAAAGTAACTTTAGAGACCAAAAAACAAAACTGTGTGGCCCAAATGTATCTGTTTTGAAATCACAGATCTTATGAAAAATGTAAGCAGTTCATCATGAATATTTTAGAAATTATAGGTACAGCTGCAGAATTTTTGAAATATCTTTGTGTATGCTGCTGCTTTCCAGATGGAGCATTAATCCAGATGAACATAACAAGAGAATGCATTGTAAGGAAGGGAAAAAACATTTGACTGAAGTTTTGACAGTCAGGGGTATAGTGATCTAAAATAACACGAGGAAATATTTCTCAAAGATACCAATACATTTAAATACATAATTATATTGGCTAGGTGTTGCACTAAGGATATTATGTGTCTGCTTGCGTCTGTGTGTGTCTGTCCACGGCTAATGACCCAATGTAATTATATCTATATTTTTGCTATTTTTTGACTGTATACACAGGAAAAATATGTGGTTGAAGTGATTCACGTGTTTTGAAAAATACGTTTTATACCGTCATTGACTGTCTTCAAAATCTTTATTTTTTCATACCAAAGCAAGATAATTATATGTTTATATGTAAAATGTTGTTCCACCAAAAGCCACCAGAACCTAACACCGACTACAATGTTGCCTAGGGTAATGCCCCCTGATAGAGTGGAGAGTTTGAATGCAGCTCCAGGCCTGAATCCTCCCCCAAATACCCCCTCATGAGGGCCTGTTAACCACCTGTTGGACTTGGTTCCTTCCCTGTCCTTGTTCTCTGTTGTAGTTGGTGGTACAGGTAGGCAGTTTTTTCAATTGAATGCATACACATGTTGGCCTTCTTATACTCTAATAACTTTTTTTTTTTTGTCAAACAGAGCACATGGTGTAGTCCTAAATTATAGCTGGGGATTCTGGGTAGTGTAGTGTCTTCTGCCATTCTTTACTCTTACTCCGCAGATGGGAATACATTGCAATCAGTTGAAAGCTATTTGCGTCCCTTTATGAAGCTGAAGGAGCCTAGGAGCGTCACAACTGGACGCCACGGGACCCTGACCAAACGTCGCTCCTGGACGATTATGGAGTGAGAGTGTGTTGCCCAAACCAATAATGAAATCCAAGGCTGTGCAATGTCAAGATTTAGCTGTCACATAAATGATAAAAAAGCGCTATTAACATATTTTTTCATGAAACACTTGGGAGGAGACTTTCCCCAACATGGTGGGTAACATTACATTACATTGCATTTAGCTGACGCTTTTATCCAAAGCGACTTACAATAAGTGCATTAGACCAGGAAGACACAACCTTGAAGAAAACAGAATCATATAAGTACATCAGGTTTCATAGAGCCAAACATTTCAAGTGCTACTCAACTGGCTATAGATAAGCCAGTCCTTTATTAGTATATAAGTGCTTTGTTAATAATTCTATCGCTCGAAGTGGAGTCGAAAGAGATGAGTTTTCAGTCTGCGCCGGAAGATGTGTAAGCTTTCTGCTGTCCTGATTTCAATGGGGAGCTCATTCCACCATCTTGGAGCCAGGACAGCAAACCCACATGTTTTTGCTGATGGGAACTTGTGTCCCCCTCGCAGTGCGGGTGCAGCGAGTCGTTTGGCTGATGCAGAGCGGAGTGCACGTGCTGGGGTGTACAGTGTAACCATGTCCTGGATGTAGGAAGGGCCAGATCCATTCGCAGCATGGTATGCAAGTACCAGTGTCTTGAAGTGGATTCTAGCAGTTACCGGAAGCCAGTGAAGGGAGCGGAGGAGCGGCGTGGGAACCGTTTGGAAGGTTGAAGACCAGACGAGCCACTGCATTCTGCATGAGCTGCAGAGGTCGGATAGCACATGCAGGTAGACCAGCCAGGAGGGAGTTGCAGTAGTCTAGGCGTGAGATGACGAGAGCCTGGAACAGAACCTGAAGTGTTGATGAAATGGGTGAGAAACGGTAGAATATTAGGAGCGATAGTCTGAAGGAGGTTTGAGGGGATAGGGTCCAGAGGACAGGTGGTAGGGCGGGTAGAGGTAATGAGGGTAAGAACCTCACTTGGAGAGAGAGGGGAAAAGGAGGTTAGTGTGTTGGTGGAAGGAGGGTCTGGTGACCCAGCGGTGAGTAAAGGTGAGTCAGAAAAAGAAGAGCGAATATCATCAACCTTTTTTTCAAAGTGGTTAACAAAGTCGCTTGACAGAAGGGAGGAGGGGGAAGGGGCTTTGGGGGGGTCCAAGAGGGTGGAAAAGATTGAAAATAGTGTTTTGGGATTGGAATAGGAAGAATGGATCTTATCTTGAAAGAAAGTGCTTTTTGCCTGAGAGATCGAAGCAGAGAAAGAGGAGAGGAGAGCCTGATAGGTTAGGAGGTCGTCATGGTGTTTGGATTTCTACCGTTTCCGCTCTGCTGCCCGAAGGATGGTTCTATTAGCACGCAGTGCGTCATTTAGCCAGGGAGCAGGAGGGGACTGACGAGCCTGCAGAGATGTGAGAGGACAGAGAGAGTCCAGAGAGGAGGAGAGAGTAGAGAGGAGAGTTTCTGCAGCAGAGTTTGGAGGCAGGAGTTGGAACGAGTCAGAGGAAGGGAGGGCTGAGAGCACCGATGAGGCAAAGGTAGAGGGGGAGAGGGAACGAAGGTTACGGAGGACAGGTGACAGTCATAGTCGTGGGCAGTGGCGTTTTTATATGTACAAAAGTGGCGGGGCACAAAAAACGTAGATGTCTATATATAAGCTTCTGCAGTGAGGTTCATGGCTGGTGAGGCACTGGCACTGACTCTTCAGGTTTACAAATATTATATTTTGACCTAAATCAAAATATAATATTATTTTCAAAAGCTTTTTTGTCTGATGCTTCGATTAATTTTAAACAGACAGTTCAACAAAATGATACCCATCCATCCATCTTCTCCCGCTTATCCGTGGTCAGGTCGCGGGGGTAGCAGTTCCAGCAGAGAGTCCCAAACTTTCTTTTCCCTGGCCACATCAACCAGCTGTGACTGGGGGATCCCAAGGCGCTCCCAGGCCAGCGAAGATATATAATCCCTCCACCTGGTCCTAGGTCTACCCCTTGGTCTCTTCCCAGCTGGACGTGCCTGGAACACCTCCCTAGGGAGGCGCCCAGGTGGCATCTTAACTAGGTGCCCGAACCACCTCAACTGGCAAAAGGATACCCAAAAAATTTAATTTTATCATTTAAATATTGAATTGTTCTCTCTTAGTAAGATCCCATTTTCAATAAAATTGCGGTCTTACCTTGACTTGAAGATGAAGTCCATTTGCCTATCCTTCTGGACAAAAATCTCTATTACTTTTTTGTAAAAGTCCTCCTTATCTTCTTGTAGTTTCAAAAGTAAATCTAATCGATAGTTTTATGATTAGAAAATTATAAAAGTAGGCATGTGGATATTATCCGGCTGAACAAAACGTGCATTTATCTAACAGGTCCCACAGATCTTATTTTGAGCTATTTTCTAATATCCTATGGAGAAATCTCATTGCTTTTTTGTGGAGGGAACCCATGCGCAGCTTACCTCCGGGTTTTAGGACGCGTCTCTCGTCTCCTCTTCACACACCACACTTTTCGCGGCACACGTACTTACAGCCAATCAGCTCTGAATGATGTGAGATGACGTATGGTGGGGATGGCAGCTCTATGCCTCTATGGTCATTATTTTTTTGCCACACACATTAAATAGGACAATACTCTGAGCATGCGCAGTAGTTTTTACAGTCACCGTTCACTTAGACAGTGAGAGGGAGGGGCATGATCGGGTTTTGTCCCACATGGCTCTAAACAGCTCAATAGGCACACACTGTATACACTAATTCGAAGAACACAGACTAAAACAGCAATGTACAGACAAATCAGATGATTAAACATGATCTTAAAATATATTTTATATATATATATTTTTTTTGCATTTTGTTGTAATCATTATTTTTAATACTTTCTGCTGACACTAGGTGGGGCTGTGCCCCTAATGACCGGTCACAACTGGTCGTGGGATGATATGGTTGGGTTGTGGTGTAGGGTGGAGCCAGGCCCGTCCCTCCCTACACGGCAATCACGCAGACTGCATGGGGCCTCATCTCACGGAGGGGGCCTCATCTTATGCGAAAATGCGACGCAATTAATCTTACGCGCAAATGCGGCGCAATGATGTGCTCCACAGTTCCCCCGCAGCGAGGCTCCGGGCGCTAACAGTTCATGAGCGTGAAGATGCCCTATTATCCTTTTTGTGGCTTCCCTTTCCTGTAGTGTGTTATAGGTTTTTGTGCATCCCAAAGTAAATAAGCACTTGCATTGGACTCCTTTCTTTACTTTCGTGACCTAGTGACATCACTACGTAACAGTCACGCTTCTGTTGGCTAGTGCTCCAACACATTTGACATGATAGGCTAAGGGGCTGGACTTCTCTAAGCGGTTGACCAATCAGAGCAGACAGGGCTCTGGTTTCAGACAGAGGGGGAAAAGTGGTGCTGCAGCACAGGCAGTATGAGAAAAATAAAGAGCTTTTTGAACATTAAAGCATGGAGACATGTCACAGTAGAGACACAAAATACAAATGTGATCCTAAAAAAAGGAACACTTTATGTGTCCTTTAAACACACGACCACTCGTTATGTTCCCCTCAAGACAAAAATTGAAATCATTTTGATGATCCTATGACTTCATCTAGCATAATATAATTGAGTCCAGTATTTTCTTTTATTACAAAATAACACAAAAACTGTAATTTCCAGTTGTTATGGTTTAGGTGTTTTGCTTTCTCCTCCTCCCCTCTGTCTTCTCTCTCTCTCCTGTGCAGTGTGGTGATCGTTAGAAGGCTCAGCTGGTTCACAATGAGGAGCACCTGTACTCATCTAATCAACTCCTCCATAAAACCCTGGTCATGTTCACACGCCAGTGCCAGATAATTCCGTCTCACTCGGTAGAGCTGAACGTCGTAGTATCCTAGCTTAGTGTGATTTTCTCTTGCTGAGTTTTTTGTTGAAGAGTAACCTTGTTTTTTCCTGTTTTTCCAGTATCTGCTCGAGCCAGCCTGAGTCCTGCCGCCGCCACTGGCGTTGACTAGATCCAACTTCATTTTGTGGATTGTTTTTAGTTGCTCCTTTTTTCCTTTATTAAACTTTGTTAAAAGACTGAATCCATCTGGTCTCTGCCATTGTAGGTCCTGAACTTTTGACACAGCCCTAACACCAGTCCCATCAGCATCAGTTTCACTTGATCTTTAGTGCTTATTAGTACATTTGGCATACTCACACGCTAAAATCATATGGTGAACATGGCTAACACATAATGTTAAATAACTTAGCAAGAGCATGCTAGCATTGTCACTGTGAGAATATTGCTAGCATTACATTTAAAGTACCACTTGTGCTTTCTGACAGTTCAACTTTTATTATTTAACATTAATTGAAATGCAAAAAGAAAAATGACAGTTTCTTATTGTTGTCAGAAGAAGTCTAAGTTATACATTAACTGTGTCCTTTTGGTGTACCATTTGCAGAAATACACTAAGCACGAGGTCAATCAACATTTACTCTTTTTACTGTAATACACACACTAAAACTACTTATTTTTCTATTTTGGCAGCCACATATGCCTCACATCACACAATGATTCAGAGGAAATCCAAATTCTCGTAAAAGTGGAGAAACTCGTCATCTTTATTGAAACTGGAATTGAGGAATCCTATAAATGAAAGTGGGCGAAACTTTCATCTAAACATGAGCGCCCATATCACTGCAATCTATGAAGCCAACAGAGCGGCATAGTTTCCTGTATAAACACAGTAAAACTGGGATGACTCAGAGGGAGACATGTTTGTCCACTGGCACACAGAGCTCCGTCTGTCCGAGCTGCAGGGCCGAGCTCGGGCAGCACCCACAGGGTCACAGAGGTGGGGTGCAGGAATGTAGGGAGTGGGCTCACCACACTGATGTGCTCTCGTGTCCAGAAGAGTCTTGGATTTGTTCCTGGGGCAAGAAGGTCAAGGCGGAGAGCAGGGGAAACAATAGTGGCCATTGGGAGAGAGCTGTGGGACACAATCACGGGAGATATCCTCGAACTCGACAGGAATGTCCATACAGACCAAAGACACCCACTCAGGCAAGCAGCTGAATATATCTGCTGCTCCAGATAGGGAGAAAGAAAGCCTTCATCTGTTCCATCACATGTGCAAAACCCGCAGATAAAAGACTATTTCGTTTTTTATAAAAAATTAAGCCAACATTTTGAATGACCTCTGAAACTTTAACGGATCAGCTGGGGGGAGTTTACAGAGTGAGTTTGATGTTGTCACAGTGTTTGCCTTTATATAAATGGTTATTTTATAAGAAAATACACAATCTAGTGTTAAGAAAGCATCAACCCACTACCAACTCTTTAAACACAAGATTGGAAGTTTCATTGTCCATATCCATCTAAAATCTTTTATCAAGTTTGAAACGTATGTGTTTTTAAAACTAGCCTCTATGCACCATTTTTGAAATCATATAATCAGCTGATAAACACACAAAATGTAGTGTTTAATTTCAAGCCATAAAAAACAACTTGTGGTTTTAATGGAAATGTGGCTTGATTCATGGGCGGTTGTAGGGTGGGCCAACAGGGGCCAATGCCTCTCTAACACTAAGCTTTGACCCCCTGGGGCCCCCCTCTGAAAGAAGAGTCTAACCATTTGTGATAGTGTTGCAGCAAACACTGTGCTGTGACTAGAAATATTAAGGCTTATCAGGTCTCGATTTTAATATTTCTTTAACTCCAAATGTGTTTCATTATCACAAAATGATCCTGTTAATGTTGAAAACCAACATCTATGTTTGAGCCATGGCCGTTATACTGTTATTTTGGGAAAACCCCACATTTTTTATTTCAAAATATCGACAGAAAAAACAATATAATCAACTTGTTATCCAGGGAAGGCAGTTCAGGGTTTGTATGTATGCCCCTACAGGGTGAATTTTAAAACCTTTCCATCAATCTATCCATCTGGGCCTTCATGCAGCAGAGGTCCTGGTCGAGGTCCTGGTCTAGGTCCTTGTCGGCGCGCCTGGACTACTGTAACTCCCTCCAGGCTGGTCTGCTTGCAAGTGCCATCAAACCTCCCCAGCTCACCCAGAATGCAGCAGATCGATTGGCTCTCCACCTGTAAAAGCTCCTGGCTGACGGTGGCTTTCCTGATCTGCTTCAAGACACTCATAGTGGCCTACTGTTCTGAGAATAGTTCCCATTCTTCCTACATCCAGGCCTTGGTTAAACTAACACTCCAGCACGTGCACTTCGTTCTGCATCAGCCAGTTGGACCCAGAATCACTTCAAATAAAACACGCCCGTTTGTAATCCTGGCTCCAAAATGGTGGTATAAGCTTCCCATTAATAAAAGGACAGCAGAAAGTCTACACATCTTCCATCGCAAACAGAAAAAACTACTTTTTAGCACTTAAAGAGTTAAGCTCATTCAAAACTAATGCAGGCACTTAAAATGGTTTTGCTTATTTCAAACCAATATATCTGCACTTTTCTTGTTGTTCTGAGTTTGTATCTCATGTATTTTGCACTTACTGTAGTCACCTCGGATAAAAGTGTCATCTAAATGTGATGTAATGTATTCCTTCCTTCTATCCATCCATTCATGCATCCATCCATGGTGGCAGGAGATGAATGCCAAAACTATTGTTGAAATGTGAACAGACGTATTCTTACGTCAGAACTACTCAGTGTGTCCTTGAGAGCTGCCTTTACACAAACAGAGGGTTTTCTTTCATTCACTGACATATTTTCTGTCACTGAAGAAGCGCATTTCTTGAAAGCTTTAAAGCCTTGACGTCTGCAGATGATATTTACACAAGTTGATGTTGAAGTTTTAAATTGCTTTTGCTCTTCTTATTTTTCAGAAAATAGACCAGTGACTAAAGGTAAAAGGAGAATTACTTGTTTATGTCCAGCTAATTGTCTTTATGAGTGTAAAGCTTTGTATCGCTGTGTGTCACCCTGGGTGACCTCTGCGTGTCACATTCAGACCCTGCAGCCTATAGATGACAACATAACTCTGATGCTCAGCAGCTGATGTCACCATTAAGGGGACTCTGGACAAAACTCGGCACTTCCTCCTTCTGAAGAAACAACATCTAATTGTTTTCCATTTTGCCTTCTATAAATAACGAACCAGTGCCTTTAAAGCTGACAATACTTGTAATGTTGATTTTCTGACGCGTTTTTTGTCTCCATTGTCTCTGTAAATTCCCATTGTCTGAGCTAATAGGATCAGCCCTAAGATATGAATGGTTTCTTTTCCCACAGTGTGTCCTCACAGCAATCCTTTTGGCCGGTAAACAACCCAATGCAAATGTCTTGGTGGTCCAAAGCCAACAATTCCATCAACATTTGGCAGGAGCCACGCACAGGGCATAATGCTATCATTTGTTTAGCATCACAGCAATATCATGCTCTCTTGTTTCAGATGGAGGCCCAGAGGATATTTTTGAGCGCCTGCTGCTATAAAAGGATTGCTGCAAACAGAAGGCTTTTCTGATTTTAAATGTCAGAAAACAAAAGTTACTCATTGATGATATTGATTTATTGCATGCAGTTTTTTTGTTTTTTTTCATTCACATTTGGAGCTCCACTATACCATCAGATATATACGTGGGCGACAGGTGCACACACGTTACAACTGCCAAAACATTTCCAATTAGAGAAACATGCAGCAGTTTAAAAAACAATTCAAATTAATAAAAACAATATGCCAAAGCACATGCAAATTAAGAAATATGTTCACCAACTTGAGAAACATACACAGCATTTACTAAAAGCGCTGCATAAACAAAGCACTGCAAAGACAACAAATGCTGCAAGAAGATCAAAACACAAGGGGAAGAGACACTAAAAAGCATTGCACACAGCTGGGACCAGAGCGCTCGTTGACGTTCGGGATTCAAAAGTTGGCCAACTGTCACTGTTGACAGAGTTAGTCTGTTCATAATTGTAAGTGTTTTTTTAGTATATTTGAAATTGCTAGGTTAGCTAGCTAGCTAGCTAGCTTACAGCAGATCTGCAATAATGTCAGAAGGAATCATGCAATCAAGTTGGTAAAAGAAGCCAATAAAACTGACATTTTAGGTACGTTTCCAACAACAGTGACAGTTGGCCAACTTTATAACCCCCAAAAGTCAAAAAGCGCTCAGGTCCCAGCTGTGTGCATCACTTTTTAGTGTCCCCATTACCGTTGTGTTTGGCAACACATTCTCACTCCCAACTCGGCCTATGTTGACATTATGTCCAACACATTCTCACTCCCAACTCGGCCTATGTTGACGTTATGTCCAACACATTCTCACTCCCTACTCGGCCTATGTTGACATTATGTCCAACACATTCTCACTCCCTACTCGGCCTATGTTGACGTTATGTCCAACACATTCTCACTCCCTACTCGGCCTATGTTGACGTTATGTCCAACACATTCTCACTCCCTACTCGGCCTATGTTGACGTTATGTCCAACACATTCTCACTCCCTACTCGGCCTATGTTGATGTTATGTCCAACACATTCTCACTCCCTACTCGGCCTATGTTGACGTTATGTCCAACACATTCTCACTCCCTACTCGGCCTATGTTGACGTTATGTCCAACACATTCTCACTCCCTACTCGGCCTATGTTGACGTTATGTCCAACACATTCTCACTCCCTACTCGGCCTATGTTGACGTTATGTCCAACACATTCTCACTCCCTACTCGGCCTATGTTGACGTTATGTCCAACACATTCTCACTCCCTACTCGGCCTATGTTGATGTTATGTCCAACACATTCTCACTCCCTACTCGGCCTATGTTGACGTTATGTCCAACACATTCTCACTCCCTACTCGGCCTATGTTGACGTTATGTCAGGGTCCCTGTCGTCACTTTCCAACGCAAGGGGGGCCCTTTAGCGTCGAGTTTCAACTATCAGGGAGTCCCATTGACTTGCATAGAGCTCCCTGAACGTTGGTAATAGACGAGTTGGGATCGCGGCGAAATACTCTCCGCAGACCCATTCTCACAGCGTTTATCAACCTTTTTCTAACTCAATATCAAGCCACACTTATTGTGTTTACTTCTTTATTTTAATTGAATAATTTTTAATAATAATTTTTGACAACATGACGGTATCTGATATATTCTACATATAAAGACGGAGAAAGTAGAGAATAAAGTTTATGTTTAAATGTTAGCACATGAGAGGCACAAGCTCTTACGTTGAGTCTGGAGTTTCAATACATTCTAAATCATCAGTAAAGTCTACGACCATATTTTGGAGGGATATGATACATATTAACTTTTAATTGTATGCATTTCAGTTATTCAATAACGTTACTTAATTAACACTTCACTTTCCTGACACAGTTCCACTAACATACATTCACTGTTGATTGTTATTTTTTTATATTCTTTGCGGAATTTGGCCGTGTAAAATGTCCTCTTGGGTTGCCGGACAGGCAATGTGTGACGT
>NW_022991001.1:1428362-1503885 GCF_902827175.1 Gymnodraco acuticeps
ATCAATTCCGCATAGGCTTCTTCGTTTTTCTGATCATCAGCCTCATCCTCTTCACCTGGCTCCTCTAGGATGGTAGCCTTCAATCCTAGCAGTCGCAGATGACACAAAAACTTTGTCTCCCATAACTCGTAGTTCTTCTCATCTCCGTCGAAACACAAACGGTTCCACCGGCTTCCATGGTCCCTCCTGGGCCCATAACCTGTTAGCGATGCCATGATCTTAGGGCAGGAATACCGTGAACATAGTTAACGTGACAGAGGAATAAATACACACATACACCATCAGCTGTGCTTCAAATGGAAGTGACACGTTTTATTGCGCATGTCCCTTTTATCACGGGAATACAGGAAGTGATTAGTATAAGAGTATTAAATAAACAGAATTCATATATTACATTTCATAATTCAACAGAAACTGTCTCTGAGTCTGGTAGTTTTTGTCCTGATGCTGCGGTACCAGCTGCCAGACGGCAGCAGACAGAACTGAGGTTACCTACTGTAACCCAGCTTCTATGAGTAAATGGCACAGCCCTCTAACGGAGCGTCCACACTACAGCTTCAAAAAAAGCTTGGAGCTGGGCGTGTCTGAAGCTTGGGGATTGTATTCAAGCATCGCGACCAACAACCAATCACATGTATCTCCCGCCCCCGACATAGAAAGCAAAAACCCCCGGGGATTTTATGGGAGCAATATATATATAAACTCCCCAAACAGGCGAAAACCTACCAGTTTCACCCACTGTCTCTGCCACCTCCCTCCATGCCTGGTTCCTCCGGTTTGTATCCCGGTAGGTGAAGAGGGTCTGGTCATACAAAACCGGGTGATTTGCTACGGTGATAATTAGTTTCTCCTCCATCTTTTTTTTAAATATAGAAATGAACGGCGGGATATCTCTCCCAGCTTAGACGCGGTTTGATTGGCTACGGCTTGATCTGTCGGATTTTCCGAAACGGGATTTGATTGGCTGGCGCTGGCTACCCGGTCCGTCTCCGGCGTCTCAGGCGTCAGAAGTTGAACAATGTTCAACTTCTGACGCCGGAGACGCCGGAGACGGACCGCTCTGCTACCCACAATTCAGTTCGGCGAAAAAAAGCGGCAACGTGACGTCACCCCATTCAAAGTGAATGGGCAGATTGAAGCTGTCGACGCTGCAGACGTCGCAGACGCTGTAGTGTGGACGGGCCGTAAGGCTATCGCTATTGGGTTATCCCTCTGCGCCCCCGCGCAGCACTGAAACACTTGTAGTCCACGCCCACCCGCTAGGTGGGCCCCACCCTCGGGCTTCCTTCCGGTATAAATAGGAAGGAGGCCCGGCAATCTGCTCCCATACAAAATAACTTTTCTTCAGCTATTCATAGAGCCAGTGGGGCCCAGCACTTAGAGGGCTGCGCCATTTACTCATAGAAGCTGGGGTTACAGTAGGTAACCTCAGTTCTATTTCGTATATGGCTTCGCCCTCTAAGGCTATCGCTATTGGGTTAAGGGCGAAGCATGATGTGCGCCCCACTGGATCCGCCCGGCACTAGAAGCACAGACACACCTGCTCAATAATACCCCACTGCCTGTTGTGTCATGCGTAATGGCGCATCACCGTCCCTGGAACATAGCAAAACATGCCTATCTTCCCGACGGGGTGAAGGCCGGGAACAATACATACCGGCCGCTGTGAGAAAGTAGAGACGAAGGTCCCACCTTGTCCAGCGATCATAGAGGGGGAACAGCAGCTCTCTCCGTGTCAGACAGGTAGGAGAGCGCACAGCTGCACTGTTAAAAAAATGACAGGGGATTTTACAGTAAATTACTGGCAGCAAAGTTGCCAACAAGTTACTGTATTTTTACTTTACAGTAGCGATCCTGTATTTAGTTTACAGTAATAAAATCAGTACTGTATTTTTACTTTACAGTAGCGATCCTGTATTTAGTTTACAGTAATAAAATCAGTACTGTATTTTTACTTTACAGTAGCGATCCTGTATTTAGTTTACAGTAATAAAATCAGTGCTGTATTTTTATTTTACTGTATATTACTGTAATTTTGTAGGTTGCTGTAATCTCAAAAACAATATTTTACTGTGATTATACAATAAATCATAAATGAAAAAAAAATACATTACTGTAGTTTATACAGTATAACTTTACAGTAGTGTATGCATTAAAACAGTATCTTACTGCAGTTTTATCTTTACCCACTTTTACATTACATTACATTTAGCTGACGTTTTTATCCAAAGCGACTTACAATAAGTGCATTCGACCAAGAAGATACAAACTTGAAAACTTTTAGATCCTTGTCTCGTGCTACTGTACCTGAAACGATAAACAAAAACCGGGATACAATTTAAATAAAATATGTTTATTGATTTGATTTCAATGTTAAATTCAATATAAAAAAAACAGATTACAATACAACAGTTCATGAAAGATATATATACAACAGTTCATAACAGATTCAATTGGACAGTTCATAACAGATTCCAATACAACAGACCAATTCAAATACAAAATCACAACAGTACATCTTCTGTATATATATGAAAGTAAAAGAAACAAAACTGATTCTGGAGGCGATGTTTTAGTTAGAACATTTAACATTAAACCAGGTGCTTTCGAAAAGAAGTATTCTCTCTCTCTCTCTCTCTCTCTCTCTCTCTCTCTCTCTCTCTCTCTCTCTCTCTCTCTCTCTAATAAGAAAAGCCAAACGACCACTTAAAGAGCAACTTGCAGGTTAGAGACCCCAGTGAATACATGTGTAGGAAAATTATGTATACACTAGATTTTCAAAAAATATATAGAAATATACACTACAGTGACATCTGGCGTCGTTTTTGTAAGACATTTTCACTTTTGCATACTTAATAAAATTAATGTGAAAAAATGCATTAATTATTCATTTAAAGGTGACCTCACCAAGTGTCAGAAAACACAACCCTCTCTCTTTTCCTCCATACCCAAATCTCTAAAAACGGGGCTGCAACGGATCTGATACAGACTGATCCAGATTTGAACACTTCTATGAACGAGGGGACCGTGCGGCAGAGTTTCAGTTAGATTTTTCGCCCGGTCAACATGTCCGGTAAAGTTTAAATCTTCCGGACAAAATTAGAAAACTGCCGGTCAAAGGTCTTCTTTGTTAGTTATTGAGCTTTAAAACAAATGAATAATGACTCTAATCATATAAGAATAAAACACGGAGGATGGAGATCTCTTTTCCTCCACCTCTTCTGACAGCCCAGCAGCTGATCTCAAAGCACGCTCCCCTCTCCTGCATGGGGGCGTGGTCAGCTGCAGCTCACAGAATCAGCCTAAACAAGTTCATTCTTTCAACTACCAGTATTACTGGAGAAAGACAGTTCCTAAGCTCCATTTTATCGTGAGTTTAGAACTTGCCTCTGAATGAACTCCAGGATTGCTGAGACCTCCTCTTGGTCCTGGATATTGAGTACAAAGAAGAACCCAAAGAAGACCGTGAATGCATCCACAAAGTTGGCCTCGTTCGGCAGAGTGCAGATGACTCTACCTTCAAGCGACACCATCCATTTCCAAGCTCCCAAAATGGAATTTCCTGAAATATATTGAATATGTTGTCACATTTCCTGAACATTAAAGAGGCTGAGCCCTCCTGAAAATAAAAGGGGTCAAGAGAAGTGGACAAAATGGAAAAGGCAAAAAAAGTTTGCTACTTCAAAACTGAACAATTTAAAATGTGGAATTAAAATACATGTTCAGCTTTACACCTCAAAAGTAAAGTGGCAATCTAAAAGTACGAACTGTAAGTACACAATGCAGCAGCACTATGTACATAGTGCTGCATTAACCCACTTTTGTAAAATAACGCAATAACGAATCAGAAAACACTTCACAGACTTATTTTGCAGCTGCTTCGTTTCACTTCAAAACAACACATACAACCGCTCGCTCACACTCGCTCGCTCTACCATGCACGTGCCACCCCCCCACCCCCCCTCTCTCTCTCTCTCTCTCTCAAAGGGATAGCGATCTGATTCTGCATTGCCCTAATATCACAACAATTCCGAGGTCTGAGCCTTCATCTGCAGCTAAACGACCATTCACTCCCGCTGGGTGCAGTAACATTATCCCCCGCTGAACAGACACAGTTTTCAGAATAATTCACAATATAGGCTACCGGAAACCAACGTTACGTTACTAATCTAAACAGTCAGTGCATTTTGTGGAGTCAGTTGGCTTGCTCTCTAAACAATTAACTCATGAATGGGACCTACCTCAACAGCTGTTTGGCCAAATAATAATACAACTCTATCTCGAAATAAAATACGGACTTTTGAGGGAAAAAAACGGCAATAATAACGTGAATAGATCTAAATAATCCGTTAAAGGACACAGCGGTTCTCTCCTCTTGCTCCTGATATGACACCCCAAAGTATTGTACAGTAATAACAACAGTTACTGTAACATTACAGCACTATTTACAGTATTGCTGTAATGTTGTTGTACATTTTACAGTAACATTACAGTATTGCTGTAATATTATAGTATGGTTTTGCTACATTTCCCGCCTAAGGATCATATTCCCACAATACAGTATTGCAGTAATATTACAGTATGGTTTTAAAGTGCTGAATACATTTCCCGCCTAAGGATAATATTCCCACAATGCAGCATAATGTACTGTATTACACTGTATTACTTCTAGTACTACTTGCAAAAATAATATGAACTACTTTTACTGTGTACTTTTGAGTAATTTGAGTTTCAAAGTCCTACTCCAGAGAACAAGAATGAGCATTTTTGTCAACTTTATTGTGGGATAAAAAACATTTCTTCCATAAGTAGTTTCTGAAACTGCCATGTTTGTACTTAGTACTTCTAGTACTACTTGCAAAAATAATATGAACTACTTTTACTGTGTACTTTTGAGTAATTTGAGTTTCAAAGTCCTCTCCAGAGAACAAGAATGAGCATTTTTGTCAACTTTAATGTGGGATAAAAAACATTTTTTCCATAAGTAGTTTCTGAAACTGCCATGTTTGTACTTAGTACTTCTAGTACTACTTGCAAAAATAATATGAACTACTTTGACTGTGTGCTTTTGAGTAATTTGAGTTTCAAAGTCCTCTCCAGAGAACAAGAATGAGCATTTTTGTCAACTTTAATGTGGTCTAAAAAACATTTCTTCCATAAGTAGTTTATGAAACTACCATGTTTGTACTTAATACTTATAGTACTACTTGCAAAAATAATATGAACTACTTTTACTGTGTACTTTTGAGTAATTTGAGTTTCAAAGTTCTCTCCAGAGAACAAGAATGAGCATTTTTGTCAACTTTAATGTGGGATAAAAAACATTTTTTCCATAAGTAGTTTCTGAAACTGCCATGTTTGTACTTAGTACTTCTAATACTACTTGAAAAAATAATATGAACTACTTTTACTGTGTACTTTTGAGTAATTTGAGTTTCAAAGTCCTCTCCAGAGAACAAGAATGAACATTTTTGTCAACTTTATTGTGGGATAAAAAACATGTCTTCCATAAGTAGTTTATGAAACTGCCATGTTTGTACTTAATACTTCTAGGACTACTTGCAAAAATAATATGAACTACTTTTACTGTCATTTTTTTCAGTAATCCAATGGCAAAGTCACTCCTAGAGAATGTAATATTTCCACCACCATGTTTGACTGCTCAACCCTGTCTCCTAAAAAGTACGTTCCCACAGAACTAAACTGCATTCTCAATTACGTTTAGCTAGAAACGTATTTTCTCCCACGTTACGTTCGTTATGAACGTATCTCAAATACGTTTATTTTCTAAATATCTTCTAAAAACACATTTTCTCCCACGTTACGTTTCTATTGAATATCTTCAGCTTTCTGTCCCCAGAGTCAGAACTAAACACGATAAAGCAGCGTTCAGTTATTATGCTCCAAATATCTGGAACAAACTCCCAGAAACCTGCAGGTCCGCTGCAACTCTGACTACTTTTAAATCCAGGCTGAAGACTTTTCTTTTTGTCGCTGCTTTTAATTGAACTATTCATATCTTAGACTGCACTGTAACTTTTATCCATGTATTTTTTCTTTTAATGTTTATTTTATTAGCTTTTCTTTTAATGACTGATTTTTAATGCCATTTTCTTAATGTCTTTCATTTTTGTAAAGCACTTTGAATTGCCTTGTGTTGAAAAGTGCTATATAAATAAACTTGCCTTGCCTTGCCTATGAACGTATCTCAAATACGTTTATTTTCTACATATCTTCTAGCAACATATTTTCTCCCACGTTACGTTTCTTATGAACGTATCTCAAATACGTTTATTTTCTACATATCTTTGCCATTTATTGTCTTGCTTATAATAATGATAATAGTCATTTATAAATATGATTTTAGAGCACACATTTGAAATCAGTAGGCGAGGCTGTGTTATAGTACTTTGGGTTTTCTATTTTGTAATTTAATATACAAATTCAAACACCATGATTTATTTTTAATAAAATAAGGCATCATATTCCTACGAAAACTTTAAAAAAAGTATTTTTATTGCTGTTATAGATCAACTTTAATGATTATCAAGCCGTGATCGCCTTTGTAAATATTGAAAGAACACACTGGAAGTTGCTGGTTAGTGATTGTTTTCATTCAGAAATCCCTTTCATTTAAATATGTATATATGTTTGATGCTGTTTTGAAATAACATCCCTTTTTTTTAGTACTTATTTCCTGCTATATGATCAGTATTTTTGGTGGATCCAGCGGCAAATTCCAAAGAGAAAGCAGACTCGGAAAATGCTGCGAAAAGAGTACGGTAAGTCAGCAAATTAGATATAAAGTGATCTTAGAATTATATTTAGTGCTTTGTGTTTAAGTAAACATAAGTATGTTAACAGAAGTTCCCAAACCCACACCACTGAAGCGGTGGTCTCAGCTGTTTTTTAAATGATATTTCCTTATCCCGCCCTTAGTATCTGTGTACACAATTCTAAATGAAGTAGCTCAGTAAGCAAGGTAACCTACAATATTTGCCAGTGTCCATACTGTTGGGATGGAGTGTTTTTATTTTTACACAATATTTAAAGATTTGTATTCTACATGTGTCTGTTGGGAGTTACATTAGAGACTATTCCACAATGTGTTTTACAAAGGGAATACTTCAAGATGAGGAGGACCTGCTATGGCAAGGAGGACTGGGGGACTGTCAAATGGAAAGGAGCAACCATGCACCATCCAGTTCAACGTGATGGCAGTAGCTGTGGGGTCATTGTTACCATGGTAACGTAGTTTTTTACTTTAACTACTATATGTAATATGTATGCTTCTGCTACATATATATTCTTATATTTATTTCAGTGCCTTGATTATTATACAAGTTTAAAGTATAAAATAGTCAATGATATTAAAAAATAAGTCATTAGTTTCTGAATTATCAATTTTCAGTTTATTTTTTAGGGGAATTGTGTAAAAGTGATAAGAGGGCTGGTTGTTGACACAACCCATGTAGTTTGTCATGTACATTCTTCAAGTTGTGTTAATTACCTCATTACAACTATTAGTTATTAATAGTTTGATCATTTTTATTGAAATATCAATTCAATGTTGTAATTTTACTGGCAAAAACAATGTAGCGCAGATGAGAAGTGTGATTCTGTGTGTTGATGTGTAGATGGCAAGAGCAGTGATGGAGGCCTTTCCTGCATTACCAATTATGTCCTTTGGGACATCCAAAAAGGAGATGGCTTGTGAGAGGAGAAAGTTTGCACTTTCAATACTCAATGGTTCAGGTTTGTAAGTCATTTGTCCTGCTTTATGTTATGGTTCTTAGTTAGTTGTTATGGAAATGATGAACTTCTATTAATCCAATGCAATCAAACAAATCTACAATAACTACAGCCTGTAAAATTGCCTTTGAGTCCACACACTACAGCATTTATAGCCGACAGCATCATTGATTTTAAGCACAGGGCCCAAACCAAATATTCCATACATATCTCAGTTGAACCCATAACTTATATTTCTCTCACACACACTCCATTGAGATATTAACTTTTTTTCCTGCTGCAATAAGGAATGTAAATACTGACACTTAAACTGTCACGGTTTGTGTCAGGAGAGCAGGGAAGAGGAAACGAATACAGATTGTACCAGGCATCCAGGAACAGTTTATAGGTGGTTTATTGAAAGCTTACAGGCAGAGTGGCAGGAGGCATGGGTGAAATATGGAACACAAAACAGGGCTTAGAGTGAAACAGTGACAAATATAAATTCCTGCATTTTTAAATGTGTTGCATACAGGTCATTGCCTAGTAATGTTTCGAATATTACGGATTATTTATGTATGTCTGCTTATATGTTGTTCTGTCCACACTGTGTACATAGTCTTCTTTTTAAAACATCCATCCTTAAAAACATATTAAACCTGTGTTAATGATCCCATTCATGATCCATTTAGAGTTCATAAGCTATAATTTACAGCTGAACAGCTGCATAGAATTTGACTGCACTTCTGCTGCCAATAAACTGTTAACTGTATACATATACAGTATGTCTAAATAACATATTTTCTTTTCCTGCAGTGTTTCACATGGAGAACAACTGTGCAATGTGCTCTGCCTCAAAGCCCCCAGGATCTGGGCCTCCCACTACAGATTGGGTGAGTATTTGTCGTAGTGTAGTTATAATAGGGCTTCATCATATTCTAATCAAATTCAATTTATGATATTAGATGTATTTACAAAACTGTTGAGTCACTGGGTCTATCCAGATCAGGCGGTCCAGCGAAAACGCTGCAGGGCCATGCTTCGATTTCTACTTTTCGGCGCATGCCGAATAATTTTTTTACGGCAACCTCGTGCGTCGCCCCAGCTGCAGCCCACACACATTAACTTTATTCAAAATGACTGTGGAACCGATATAAATTGATTTACTAACAAAACAGTCAAGACAACTTCTCTCAGATAAATGGTAATGTATATACATTGTTTACACATATAATGAACAGAGAGAATATAAAATGTGATGAGTAGTGGAATAGGGATACTGACAATTCTAATCATGTCTAATAGCAACATATTAAATTAAAGTGTAACTTCACCCCAGGTTTGAGTCTAAGTCCACCCACATGATGACAATAGCCTCAATGCAGCGTTGACAAATATGACAAAGCTACATTAGCTTGGAAAATAGCAATATGGGGCACTGAATTAGCGCACCCCGCGGTTCCTCCACCTCACTCTATGCCGCTGGGAGACTGACGGTACATGTCTACCAGATCAGGCCTGGAAACCAAGTTATACCTTGAGGCAACACTCCTAATGTAAAACGGACCACTTGGAAAGAGGTTTGTGTGTGTTATCTGCTGTTGTCCTCTTTCACACACCAACATCCTGTAAGTCACTATCAAAATATGGGAAGCAGGGAGAAGCAGCTCGTATTCAATACATACAGTAACTGACCAATTAAGAATACCAAAAGGTAACTACATTATAGTGATGCAACATGGGGTTTTCCCAGAACTATAGATCTTCTACCTATAACTACCTAAAAAGCATTTGTATTTGAAAAACTGAAAATGTAGACATAATATAGTTATTTTCAGATATTAAACTGGTGTTTGAGGTGAGTATGCTACAGACTATAGATACATGTAATAAAGTTGACATGAATCTAATTTTGTCAAAATTATTCTCTATTGCACTTCAATACTTCATCATTTCCAATGACAAGATGTATCAGATTTGATGGTCAATCATTTCATTTTACAGATACAGTGTGACACCTGTGAAAGATGGTTCCATGAGCAGTGCCTGGGGATGAATCAGGACCAACTCCAAGAAGCCAGGGCAAGCAATTGGAATTGCTTTCTCTGCAACTAGGGCAGAAGAACATGGCAGTGTCATATGTCTATGGAAGAAATGTTTTTAGACCACATTAAAGTTGACACAAATGCTCATTATTGTTCTCTGGAGGGGACTTTGAAACTCAAATTACTGAAAAAGTACACAGTAAAATTAGTTCATATTATTTGTGCAAGTAGTCCTAGAAGTATTAAGTACAAACATGGCAGTTTCATAAACTACTTATGGAAGAAATGTTTTTTAGACCACATTCAATTTGACACAAATGCTTTCTTGTTCTCTGGAGAGGACTTTGAAATCCTCACCGGAAGTGTTCCTCGGTGGGATTTTCTGTAGCTTCGAGGTGGTCGAATATATAATACTGCACATACGAAACGGGAGAAGTGTACGGCCGGGCACTAGAAAGCTTCCCAGCCAGGGTTGTTTTTATTGCATTACCGTAAACCTGTAACTAATCGCGCACTCGAAATACAGGGGCGGCTGGTTTGACCACGCAGAAGTGAAAGACGGCTGGCTTGACCACAGTCAAGGTGGCGCTGGATCTGTGTCACCCACGCGGAAATCCTCACCTGGGAGACAGCGACGGACGCGCACAGAATGAGCGCCGTGCTGGCCGCCTTGCTGATTTCCTCTGCCTCGGTGGTGGACCGCTCTACCAGTGTCCCCACCGAGTTGGAGAGCCGCGCGATGTTATTCGCCCCCGCGCTGTGGTGACGGCCCGTCCACACTACAGCGTCGACTAGTGATGTGTCGGTCGCGAACGAGCCGGCTCAAAAAGGAAAAAAAAAAAAAAAAAAAAAAAAAAAAAAAAAAAAACCCCGGCTCGTTCGCGGGCGAGAGCCGGCTCCCGTCGTTCACTTAAAAGAGCCGGCTCTCGCCCGCGAACGAGCCGGGTTTTTTTTTTGTTTTTTGCGGAGGGATCTAGATCGGCTTGAAGGCACATTATGCAATGTGAAATGTGCACATTATCCCGCTTATTACACATGGCCACATTCTCAACAAAGTAACGACATGACTCCCAATATTAATTGAAATGCTTTTATGGATTTAGAAAATGATTTTATTGATTTAAAAAATAGTTTTATGTATTGATTTAAATTGACATGCATTCGCTAAGAAAAGTAGTCCGTTGTTACTGTTTGAACTAACGTAGCAACGGCAGGAACTGCTTCGATAGCGTTTTTGAGGAGCTTTTTGATTACAGATTTGAAAACATCGTTGCTTGCTTTAAAAGTAGCACACTTCATGATGTCAGACCTTGGGAAGTATCTAGATATCCCTGCCCTAATGCCAAAGTAACTGGCAACTGAATATGTGTCGCCGTTTGATGTCTATGTCTGGACCGCTGCGTAAAAAGGAGGGTTTCTGCCCCATTACTTCTCTTCTTACTTCTAAAAGAATAAAACACGGAGGACGGAGATCTCTTTTTCTCCCCCTCTTCTGACAGCCCAGCAGCTGATCTCAGAGCACGCTCCCTTCTCCTGCAGGGGGGCGTGGTCAGCTGCAGCTCACAGAATCAGCCCCCTGCAAAAACAGCGCTGGAAAGAGCAAATAGAGCGAAATAAGGCATGGCTAAAATGCAGGATCTTTTTGATATTTTGAAAAAAAAACTATATTTATATACTTTATATAGGTCGATACAGTAGCCCCCTTTTTATTAGTTTTTAAATAGTTGTTATAGGTGTTGCTATCTGTTTTGTGTAGCGTGGTTCTACAAGCAAGTCAATGCATTCATTGGGGGGTATCAGAGAGTTACACGGGTCTGTAAATGCAATGAAAAATTGGCCACAGCAAATCATTTATATTAAACATGTAATTTTTACTTTTGAATACTTCAGTACAAAGGTTGTATTGAATAATTTAAGTGATATATTTGTACACATATAATTAGTCAAAACAGGGCTACATTTGATTGAATTAAAAGGTATAATATGTGGTAAACTGAAGAGCCGTTTGGGAGCCGAAAGAGCCGGCTCTTCTTGGTGAGCCGAGCCAAATGATCCGGCTCACCAAGAAGAGCCGGAATTCCCATCACTAGCGTCGACAGCTTCAATCTGCCCAGAGCCATCTGCCCATTCACTTTGAATGGGGTGACGTCACGTTACCGCTTTTTTTCGCCAAACTGAATTGTGGGTAGCATAGCGGTCCGTCTCCGGCGTCAGAAGTTGAACAATGTTCAACTTCTGACGCCGGAGTAGCCAGCGCCAGCCAATCAAATCCCGTTTCGGAAAATCTGACAGCTCAAGCCGTAGCCAATCAAACCGCGTCTAAGCTGGGAGAGATATCCCGCCGTTCATTTCTATATTTCAAAAAAAGATGGAGGAGAAACTGATTATTGCCGTAGAAAATCACCCGGTTTTCTATGACCAGACCCTCTTCACCTACCGGGATACCAACCGGAGGAAACAGTCATGGAGGGAGGTGGCAGAGACAGTGGGTGAAACTGGTAGGTTTTCGCCTGTTTGGGGATTGTATATCCAGTTTACATAGTGTTAACATAGCTAGCAAGCATAGTCATTAGCCACTATATTTAGCATAAAATAGCACGACAGACATTAATCACATAAATGTTCATCATCCGCTGACACTTTACCTCTGCCACATCATAGACTATATTGCATTACATTAATGCACACAATGTCATACTCCTTTCTGCTCATATTCTGCTTTCACATTTCTTAGTTATATATATATATATGCAAAAATGCATTCTATTTCCATGTAAATTACTCCTTTATTTAATTTTTATCTTTTTGCAATTTAACTGTATTTTATTACGGTGTAAAACATTTTGTGTTTTATATTAGATTTCTTGTTTTTTATATATGCACCATGACATCAAGTCAAATTCCTAGTATGTGCAGTGGCGTTTCTAGGTGTACAAAACTGGGGGGGCAGAAAGAGGTCGGGGGAGAGAGAGAGAGAGAGAGGGGGGGGACAGAGCGAGGGAGGAGAGAGAGAGGGGGGACAGAGAGAGGGGGGGAGGAGAGAGAGAGAGGGGGAGTGTCAAATTACATACTGAAGACCACAGGAGCAACACTGTGAGCGCATACATTTACGTACACAGCGTGGGGATGTCATAGTAATGCACCTTCATACATGGAGTAAAGGTCACCATCACAAAGTAATTCTTAACAATAACAACAACCGTAATGCTTTAGCATTAAAACACCATAGACTGTAAATATAAGGAAAACACAGACACTCATCATCGAGGTCACAATATCAATCGATCCAGCAGAGGCAAAACACAGAAGATCAACAAAATATATGACATAAATGAACTTACCAAAGCTGAAGGCTCACTTGAAAAGAAAAGCGGCACGGCGGTCCTTCCTCTGACAGAATGTGTCTATCACTTTGGGGATGAAGTCCTGTAGTTGCTGGATCAACTGGCTTTCATTTGAAAGCATGGCCAATGCGTTAAGTCGCGGCTGTCCCATGGTGTTGCGAGTGAAAGTCTTTATCCTTTTGAGGGTGGAAAAGTTCCTCTCTGACTCGGATGTCGTCATCGGAGTTGTCACTATTATTTTGACCAAAATAACAGTCTCAGCAAACGTTTCCTCCAAGTTGTTCTCGTGAATGGATTTCAACAGAGACAGGGCAGTGTTTCCAGTGTGAAGCTCACTGTGGCGGTAGAGCGTGGTCAGCTCAGACTTCAACTTCTCCTTGTTTCCCAACGCAGGCCACAGTTTCACGGCGCAGTCAAGCTCAGGTGTAGGAAATGACAGGACATGCTGTGGGAAGAATGAGCTGTCAACAAGCTTTGCAGCGATCAAATGGTCACTCTGTGAGAACCTCTGTTCCACCTGTGAGATGACTGTGTCACAAGCCTCCTTCATCACCGGCGCTGTGCTGCTGACTCGTCGGCCTGGCTCGTCTGTTCCATCATGAGCAGTGGCGGCCAATGCATCAGTTTTCTGCCTCATTTTCTGAACATTTTCCTTGAAACGGCAGAGCGCGCTGTTGATCCCAGGTGCATCGATGCTTCGTGTTTGCAGAGTGTTGTATAGAACATCCACTTCTGGCATAAGCAACGAAAAAAACTCCAGGAGCTGCATAAATGCTCGGTCCCGCAGTTTCTTTGACAGGCCGTATGCCTCACTTATGGTGACCGCATCCCATCCTGGTTGTGCGCGTATATGCTTCATACACTGAAGTAGTGCATCTCGGGTCTCCCAAACCGCGTTCACAGTTCTGCTTTTAAAGTTCCATCTCACAGCCGGTGGCCGTGGGATGCGTCTCTGTGTTGCCTCTGCAAGAGCTGCAACACGTTTTGGAGCACCGGAGAAAAAAGTGGAAAAAGCAGTTAGATCTGCAAAAAACCCCTTCAGGATGCTCATCCTTGCTGAACACAGTTGCTGCAGGGTCAGGTTCAGTTGGTGGGCGTAGCAGTGAACAAACTGAGCGTTTGGGTACGTCTCCTGCATCACCGTCTGTACCCCGCGCACGTTACCGCTCATGACGGCCGCCCCGTCATAGGTCTGAGCGATTAGCTTTTCTTTCAGCTTCAGGGGTTCCAGAACAGCCTTGATGCTGTTGGAGAGACCTACACCAGTTTTGTCCTTTACTTCCACAAACTCCAAAAAACGCTCTGTAACTGTGAGGTCAGGCATAATGTATCGCAGCACAATCACCATTTGCGATTTACAGGAGACATCGGTTGTCTCGTCGGCCTGAACGGCAACAAATGATGTGTTGTCCACTTGCTTGGCTATTTCCTCCCTGTACACATCATACATGCAGTCCAAGAGTTCATTCTGTATGGTGCTTGATGTCCCTTTGAAAACAAGCTGAGCTTCGTAGTGCCGTTGAAGCCTGGAATCGCCCTCACACATTGTCTCGAAAATTGACCTGAATATCCCTGGATTCAGAGAGTCCGCCGACTCGTTGTGGCCCCGCAGTGCTGTCTCACATTTCCCACACAGTTTAATACAGGTGATGATCCGACCAAGCACGTACCTGTTTTCTTCCACCTTCCTATTATGAGAATCAATGCCGGGTCTGTAGGCGCTGTCAATCTGAGCTGCAACATTCACCCTTCCAAGTAATCCCAATTTACGGCATTTTCCAAATGACTGTTGCTGCTCTCATGCTTCATTGTCCTCTCCGAAAGATGCTTTAAGTCCTTGTAACCTGTCCTCGACCAAGTACCTTGATCTTCACCAAAAAGCAGGCAAGGAAAGCAAAAGAGGGAATTCTTCTGGATGCTCGCCGTTAGCCATTTCTTTTTAGCAAACCACTCAGCGTTAAACCCACGTTTAACTTTGCCCGCAGTCTGGACCATTTGGAAATCCGGTGGATGGTGGGCACCGAGGCGCTTTACCTCCAGTTTCTCTCCGAGACTAAGTGTCTCAAATGTGTGCTCCAGTAAATGGTCAACTTCATTAATTTTCTTTCAGTTTTTTACTTCTTTTAATCGCTGGTGATGTTAGCTATATGCTGCTCTCTCGTCTCCTCTTCAAACTACACGTGACGTTTCGCAGCACTGCACACGTGAGTACTTACAGCCAATCAATTCTGAATTATGTGAGATGACGTATGGTGGGGATGGGAGCACTATGCCCCTACGGTCATTATTTTTTTGCCACACACATTAAATAGAAAAATACTCTGAGCATGCGCAGTGTAGTTTTTACAATCACCGTTCACTTAGACTGTGAGAGGGAGGGGCAGGATCGGGTTTTGTCCCACATGGCTCTAAACAGCTCAAAACGGCACTCTAGACACTAATTAGAAGAACACAGACTAAAACAGAAATGTACAGACGAATCAGATTATTAAACATGACCTTAAAATTTATTTTATATGTTTTTTTATTTATTTTTTTGTATTTTTTTGTAATCATTATTTGTAATACTTTCTTCTGACACTAGGTGGGGCTGTGCCCCACCTGCCCCGCCGCCACTGAGTATGTGCAAAGCTACCTGGCAATAAACCTGTTTCTGATTTTGATTCTGATAAAGTGTGACATGTAAAACCTTTTATGCAATTGACAGTGATAAAGGGATTTGGTTTTCATTAATGGAGGAATCATTTTCTTAAATTCAAGAAATTAACTGTATTCTTTCATTTCATTTTATTAGAGGAAGTGTGCAAAAAGCGGTGGAAGTACCTCAGGGACAAATACAGGAAGGAGAGGATATTAGAGAAGGAAGGGAAAAGGAGCGGGGCAGGGTCTTCCGGGGGATCTAAGCCCTGGCGTCTCGCGGCAATCATGAGCTTTTTAAAGCCATTCATGCTTGACCGCGAGACGTCCAGCAATTTCCCCCGGCAAGCCCTGCCTCCATCCACATCCATAGAAGAGGAAGAGGAAGACAGCCTGGAAGAGAGCCTGGATGACAGCATTGAAAGCCAACCAGGTGCCAGTCAGCCTGCTAGTCAGCCTGCTAGTCAGCCAGCCAGTCAGCCAGCCAGTCAGCCGGGCAGTCAGCCAGCACAGGCGAGAGTCGCATTCCGGGGGAGAAGGGGAAGGGAGATGTCCCCCTTTGAGGAGAATCTGCTTTTGACCGTAGGTCCAATGCTGGATATGCCACCACCACCACCAGTGGTGGAGGAGGACGAAGACCTGCTCTTTTTCCGGAGTCTCTTGCCCATCATGAGGCTGATCAGCAGGAGAAATAGGCTGAGGCTCAGATTCAAAATACACAAGGCGGTCCTGGAGGCAGCAGAGCTGGAAAATTAATTAATTACATACTGATACTGATCCACATGACATGTTTTTACACTCATCACTCATCACACACTTCACTCACAACATTACATAAATAAAAGTTATTTAAAGTATGTTATGGCTATACTGTGTCTTGACTTGTTCATGTGGTTTGTCAGTTGCAACCATAGGTTGCAACATAGCAGAAGCTTCATGTATGTTGATATATAATGTGCTGTCTTCTGTAATTGTTCAGGTGAAAACCTGTTGTAATTTTTATCACTAAAAACAGGACTGAAGGAAAAAGGTTGTTAGTCATATCATAATATCAATTCAGGAAACATGTTTATTAGGAATGGTTGATTTTAAAATGGCTCATTTGGAATATTTGCTTTTTAAAGAAAATATGGGTAGCTCTTAAAAGAGCTTTTGGTTTGGAGACAATGGTGACCCTACACCACTCTATGCTGCCATCGCACTGCACCCTCCTCATTGAAATAGGAGCAGAAGTTCTCCCGCAGTTGGATGGATCTGCGTGTGGCATTGTTGGAGCCCATCCTCGGTGCATCACACAGGGTTGGAGTAGCTTCACCCGTGGACTCGGCGATAGGTGTGCGTGATGTCCTTCCTATCGTCTTCCTGCGGAGGAAGTTGTGCAACACACAGGCGGCCTTCACACACAACTCTGTTACCTCGGGGCTGGTGGTGATGACACGCCTGAGCATTCTCCACTGGGATGAGAGGATGCCAAACGCACATTCAACCACCAACCTGGCCCGGCTGAGGCGGTAGTTGAACAACCTCCTTTCACGGGTGAGGTGACGTCCAGGGAATGGACGCAGCAGATTGTCCAGCAGCGGAAAAGCCTCATCTCCAACAAACACATGGGGAAAGAAGGCCCAGCCGCTCTGCTCCTGGGATGACGGTGTCAGGTGGTAGCTGCAGACTGCCATCTCTGAGGCTCTCTCCAAAAGCGGAATTCCGCAGGCTCCCACTGTCGCTGCTCCTTCCAAAGCCTCCGACATCCACTACCCTGAAGAGGTACTCAGCATCCACGACAGCCAGCAGTACCAAGGAGTGGGTGGACTTGTAGTTGAAGTAGAGGGACCCAGAATTTGCCGGAGCCTGGATCACCACGTGCTTCCCATCAATGGCACCAACACAATTGGGAAAGTCCCAACGCTCCTGGAACCCAGCAGCGATGGCTCTCCAGTCCTCCGTCTGTGGTACCGGCATGGTCTCCTCAACCAGGGCGGTCCAGATGGCACCCGCAACCTCCTTCACGATGACAGCCACTGTTGCATGCCCGACCCGATAGCTGAATGCTATGGTCCTGTACGAGTCACCGGTTGCCAGGTACCTGAGAAAAAAAATATATACATGATTACAAAATATATTTATTCAGACCCCACACACACATTGATCACAGACACACACACAGATCCCCCCCCCCACACACAGATCACAGACACACATTGATCACAGACACACACACACAGATCCCCCCACACATTGATCACAGACACACACACAGATCCCCCCCACACACACACACACACACACACAGACCCCAGGTAGGCTGTGCTTCAGTTCTGAAGCCTTCCGAGTAAATCGCCAGAACGCCGACACCTCCTCATCTCCACCGCTCCCATGTTTTATTTTGTGTTGCCATAAGTTAGTCTCTCTGCGTTTCTGCGCTGGGCTAATGCTAATAATGCTAATGCGAGGATAATAAAATGGCGGCTTCACAAAACTTTTTGGGAGTTTTACGGGGCGTGGTTTGCAATCCGCCCAGCCAATCAGAAATATAGCTCTTTTCTCACAAGAGAGCCGTACGAAAGTCCCTGCTCTCTAGCAGCTCTCTGCTCTCTAGCAGGGACTTTCGTGGGGGTAAAAAGGTTCTCATGAACTAATTTTAGTACCGGCTCTTTTTGGTGTGAACGCGATAAAAGAGGCTAACGTCCACGCTAGCTTCCACGCTAGCTGCTCTATGTTTTGCATTGAGGTGATACTTGAGTCTTGATGTGCTGCGGTGATATGCCAATTCCTTTTTGCATAATTTGCACACAACCGTGCTCTTATCGACGCTTCCATCCGTCCGTTTTTTAAAACAACATTTCCCACAGTTGTTCACTGTGGTTTGTTGTTGTCTGAAGTCATGAACGTTAGTTGGTGCTCCAGTATAATCGGTACGCCTGAAACTCATCCAGTGAGAAACGTTCCGCGGTGCAAAAATAAGTGCGATTAAAATGCGTTAATTTTTTTAACGCGTTAATTTTTGTGTGATTAATTAATCTTAATTAACGCGTTAAAGTCCCGGCCCTAATTATTACCATAATTACATGTGACTTGCAAGTTGTTAAAAATAGCATCTCATAAACAGAAATACATCTGAAATTGTCAAAAGAAGGCATTTAAGTCTTAATATAGGTCAAATATGTCCAGAAGGATACTTTGGACTCTGTGTGACCAACCTAGATGAGACTATATGCTGTTTTATTGACCTCCTTTAGTTGAGAAGAGGGGCCGATCAGACAGGTAGCAGCTGTTATCACAGCATGCAGGGACTGTGATCAGAGATGTAGAACACTCATCAGTCATCAGTCAATGAGGTCCTAAGACTGCAGGGGATGTTACCGGCTTGAAACTATGGGCTCAGAACAGTCTCATAATACACACATGCACACAGAAGGATTCACACTTGTATTTCATGATCCGCAAAAGGATTCACACTTGTATTTCATGATCCGTAAAAGGATTCACACTTGTATTTTCCGGATCCACACTTGTGTTTTTCAATGCACACACAAATGTGTTCCGTTTCATATACATGTAAATAAAATCCAAATACAGAAAAAAGTTTTACATATGTATTTTTGATCCTCACATATTTGTTTTCCGTTTAAATCCCCTGAACCTGCAAACACAAACCGCTTTCTGTGCATGGATCGCTGTGCATTCGTGTGTGGGTTTTTTTAGACTCCCCTGACGGTCAGCCGATTCGTACCTGTAATTGTTTCTATCTATAGCCAATCAGATGTCTCCTCAATTCTAAGCCAATCACATGAGCGCGCCCCCACGATGGTATGATTTCTTGCGTTCATGACACTTCATATAAGCATTTGCGCTGTCCGGTCAGCTCGCTAAACAGAGGGCGGAGCATCAGGGCCCAGGAGTTCAAAACTTTTAATCTCAATCAGATCCGATCAGATTTTGAAATCCCATTTTTTGTGATCCAGGATCAGACAAATCGGCCAGATTTTGTCCCTGGAATTCAAAGCAATTCAGGATAGGATCAGTTTGATCCACATTACGATTTTTCAAGATTACTAGATCCTGAATATCAGTGCTTTAATCCTACCGATCGCCATCTAGTGGACATGAAAAATAATACAAGGAAGCCAAGAGACCACATTGCAGACATCTATTGTCCGCAATTACTTTTGAAAGGTGATTACAGATGATGGACTTTTTTTTTGTTGAAGATATTTTTTCTTTAATCTAAATTACATTTGTGATTGACAATCTTTGTTGTGATACTTTCATGAGCATACACATTTATGTCATCAACATTTGGTTGAAAACAAAATAGGCCACCACAAACGTGACCAAAAAATGAAAAATGAGTCAGTTGACAATCATTGATAGGCACCTGTCGGTCTCCTGTCCTTTCTGAAAGTCATAAAGAAGACATTACTTATTTAGATTACTTATGTCCTCAATTACCTGGGCCCAGGAGTTCAAAACTTTTAATCCCTATCTGATCAAATCAGATTTGGATTTTGGGGAGTTCAAAACCAAAAAACAGGATTAGGATCACTTTGATATCAGATCAGGAAATCCAATCCAAGCTTTAATCTGGATCAAATCTTCAAAATGGGTAGTTCAAACCGACAACACAGGATTGGGATCAATTTGATCCCAAAAAACTGGATTATCCTGATCCCACCAGAGGGGTGGATTTCCAGTGGATTACCAGAGCAAAATGTACTGTACAATTTATTTAAAAATATGTTTCAATATAAATAAGATGGCAAAGTTTGTTAACTGAAATAATACACCATTTTTAGCCTTCATGGCAAATCAATTTTATTTTTCATTTTTTGCTCACGTTTGTGGTGGCCTATTTTTTTTTCAACCAAATGTTGATGACATAAATGTTTATGATCATGAAAGTATCACAACAAAGATTGTCAAGCACAAATGTAATTTAGATTAAAGAAAAAAAGAAAAAAGTCCATCATCTGTCATCACCTTTCAAAAGTAATTGTGGACAATAGATGTCTGCAATGTGGTCTCTTGTCTTCCTTGTATTATTTTTCATGTCCACTAGATGGCGATCGGTAGGATTAAAGCACTGATATTCAGGATCTAGTCATCTTGAAAAATCGTAATCTGGATCAGGCTGATCCTATCCTGAATTGCTTTGAACTCCAGGGACAAAATATGGCCGACTTGTCTGATCCTGGATCACAAAAAATGGGATTTCAAAATCTGATCGGATCTGATTGAGATTAAAAGTTTTGAACTCCTGGGCCCAGGGGATTACTGAAACCACCATGAATTAAAGAAATTGTAGAAATGAATCTAATCTGAATTTTGAAACCTTCCTTCCCTCCCTCTAAATATATCAAACATTAGGAAGTGATGCTCCTGACTACCATTCAAGTTTAAGAAGATAATATTTGTTTTAAACAATTCGAAGCAATAAACAACAGCAACAGGCTCTTTAACCAAGGCAACGTTAGCCTAACATGTATATGTTAACAGGTAAAATAGCTGTTCACACTATGTATATTTTCTGCTATTTTATTTCTATTTGAGATGTTTACATTTTCGATTGTTTAATTCTAGTCTTTTAACTGTCTTATGTACAATGCCTTGTCTTTTGCTGCCCAGCAGCGACCGAGGAGACTAAAAATCCGAAGGTCCAGAGCGTCGTCTGGAACAGAACCGGCGGGTGTGACCCGCCTGCCCACACTCTAAACAGATTTGCCGACCTTGGGGGTCCCACTGGAACTGAGTCCTGGCTGTGCCCGGGGGTGGTTGACGAGGCCTAGGCTGAAATGCGGGCCCTGCTTGTGGGTTTTGCCTCTGTACAGTTGAGTCAACAGGCCCCAGAGAGAGGTTAGCAATTTGACCACGCAATTTGACCACGCATCTCTTCCATGAGAGACTTGCCCAGTGTTAACATCTGGCCTTTAAGGTCCTGTTGGAGCTTTGCCCGCAGGGAGTCCCATAATGCCTGGCTGTCCTGGGCAGGTGGGGGTACTAAGGAACATGAAGGCGTGGCAGGTGGTTGGGTTTGTGGAGGCCTGGGGGCATAAGTGCGACAGGCCCATGTCTCAGTTCCATCTTTAGCCTGCTCCCTTTCAAGTGCTTTGGCCTCGGTGCAGATAGCAGGAAAAGTCATTCCCGGCGTGCGACGAAGAAGTCGTTTCAATTCTTGTTTCACCAGGATTTCTTGTAGTCCCCTGATGAACTGTGTCCTTAGAAGCTCATCTTCAATGTCCTCAGCTGGTGGTTCCCTCGCTTGCCACTTGTGATAGAGCTCACGAAAGCGCAGAATGAAAGTTCCTATTCCCTCCTCTGCGCCCTGCCTGCATTCATAGAACTGAGCCCTCAGTGTTGCCAGTGACTGACTTCCCGCATACAATGAAGTCAGACAATCTTATTTTTTTTTTCCAGTGTCCCGCTCACTAAGGGGTAATAGTAACATTTCCCGTTTAGCTTCACCACCCAGAGCACTTAAGATAAAGTCAACTATTTGTTCCTTCAAAAGACCCTGAGCCAGTACAAACATTTCAATTTGTGCCCGCCATTCCCCCACCTTCTCTCCGGTTTTCCCTTCAAACATAGGAAGCCATGGTCCCCCCATGTACCAAGGTAACATAATGTGATTTACAACATTGGGAGCTGGATTAACAGCGCCAGCGACTCCCTCGTTACCCTCAACCGACATGCTGACCGTGTGTGTAAGGGAGATCCTAATAGAAGTGCCATGTGTTGCGTTATTTGCATGCTTTGTGATATTTTACTGTTAGTTGTACCATTGATAGTCCCTCCGGCCAGCAGGGGGTGGGGTGGAGCAGTAACAGCCTGAATGACGGGGTGGTCTATAGGCACTGCATTACTTGGCCTTGTGATACATTTCCATGTGAGAAGCTTGGCTGATATGGTCCCTTACTATTAACTTAATTTATAATAAAGATAATTGTGTTACCTGATATCTGCCTGCTCCTCGTGTGTGTGGGTTAATTGGGGGATCAAAAGAACTGGGTGCCAGCAAGTGGGCCATTACCAGGATTTAAAGTGTCGCGAGTGAGCCCTCTATGTTTTTTGTTTAATCTAAATTACATTTGTGATTGACAATCTTTGCTGTGATACTTTTACGAGCATCAACATTTATGTCATCAACATTTGGTTGAAAACAAAATAGGCCACCACAAATGTGAGTATTTCCCATGAAGGCTAAAAATGGTGTATTATTTCAGTTAACAAACTTTGCCATCTTATTTAAATTGAAACATATTTTAAATTAAATGGTACAGTACATTTTGCTCTGGTAATCCACTGGAAATCCACTCCTCTGGTGGGATCAGGATAATCCAGTTTTTTGGGATCAAACTGATCCCAATCCTGTGTTGTCCTGTGTTTGATCTGATCGGATATCAAAGTGATCCTAATCAACAGGCCTGGGCCCAAGAGTTCAACATTTTTAATCCCTATCTGATCAGATCAGATTTATCTTTTGGGGAGTTCAAAACCAAAAAACAGGATTAGGATCACTTTGATATCAGATCAGGAAATCCAATCCAAGCTTTAATCTGGATCAAATCTTCAAAATGGGTAGTTCAAACTGACAACACAGGATTGGGATCAATTTGATCCCAAAAAACTGGATTATCCTGATCCCACCAGAGGGGTGGATTTCCAGTGGATTACCAGAGCAAAATGTACTGTACCATTTATTTTAAAATATGTTTCAATTTAAATTAGATGGCAAAGTTTGTTAACTGAAATAATACACCATTTTTAGCCTTCATGGGAAATCAATTTTATTTTTCCATTTTTTGCTCACGTTTGTGGTGGCCTATTTAGTTTTCAACCAAATGTTGATGACATAAATGTTTATGCTCATGAAAGTATCACAACAAAGATTGTCAATCACAAATGTAATTTAGATTAAATAAAAAATATCTTCAACAAAAAAAAAGTCCATCATCTGTCATCACCTTTCAAAAGTAATTGCAGACAATAGCATCTCGCCTTGCACCACCACTCAGTCTCTCATTTAGAGGGATATCCATAGGTGGGCCTAGATCATCAGCAGGTGCGAGGGGCTCTGGGGGATCATCGATGTCAGAGAGGGGGACTCTGCGATGGACAGCGATATTGTGTAGCACAATACAAGCCAGTGTTATTTGGCATGCTCCTTGGGGTTCCACTCTCAGATAGTTGAGGCATGCAAAACGCCTCTTCAGTACTCCATTCAAGCGCTCAATGGCACACCTTGTTCTTCCATGGGCATTGTTGTAGCGCATCTGTGAAGGAGTGTTGGCCGTGGGAAAAGGTGTGATCACCCATGGTAGGAGTGGGTAGGCACTGTCGGCTAATATAACTCCATCCGGCCTGTTGGTTTGGAATTCAGTGAACAACCGGCTCTCTCTGAAGATACGTGCATCGTGGACTGAGCCAGGCCATCTCACAACACAGTTGGTGATGGCAAGGTCAGCATCTCCCACAAGTTGCACATTGATGCTGTGCCTCCCTTTCCTGTTGACATATTCCCACTCCCTCTGACGAGGTGCTTGAATATGTACATGGGTGCAGTCGATCACCCCAATGGTGTTGGGCATGTCTCCCAGAAGAAAAAACGTATGCTTCACTTTGGCAATCTGGCCATCAGTGGGAAAAGTCACAAAGTGATCCATTAAGCGAGCCAGTGCATCAGACACAGCTGTCACCACTTCACCCACTGTTGTCCTGTGGACTCCCATGCTGTCAGCTATGACCTCATAGAATGTTCCACATGCGTAAAAGCGCAGGGCAATGAGGACCTGTTCCTCTACAGTCAGAGCATGACTCCGCAAGGTTCTGCACTGCAGTTGTGGCCTGACCAGATCAGCAATGTAGTTGATGTCATCAAGTCCAAATCGAAAACGATTGTACAGTTCTTCTGTTGTGTACTGTTGGAGAGGTTTGGGGCGCTCGGTGTGGACCCTTTGGCGGTAACCTCTCCTTCCAGCATGGAAGATGTGAACAATCCCTGCCATGACTGTGTTCTGACTGTTGTTTCAGTCAGTAGGCCTACATCAGTCTCTGAATAACAACTCATTGCAAATACACACCTGGAATGAATGTCCAGATTGGTTAGGGCCTGTGGTTAATTATGTAATTAATAGCAAGGCCAGACCTATAAAACTAATTGCTGACCTGACCAAACCATTGAGTTGGAAAGATGGTCAAAAAGGGGCCTAATTTCACATCTGCTGAGACCCATGCACTGCTGCTGGGTGTAAGGAACAATTATGACTCCATAGTTGGTAGCTTTAACAGAGAGGGTGGAGCGACTAAAGTGAAGAGCGGAATATGGATGGAAGTTACAGACAATGTGAATGCCACAGGATCTGGACACAAGAGGACGGTGGACCAAGTGAGGTTGAGGTGGAAGAATTTGAAGCAGCAAGCTACCAAAGACCACAGCCAGGCTAAAAACCCACAGACAGGTAACAAACCACATAAAAGGGGACAATACACAGATGTGGTACTTGATATCATTGGTGGTCAGCAGTCACAATCTTTACATGGAATACCAAACGTTGTACTGGATGGTGAGTCGCAGGTATGTGTGATTTTATCCTTGTTCCTATAGAACTACAATTATTATCTTGTATAATTGTTATTTTCATAGTACTACAATGGCTATATGTCTTACATAGCATCATAGTACTACAATTTTCCAGGTTGCATGCTTGTGATCATCTTATTAAGGGGTATAAAGTATATTGATAAACTTTCATTTCAGGTCGTCAATGCACCTGATGTGACACACACCATTGAAGATGAGGTCCTCCTGACCCATGTGGATCCAGAAGCTGGACCTTCAGCCAGGCCTGATAACACACTGCAAGAGCCACCTCTAAAGAGAAAATGCAAGCGCACCAGAAAACCAGAGCAGAGGGATGATGCCTACAAGACTGCTGAGCCGTGAAACGGAGAGGGCAGAGATGCAGATCCGTCTGGCCGAAGAACAAATACAAATGTGCCGGCTTCAGCAAACTGAAACCTCACTGAGAATTCAGCTGCTCAAAGCACGCCTGGATGATCCAGCTGCCTTTGAATTAATGCTTTATTGTTGTTACCCTAGTGGGAGTATTTTTTTTAAAATTACAATTTCATTATGATTTGATGTCCTTTATGTATTTAAAAATATAATTAAACATTATGTCTCTGCAATGTGGTCTCTTGTCTTCCTTATATTATTTTTCATATCCACTAGATGGCGATCGGTAGGATTAAAGCACTGATATTCAGGATCTAGTCATCTTGAAAAATCGTAATCTGGATCAGACTGATCCTATCCTGAATTGCTTTGAACTCCAGGGACAAAACTTGGCCGACTTGTCTGATCCTGGATCACAAAAAATGGGATTTCAAAATCTGATCGGATCTGATTGAGATTAAAAGCTTTGAACTCTTGGGCCCTGGGCCCAGGAGTTCAAAACTTTTAATCCCTATCTGGTCGGATCAGATTTGGATTTTGGGGAGTTCAAAACCAAAAAACAGGATGAGGATCACTTTGATATCCGATCAGATCAGGAAATCCAATCCAAGCTTTAATCTGGATCAAATCTTCAAAACGGGTAGTTCAAACCGACAACACAGGATTGGGATCAGTTTGATCCCAAAAAACTGGATTATCCTGATCCCACCAGAGGGGTGGATTTCCAGTGGATTACCAGAGCAAAACGTACTGTACAATTTATTTTAAAATATGTTTCAATTTAAATTAGATGGCAAAGTTTGTTAACTGAAATAATACACCATTTTTAGCCTTCATGGGAAATACATTGTATTTTTTCCATTTTTGGTCACGTTTGTGGCGGCCTATTTTCTTTTCAACCAAATGTCGATGACATAAATGTTTATGCTCATAAAAGTATCACAGCAAAGATTGTCAATCACAAATGTAATTTAGATTAAAGTAAAAATATCTTCAACAAAAAAAAGTCCATCATCTGTCATCACCTTTCAAATAAAAAAATATAATTAGACATTATAGATGTCTCTGCAATGTGGTCTCTTGTCTTCCTTGTAGTATTTTTCATATCCACTAGATGGCGCTTAGTAGGATTAAAGCACTGATATTCAGGATCTAGTCATCTTGAAAAGTCCAGATTACGATTTTTCAAGATGACTAGATCCTGAATATCAGTGCTTTAATCCTACCGATCACCATCTAGTCGTGGACATGAAAAATAATACAAGGAAGACAAGAGACCACATTGCAGACATCTATTGTCCGCAATTACTTTTGAAAGGTGATGACAGAAGATATTTTTTCTTTAATCTAAATTACATTTGTGCTTGACAATCTTTGTTGTGATACTTTCATGATCATAAACATTTATGTCATCAACATTTGGTTGAAAAAAAAATAGGCCACCACAAACGTGACCAAAAAATGAAAAATAAAATTGATTTGCCATGAAGGCTAAAAATTGTGTATTATTTTAGTTAACAAACTTTGCCATCTTATTTATATTGAAACATATTTTTAAATAAATTGTACAGTACATTTTGCTCTGGTAATCCACTGGAAATCCACCCCTCTGATGGGATCAGGATAATCCAGTTTTTTGGGATCAAACTGATCCCAATCCTGTGTTGTCGGTTTGAACTACCCATTTTGAAGATTTGATCCAGATTAAAGCTTGGATTGGATTTCCTGATCTGATCGGATATCAAAGTGATCCTAATCCTGTTTTTTGGTTTTGAACTCCCCAAAATCCAAATCTGATCTGATCAGATAGGGATTAAAAGTTTTGAACTCCTGGGCCCTGGGGACCAGGAATTTCTGTACAAAACCAGTAGCGTGGCGTGGGAAAAAAATTAGGGGAAGCCAATAATACGTCCTTTCTTTTGGGTCGGGGGTGTGGTGGTCAATGTAATAACGTAACCAGATGAGTGATTACAGCACCCGGTATCATTTTACACACATTTGTATCAGATGCAGGATTTACACACACCTGTTATCTAACCGACAGGTCCGCACGCACTCTCCAGCCGAAACTCTAATAAGCATTCATTCACAAACTAAATCAGGAGACCTTTAACGTTTTACGTCCGATTCGCTCCTTTTTTCCTCGCTGTACACAGCTCCAGTTTGGGCATTGGCCTGTCATCAGATTGTATTTGTTGTTGCTGCTGTAGCGGAAGTTTAGTACAATTATTTTTGATGAAATACTCCAAATCTCCACCCTCCATAATTGCACTTGCTTCAGTTGCTTGCTACTTTCTAACGGCGGTGAGAGTGATGCAGTGACACTATCTATCTTCTATCGATTAGATTTATGATTCGAAAATTATAAAAGTAGGGTAGACATGTGGATATTATCCGACTGAACAAAACTTGCATTTATCTAACAGGTTCGTTTTCCACTGACCTTATTTCGAGCTATTTTCCAAAATCCTATGGAGAACTCCCATTGCTTTTTTGTGGAGGGAAACCGAGCGCAGCTTACTTCCGGATTTTAGGATGCGTCACTGCAACACTAAGTTTATGCGATTCGATTGGATTGTGAGGCAAAGGAAGCCAGCCGTCTCTGGCTTCCCTTGGCATGGCCCTGACCAATCACAGGTTGGCAGGGGCATCACGTGAGCCTCATCTGATTGGTCAATCCCTCAATTTTTTTTCACCAAGGGAAGCCAGATTCGGCTGGCCTCCTCTCGCAACAGAGAGTGCAATCTACTGTTTCACCATAACATCTAGAGGGGCGCTGTTTGTTTCACTCTTTGTAAAATACTCAATGAGAATGGGGGAGAGACGGGCCGGCAGCAACACACAGCAAAGGAGAATTATCGAAACAAAACAAAGTGTTTTTATTTATTTATTTAAATTATAACTACAATCCGAAAAAACAGGGGCTTCCCTTGGCCTCCGGGAGAAAACACCACTGTACAAAACGTTATGACAATCCAAAGGTGTTGACTCAAATGTCCATGTGCTAGAGAAGGAGGATTCTCAGTCAGTGTTTTATGGCAGTCTTCCCAGCAGCTAATTGAGAAATATTAGTGCAGGACACAGCTAGCATGGCAAAAATATCATCAAAAAGCATTAAAATCAACTTCAACTCTAAGTCTTGGAGCTCCTTCAAATTCCAAGACCTAGGTCAGCTTTGTTTTCCCATGTGAGAAGCTGATTCAGAGACCGAAGCATTTAGGAGTTGAATGGAGACAGGAACTCATAGACAGACTGAATAGTGCAACTTTAAAAAACTGCTTTCTCCTCACTTTGCACTTTTCTCCATAGTCACAAAGGCAGCAGGTGAGCACAGACATTTCCTATAAAAAGCTATTAATTCTCACATGAAATATATTTCGAAGAGCTCTCTCAAGCCTTACGCTCACACAAAGAAAAACTCAACTAGAGTAAATGTTCTGTCACACATCCCATCCCTCCCTTTTTCCTTCTCTCTCTTTGTCCATCCTCAAGGCCAATAGATATCATGGACTCAATCTCAGCGGCTGGCTGCCTTCCACTTCCACTTATTTTATGAGAGCAAGAGCCAGCTGGATGTGAAGTGCTTTAGAGGAGAAGCCAAGGATTTCGATAGACATAACACCTCTCGGGAGACTTTACAGCCGATAAAATCAGTGAGGCCATAAGTAAGCTCAAGCCGGGCAAATCTCCGGGCCGCGACAACATCCACCCGGAGTTCGTCACCCACCAGAGCACAACAACATCTGGCTGGCTCTGTGCATTCTTCTCCTCGTGCTACCGGAAGTCAAAGCTCCCAAAGACCTGGCGCCGCGCCTCCGTCATAGCTCTGCCGAAGCCAAATAAACCTGCGGAAGACCCAAAGTCATACAGACCCATCTCGCTGCTCTGTGTCCCATTCAAGATTTTGGAGAGGATGATCCATAGCCGCATCGAGCCAGTGGTGGACTCACAGCTTCCACGAGAACAAGCTGGTTTTCGACGTGGAAGGTCAACAGTGGACCAGGTAACGCTACTCTCTCAGGACATCGAAGACAGCTTCCAGGACAATGAGAAAGCTGGGGTAGTGTACCTGGACCTGACTGCCGCATATGACACCGTCTGGCACCGTGGACTCCACCTGAAGCTGTTGAGGCCAATACCAGACCGGCATATGGTTAGGTTCATCATGGAGACACTTACCAACCGCAGCTTTGTCCTCCAGACCAGCAATGGTCAGAAGACTGAGGAACGGTGTTCCGCAGGGGTGAGTTCTCTCGCCGATGCTGTTCAACATTTATGTACATGACCTACCTGACACAACATCCAGAAAGTACGGCTATGCAGACGATCTAGCCATCATGCTGAGACGACCAACATGGAAGGCAATGGAAGATGGCCTTAACGACGACCTGGACACCCTGGTAGCATACTTTCAAAGGTGGCGTCTACAGCTCAACATCGGAGAGACAGTTGCAGCGGCATACCATCTTAGCACCAGAGAAGCTAGGAGGGAACTTGAGGTGCGTGTCAAAATAAACGTCTGGAGGTCCAGCAAGCCTCGAAGTACCTCGGTGTGCGTCTGGATCGGACACTGTCCTTCAAACAACACCTTGAAGAAGTCAAGGCCAAGGTAACATCAAGGGTCGCGCTGATCCGCCGCCTCGCTGGAACAACCTGGGGAGCCTGCGTTAAGACGCTGCGAATATCGACCCAAGCCCTGGTCTTCTCTGCAGCGGAATACTGCGCCCCAGCCTGGAGCAGAAGCCCTCACGCAAGTAAGGTTGACGTGGTCATCAATAACGCCCTCAGGATTATAACTGGATGCTTGAAGCCTACCTCTGTGTCCCTCTTGCCAGTCCTCGCGGGAATAGCTCCGGCCGGCCTCCGACGGGAGGCTGCCACCCTCGCCCTGGCCAGGAAAGCCCAAAAGCAAGACTGGCACATCCTGCATAACACGACAACGAGAGCAGCGCCCCTAAGTAGGCTCAAGTCCCGCCTCCCCTTCAACAAGGCAGCACAAGAGATTCTCAATTCCACCTCTGAGGACCTCTCCAGAGATGCATGGTTGGCGGCTGCTTGGAAGCAGGAGTGGGAGCTAGCCGGGCCCTCCCACATCCATCTCTACATCTGGGACCCAGGAGATGGCGCCATAGGAGGAGACGACCTACCACGCCGGCAATGGACCACACTAAACCGCCTATGAACTGGGGTTGGTCGCTTCAAAACATCAATGAAGAAGTGGGGCCTGGCAGACAGTTCTGCATGCGAGTGTGGTGACCCTGAACAGACTGCCGAACATATAATAACCACCTGCCCTTTATATAGACCACCCTCGGAATCCAGCCTCTTCGACTTAGGACCAGAGATGCGGGCATGGCTACACGACACCGAGTTGGACCTCTGACGTTACACGAAAAGAAGACATAACACAAGAAAACAAATGAAGTTTGATTCATTACAAAGAGTATTGCATTTTATAAAAAGAGTCCTGCATGTAATATGCTCCCTTCGATGATAATTCAAATTCAATGCCTTCTTGTGAGATTGCTTTGCTTTCTACCAGGTGGTAGGTGTTGTCAAAGAGAATGCATTTCCACACTCTGACAGTAAAACAGCAGGAACAACAGCATGTCCTGGGGACTCCCAGAATGCGACTTTTCAACGCAGTTTCCCCATCATCACAGTCTGCTGGGTGATGTTCACTGAGTGCGTTAGTTAGAAAAACAAGAGCAGTGATGGTTGTGGCTTGTTAGGTGTGCTGACAGGACCACAGTCACCAGGCAACAGTGGTGAGACACTTTCTCACACTGCCAAGCCCTATGAATACAAGTGACAGTAAAGATAACAGGGTGAGTATGCTAGTCCCTCATTTTAAGACATTTCACCAGGACATTAGGTTCAAATATGCTTTTATTGTCCCTATGCTTTCGTTTGACTTTGAATGAAAGATGAATATAATAATAAGAATACAATCATGTATATAGAGTTTATGTATATACATGTATACATACAGTAGTACACACTATATACCCACTCGAACTGTCAACATTTTCCCTAACACTTCTCACCGGGTACATTCCTACTGCCAAAATCCTTTATAATATACTTTCATGTCGATTGAGGCAGACAACTGTACAAAAACTGTCCTATCTTGCGCATAATTATCCGTTCTTTATATAAAATGTTTCAGCTTAATATACTTAATAGGTCATTAACAACTCTTCAGCAATCAGACTTTTATATTAAGCTTGTCATCCAATTCTTGCTTGCTTTTTATTTTCGTTTAGCTCTCTGTACAGTATATCCTAAAAATGTGTTGACTACACTGTTCATTCACTAAAGTCATTTGCTATCTAAATTCCTAAAAACTCTGCCTATAAAATGTTGATTTGGAATCGTCTAATGTGGGGTTATATAGTTTATATGTCAACATTGGCATGTTCCTTTTGCTACAGATGGGACCATCGCTGAAGCAGCTGGTAGCAGCAAAGTGCGAGCATGACATAACGTTAAGATCCATTTCCCATAAACCCTTTTCCCCCGCTCACAAAGGCCTTGCTTATAGTTGTTCCTGCATGTCAGCCCCCATAAAAAGCTGCTGCTTCAGTGCCGTTTTCTCTTTTTACTGTGGAAGAAAAAAACATGTTGGGAGTGCATCCTCCTCTTAGAACATCATGAACTCTGAAAGCTTTGATTCCATTTGTGTTGGAAGATTTTCTTTTATCTTGCAGATTTCCTGTAAAGTCTGATTTAAAAGCAGACCAAGAACACTGCAGTGCAGAGGACATTAAAGGCTGCCAATCTTCTAAATGACTGTTACACTTACACCAAAATGGAAAATCAATACGGCCATGCTAATGTACTGAATGTGGATATTTACTGGATGTATATATACACATGGATGGGTGATGCACACATCCACAGATACACGTTTATAACAGAAGGGAGACAGAAAAAAGTGAGACCAAGAAGTCTCTTCCTATAAATCTGCAATATGTGTGTATACCTCCACCATTAAACTGTCATATTCGGCACATTTCTTATACTATCTTCATACATCTTATAAGAGTATAATTAATATGTATAATATCAGTTAAAATAAGTGCTTCAACATAGTTAACATTGCAGGAAAGCAATGTATTAGACCACATGTTTCAAACTCAAGGCCCGGGGGCCAAATCAGGCCCTTGGTGGATTTAATTTCGGCCCGCAGGATAATTTCTAATTACTATTAGATCTGGCCCGCCGGTATATTGCACACACACCTTCACTCAATCCTGAGGAGTTCCTCAGCTCAGAGCCTGACCCCAAACATTGATGAACTTGCACCCAAGATGAGATGCCAAGTATCTGGCTTAGTGTGCATCACAGAGCAGCACACTGAGTTTAAATGGATGTTTCCTTCTGCACTTTCTTTATTGCGACAACAGGGAATGTTTGGTTTTCTCTTTGAGGGAAATGTTTTTTTGAAGCTGTTGTTGGCCTGTGGAAAAATGTAATCATAAGAAATTACTCTGGAAAAGCTGCAGATAGAGCCATAAGAAATGAATGCAACTGATTATTTAATGTTGTTTTTATAGGCAATAATTTAAGCTTTGTTAGTTCCAGGTTTGATATGTGAAATAAGTTCATTTCAATACGTTTTGCAATAAACATTGAACCAGTATATCGACTAGTACCGATTTTTTTATTTTGGCCCACTGTGTATTTGAGTTTGACACCCCTGTATTAGACGTTAAGTACTTTGTCAGACTTAATATTTATCTGTTGATACCCCCAAAGCTTTTTTCTTATTTAAAAGAAGACCTTAACCTAAAGTATTATTTAATGTTTGAATAAAGGTTAATTCGTTTTTCTGTTTTGCACATCCTCATATTAATATCTTTGTACATCCTGCACTAAACTGTTTTATTGTAGAGATCACTTACAGTATCTTCTTGATTTTTTTATATTCTATATTTCTATCATTGACCTTCTACTTTCCCCCCATTTTGTATGTACTCTTAATATTTTTTTCATCAAATATAACATTATTCAACAAAAAAAATGCAATAATGTGCTTTAACCACTAGGTAGTGCGGGTTAAAAAACTGTCAAGTTTAAAGTGTTAAAAAAAATTGTAACATTTTTTATATATACGGTCTATGGTGTTAACACATAAATTATGCAATGCCATAATAACTTTGTATTATTAGTGTAGGACACTTATGTATGTATAACATCTGAAGATGTGTAGTTGTATTCATGTTTTCACATAATTTTACAGGATATTGCTATATTATTTCACATGTTTTACTTCCACACCTTAATATCTGATTGGTAAAACATCACAGACAGAAAGGTATATCCGTCCTTTAATGGTAAGCTATTGAAATTCTGAATCCATAGATTTGTCTCCCATCATCCCAAAACCCCTGTTCTCTCAACTCAGTATTTACATTCTTATATTCAAAGAAAATCAGTAATATCTTTAAAAAAACAAGTCCTTTTATATCAGCTGTGCACCGTTATGGTGTAAATTAATATAACCTATCTTCCAATTGGATCAAATATAAAAGTCAGCCGAATTAGTGTTGATACTGCAAGGAGATGTATTGTGTGAAGAGAAATTGAAGATGTTGTTTAATTGCTGATATATTTATGATCCACGTCACGTATTCAGTTTCGGTGGCAGTTCTTCCTGTTTGTCCAGAAGTCTTCTCATCAGGGCTCTATAAATAAAGAACTACGGCAGATGTGTAATATTTAATGCAGCCGAACTGTGTATTACAATGCCGTTATGTGATGACTTTCAAAGAGAAAAGCAAGCACACTCGAAATAAAGTATTATTTTCTTTTTAAAAAAAATGTTTTTTCGGATTTCATATCGCATTAGATAGATAGATAGATAGATAGATAGATAGATAGATAGATAGATAGATAGATAGATAGATAGATCTTTAATTTGTCATTGTATAGGTACAACGAAATTACAATGAACTCAAGAATTAACACCATATCCCAACGTGCATTGCGGCTAAAATATCCAATCACCGAGCTTCAAGCTGAGGATCTTGGGTAATCCGTTCAGTGGGTGTGTATCACAATGATGCTCAAAATGTCCCATATAGGCCTACGTCTGTTTCCGGTGACTTTATTTTGAAATTCAGTTCCTGACCGTCGGCTAAAAAGCCAGAGATTATAGAATTAAATGAATAAATAAAAACAAGGATAATTGTGTGATATTGTTGAGTAAATAACAGTGTGTTATTTAAAAAAGAATAACAAATTAGAAGGAAAAAAAGATTTATAAAATACATATTTCAGTATTCTGAGCCTCTGAGCCCCATTTCTTTTCCTAACGGACGGCAAAAAAAGTCAGACATTATACGATTTAAAATAAAAACAATAATCGTGGCTTGGTATTGAGTAAGAACATGTTTTTATGAACCACACAGCTTCCGGTCTACCAAGACCTGACAAAACGAAGTGATGCAGGCACGAAACGTGGTGTATCATATGCACGCAAAATCGGACTTCTGCGTATCTATTGCACGCATTTCCAATGTGTAAAGTTGTGTCATCTGTACGCAGACTGAAGAGAGTGGGTTGCAACCACAGTGTACAGACCAAGAAATGTGTCTCAAGTTGAGATGCTTTTAGCTTTTATTAATAAAGCTTTGTGTAGAAAAAAAAAGGCAGAAAAGATTATTAAACCTCGAGGAGGAGAAGACACAGCTGACATGTTTATATTTGCCCTGGCTGGGCTGAGACACTTTGCCCTCTCATATTCTGAGCTGAATTAAATGAACTGAGCTCCTTGAGTTGTCTGTGCAGCGAGAAGTGAGACTGCAGTTCAGGCACTTTGTCATTTTCTCAGTAATTTCTCTGTGAGTGTTCTGCAGAGGGAAAACAAACTCTCAGAGCTTTGATCCAAAATACTCAACACAGACATGATGACTCTCCTGCACACACACACACACACACACACACACACACACACACACACACACACACACACACACACACACACACACACACACACACACACACACACACACACACACACACACACACACACACACACACACACACACACACACACACACACACACACACACACACACACACACACCACACACACACACACACACACACACACACACACACACACACACACACACACACACACACGGACGGTCAGGGCCCCTCCCCGTCGCTATGTGACGTACAGGGTACCCCTTGCCCGTCAGGCTTCTACGGGCAGGGCGTCCCATAGACCTTCATTGCGGACAGCGGACCCCTTGACCGTCAGGCTTCTACGGGCAGGGCGTCCTATAGACCTTCATAGACCACGTGATCAACAACAATGGCCGACCTTTGTGTTATTCTCGGTAGAAAAGGCCTATTTTAAGGTTCATTTGGCCAATAAAATGCGTTTGATGTCATTTTATGCGATTAATATGAGTTGTTATTTCTGATTATTTGTGCAGTACATGTACATGATGTTTAGTTTGCTAGTTATGACGAAGATTACTTCATGAATGTGTACACATGCATGGTTGCTAAGGTGGTTGCTATGGACGCTGCAACAGCTCCCAGACCACGTGATCAACAACAATGGCCGACCTTCGTGTTATTCTCGGTGGAAAAGGCCTATTTTAAGGTTCATTTGGCCATTAAAATGCGTTTTGATGTCATTTTATGCGAGTAATGAGTTTTTATTTCTGATTATTTGTGCAGTACATGGACATGATGTTTAGTTTGCTAGTTATGACGAAGATTACTTCATGAATGTGTACACATTCATGGTTGCTAACGTTTTTTTGGTGGAAATGTGTTTTTTCACAGCAAAGTCACCCTCTGTACTTGGCCTTATTGGGAGAATTTAAAGGCAAGAACATCCCAAATATTCATTTAGGTCTTTATTTTAGACCTTTAGTGTTGCCGTCTGTGAGGAAAATAAACGGGGCTCAGAGCCTCGTATTTTTAAAATCTTGTTTTCCTTCTAATTTGTTATTCTTCTCAAAATAGCACACTGTTATTTACTCACCAATAACACACAATTATCCTTGCTTTTATTTATTGGTTTAATTCCATAATCTCGGTTTTTTTTGGCGTTCGCCAGGAACTGAATTTCAAAATAAAAATAACCGGAAACAGACGTAGGCATTTCGAGCGATTACCCAAGATCCTCAGCTACGCTGATTGGATGTTTTAGCCGCAATGCATGCTGGGATTTGGTGTTTATATTATATGAAATCCGGAAAACATTTAAAAATAATAAAATACTTAATTCCGAGTGCTCTTGCTTTTCTCTTTGAAAGTCATCACATAACGGCATTGTAATACACGGTTCGGCTGCATTAAATATTACAGATCTGACACACCACACACACACACACACACACACACACACACACACACACACACACACACACACACACACACACACACACACACACACCACACACACACACAACACACACACACACACACACACACACACACAACACACACACCACACACACACACCACACACACACACACACACCAAACATTTCCTGCTCTCTTCCGTTCATCAATAAATCAGGTTAAATCATCACTAAAACGTCCACCTTTTCCCCTTCCTTTCTGTAGCGTGACCACAAGTGCACGCTTGTGAGTCTACAATTATTTCAACATACATTTAACTATATTACACCATACTTACGTGGGGAGCGGCGGGCGGAGTTTCACCGCCGTCTCCCCAGCAAAGGGAAGGTGGAAAAGACGGAGGCGCATCACTTCCGTGAGTTAAATAGGATGCAATTTATTATTTATTTTGTGTTCATTAATTATGGGGAATGACTGTTAAGAGTTAACCTGTGTATGTTTGGTGCAGATAGTTTCCTCATGTTTGAGGAAATTACATTTATGTTGACAATGTGGTTTGGAGATAATTGTGTAACCGGTTGACGGTAAGCCTGTGGGGAGGGGCTTTGGGTACAAAAGGGACGGTGTTGGCCCTGGAAGAATCATTCGGGAGATTGTTGCAGTGAAGGCAACAGCTAGAATGTGTTTACTCCATGAGTAATAGACAACCAAATTTGGTAACTTTGATTTTGTTTATTTAAGTTATACTGTTTCACTTTTATCAAACAGTATATATTCTTTTGTTGCTGTTATAAATAAAGTTTTGGAGCTTAAATCATCCGACTAAGCCTATGTTTTCAACGGACAAATAGAACCCCGTCACATATGGTGTCAGAAGTGGGATGGCTAGTCGGAAAGTGCTGGGCCGCGTTGCGAAGCAGCGCACAGGACGGCGTCGGCAGCAGGAGGAGGCTGCCAAATCAGAGCGGGGGTCTCCATGGGAGACAGATGAAGAGGATGAAGACAGGTCTGGGACGGCCCCAGCAGCTCCTATGGCCTCAGGGGCAGAACTACTCTCACTGATGACAGACTTTCTATCAGGGCAGCAAAGGCGAGAGGAGTTCCTGTTGGCAGAGCTCCGAGACCTGCGGACTTCTGGTCCAGCTGATAATCCGTTGCCTCAATCAGACGCCGATAGCCAGCCTGATCAGCCAACGCCTGAGTGGAGGCATTATGCGGAGCCAAAAATCCCACCGTACCAGTGCGGTGAGGACATTGAGAACTATTTATTGCGGTTTGAGCGCATTGCCAAAACGTGGAGGTGGCCAGAAAGGGAGTGGGCATGCCGGCTCGTTCCACTGCTGCCAGGGAAGGCATTGGAGGCCTATACTGCAATGGACGAGGAGAGAGCCCACTGCTATAGAGACCTGAGAGAAGCGTTGCTGACAAAGTTCGACATCTCCCCAGAGACGTATCGGCAGCAGTTCCGATCCATGGTGGTACCGTCTGAAGAGAGCCCCATTGAGACCTACCATCGCCTTAAAGGTCTCTACCGGCGCTGGATTCAGCCAGAGCAGCACACCAAGGAGGAAATTGCAGAGGCCATCATCGTGGAGCAGATGCTTCGGATACTCCCACCGGAGGTGAGGACCTGGGTGAAAGAGCATGAGCCTACAGAGGGTCTTGCGGCTGCCAAGCTGGCGCGCCAGTACATCAACGCTCACAGAGGAGGACCACCTGCACGTTCAACCACTTTCACACCCCAACCAGCATTCCAGCCCGGCAAAAAGAGAGAATCGACCAGAGTTCTCCGGATATCCTAGCACTGCCCCAAACCAACAAGGAGCTGGTAAGGATTTAATTTGCTATTACTGCCAGCAGCCAGGCCACATAGCTTCTGTGTGTCCCCTACGCAAAGCTAAGGTCACAGGCGCTTGCTGTGCACCCCGGGCAGAGTTGGGGCCCATTGGGGATCAAGAGGAACGTGTTCAACTTTATAAAGCTGTCACTGTTAATGGCCAGCAGGTCACTGCTTTGTTGGATACTGGTAGCTTCATGTCTCTAGTGAAGCAAAGTCTTGTGCCAATTGGAACTATGGACTACAGCAGACAAACAGACATTTTGTGTGTTCACGGGGATAAGCATCTGTATCCCAAAGCGGACGTTTCCGTGATCATTGATGGACAGTCGTACCTGTTGAGTGTGGGGGTGGTACAGAATTTGCCTGTTGATGCAATCCTGGGATGGGATTTACCAGTACTCTTGGACTTGCTGCATGAAAAAGAACTCTCTGTGAAAACTGACTCTGGGGAAGATGGGAATGGAAATGTAAATGTTAATGTTTCTGGCCCAATGGTAACTAGAGCCCAAGCGAAAGCTGGAGTCCAACCACTCCCAGACTTAGACAGTAGTCTGTGTGAGGGTGGCACTAAGGGGCCAAGAAAATCATGTCGCCAACGCCGCTTTGAGAAGCAGCTAAGGCCAACGGCTCATGAAAGGGATGGTTTACAGACGGATAAGATGTGGGTAGTACCAGAAAATGTTGCTGTGTTGCAGAGAGTGGATGACACACTAAAACCTTTGTTCACTAAAGTGGTAAAGGAGGGAAATGAAAAGTGTGTGGGAAAGGAAATATTTATGGTGGATGAGGATGTTTTGTACATAGTTACTGATGACCACAAACGTCTCGTTGTCCCAGCTAGCTGTAGGTCACTTGTCATGCACCTAGCACACACCATCCCATGAGCCGGGCACCTTGGCCGCCATAAAACCTATCTGCGTGTCAGCGCACGTTTTTATTGGCCCTCCATGTATACTGATATACATAAATACTGCACCACATGCCCCACATGCCAGAAAACCTGCATCGCCCGCAAGTCTGACAGAGCTTTCCTGCAGCCTCTGCCTGTCATATCTACTCCTTTCCGCAGGATTGCCATGGACATTGTCGGCCCTCTGGTGAAAAGCAGTGGGGGACACCAATACATTCTTGTTGTGTGTGTGTGACTACGCCACCCGGTTTCCGGAGGCCTTTCCCCTGCGTACCATCACTGCCCCATCGGTTCTGCGTACGCTGGTACAGCTGTTCTCCAGAGTGGGGATACCAGACGAGATCCTGACGGACCAGGGAACAAACTTTACCTCCAGGTTGATGCAGCTCTTCTACAGACAACTGGGCATCTCGGCGATCAAGACTACGCCGTATCACCCGCAGACTGATGGCCTGGTGGAAAGATTCAACCAGACACTGAAGAAGATGCTGCAGAAGTTTGTTGATGACACTGGTAAGGACTGGGACCGCTGGCTCCCATTCCTGCTTTTTGCCTACCGAGAGGTACCCCAGGCTTAAACTGGATTCTCTCCGTTCGAGCTGCTATATGGATGGGAGGTTCAGGGCCCATTGGACCTACTCCGAAAAGGCTGGGAGGCTCCTACGACCACTCCAAGTGATAGAGGAGTGGTGCAGTTTGTGCTGGAGATGAGGGATCGGTTGGCAGGATACCAGGAGGAGGCTGAAGTCAACCAGCGTTCGGCCCTGAAAAGCCAGAAGACCTGGTATGACCAGCAAGCTCGGCATCGTGAGTTCCAGCCTGGCCAGAAAGTCCTTTTGCTGCTGCCCTCATCCAACAGCAAGCTTTTGACGAAGTGGCAAGGGCCATATGTCATCACACGGAAGATGGGTCCAGTCACCTATGAGATCAATCACCCAGAGAAGAAAAAAAACAAACAGACCTACCACGTGAACTTGCTGAAAGAGTGGAAGGGACGTTCTGTCCAGGCTCCTGAAAAGGCATTGTTGGTGAGGGAGGTGAACTTGGATGAGGAGGAGGAGGTCGAGAATGGGTTGGATACCTTAACTGTGGCGGCCGTTCCTGTTTTGACGCACCTTGCACCTGAGCAAGCTGCATGGATCCTCCAGATTTTCAAGGAGGCTCCTTCACTCTTGGCTGCAAGCCCGGGGAAGACCACCCTTGTTGAGCATGTCATCCGACTAAAAGATGGACAACCAATCCGCCAACGTCCCTACCGTGTCCCACAACAACTGGTAGAAGAACTGCAGAAAGAGGTAGAAGAGATGATAACACTTGGAGTGATTGAGCCATCCAACTCAGAGTGGTGCAGCCCGGTGGTCATCGTCTTCAAAAAAGGATGGGTCTCTACGGATCTGCATGGATTTCCGGAAGCTCAACTCCATCTCAGAGTTCGACGCCTATCCCATGCCAAGAATTGATGACTTGCTGGAGCGGGTTGGAGCTGCCAAGTACATCACCACCCTGGATCTGTGTAAAGGGTACTGGCAAGTGCCGCTGGAGAAGTCAAGCAGACCATACACAGCCTTCAGAACACCAACAGGGCTGTTCCAGTTTACGGTGATGCCTTTTGGACTTCATGGAGCACCAGCTACTTTGCAGAGGCTGATGGACAGAGTCCTCCAGGGTTGTGAGAACTGCAGCTCTGCTTACCTCGATGATGTGGTGATCTTCAGCAACTCGTGGGAGGAGCATGTCCAACACCTTTCAGAGATACTGGGTAGGATCCACAAAGCTGGGTTGACACTCAACGCTTCCAAATGTGAGTGGGCACGACAGGAGACACGGTACCTAGGCTACCAACTGGGACGAGGAGAGGTACGGCCACAAGTGGATAAGGTTGAAGCTATCCGAAGCTGCCCTCAACCTCGCACCAAAAAGGAGGTCCGGTCTTTCCTTGGATTGGCTGGATGGTACAAGAGATTTGTGCCTCAGTTTGCCACCATCGCAGCGCCACTCACAGCACTGACCAACAAGGATCAGAGGAACCCAGTAACCTGGTCAGAAGACTGTGAAACAGCCTTCCGCACCTTAAAAGACTACCTGTGTTCTTCACCTGTCCTTAAAAGTCCAGACTTCACCAAAAGGTTTCTGGTACAGGTGGACGCCTCTGCAGTAGGCCTTGGAGCAGTCTTGGTCCAAGGGGACCTTGGAGAAGAACAACCAATCCTGTACCTGAGTCGTAAGATGCTACCCCGTGAGACCAGATATTCCACTGTAGAGAAGGAGGGTCTAGCCATTAAGTGGGCCCTAGAGAGTCTGCAGTACTATCTGCTTGGGCGTGAGTTTGACCTGGAAACCGACCACCGGGCCCTCACCTGGATCAACTCCATGAAAGATCACAACAGCCGTCTTACCCGTTGGTACCTCTCACTCCAACCGTTCAAATTCATTATCCGTCACCGATATGGCAAATCGAATGTAGTGGCGGATTACCTTTCCAGGTTGCCGCACATCGCCAACCTCGGGGAGGGGGAGAATAATGTGACGGAGCAGATCACAGAGTGACTGACTCCGCCACTGACAGCCGTAGTGGCGACACACACACACACACACACACACACACACCAAACATTTCCTGCTCTCTTCCGTTCATCAATAAATCAGGTTAAATCATCACTAAAACGTCCACCTTTTCCCCTTCCTTTCTGTAGCGGGACCACAAGTGCACGCTTGTGAGTCTACAATTATTTCAACATACATTTAACTATATTACACCATACTTACGTGGGGAGCGGCGGGCGGAGTTTCACCGCCGTCTCCCCAGCAAAGGGAAGGTGGAAAAGACGGAGGCGCATCACTTCCGTGAGTTAAATAGGATGCAATTTATTATTTATTTTGTGTTTATTAATTATGGGGAATGACTGTTAAGAGTTAACCTGTGTATGTTTGGTGCAGATAGTTTCCTCATGTTTGAGGAAATTACATTTATGTTGACAATGTGGTTTGGAGATAATTGTGTTGATCCAATTTAAGATTGGTGAATCTAAAATTGACGGTAAGCCTGTGGGGAGGGGCTATGGGTACAAAAGGGACGGTGTTGGCCCTGGAAGAATCATTCGGGAGATTGTTGCAGTGAAGGCAACAGCTAGAATGTGTTTACTCCATGAGTAATAGACAACCAAATTTGGTAACTTTGATTTTGTTTATTTAAGTTATACTGTTTCACTTTTATCAAACAGTATATATTCTTTTGTTGCTGTTATAAATAAAGTTTTGGAGCTTAAATCATCCGACTAAGCCTATGTTTTCAACGGACAAATAGAACCCCGTCACATATACACACAAATGAACAACCTTGTGTGTGTCAAATAACAAGTTGTATTGTAGTGTTTATTTTAGTGTTGTTTTATGCGTATCCACATTTTGATTTCAGAGCACAGGAGAATGCTGGGCACAACATAAAGCTCAACAGTGAAGCTGGCTGAACAAAACCATCACTAGATCCTGTTACATCAGCGTAATATAAAAGTACATAACGATTAATGTAACATTAGCATCATTACTAATGGCTCGGACGTTAAACTAGCTAGCCACTAGCTGCTAGCTGCCAGCGGCCGCCTCGTTAACACACGCCAAACATGCTAAATCATATCAGAAGGCATCGCCCAGATTTGCCAATCACCGGAGCCCGGCAAAAGACAACAGCAGTTCAACAGCTGATCATAGACATGAAAGCCGTGAGACCAAAATAAATAATGGAAGCTTTTGGCATATGTTTTTCAACGACTATGCACTCTTGAAACACTTTCTTATTATTTAAGATGTAATATTTTCAAGACATTCTTTTTAGTTTTACAGCTTGATGAAACCTTTTTGTTTGACATCAGCCATTATAGATAATATGGCCATCTGAGTGTGTGTGGTACTGTTTGTGGTTTGTTTTTAACTGTTTAATACAGTTAATTATTCAAAATGTCAGAGTTCCTTATTTGTAAACTGAAACTTGCACTACTGTTCAAAATAAATAACAACAAACCTGGAATTATGCATTTGGGACTTTTTTTTGCTTTTTCTTGTTGTACCGAACCCGTACCGAACCGTGACCCCCAAACCGAGGTACGAACCGAACCGTGACTTATGTGAGCCGTTACACCCCTACCTCTGCCGCTTCAGGTAGATTCACCAATCTTAAATTGGATCTTCTGCTCCTGTTCTCAAAGCTGTCCAGTTTTGAGGTAAGCTTGGCAACTTGTACTTCTAGGCTCTCGGATCTCCTCTGCAGGAAGACAACGTCATCTTCAGCATTCGCTATTCGCTCCTACGTCTCGGATATTCTCTTCTGACAACTGGTCAGCTCACCTTTAACGCTGTTGACGGCTGAAAGTAGCCCAGCCAGTTTAGATGAAAACTCTATCTTCAGGCCATTTATTGCTTGTAGGATAGCATTGTCGGTGTTGTCAATGGTGTTAGCATTAGCTTCTGAGCTACCCTCGCACTCCTTGCTAGCTGAGTTGTCGCCTTGTAGAGTGGCCATGGCGTCCTCACTCTGTCTTCTGTTGAGGTTTCCGTCTTTTTTTGTTGTTGTGTTTTTTTTGACACTTTCTGTGGCATAATGAATGTTGAAGGGGTTTAGAAGAAAATACCATGCAGTTTTAGGTGGGTTCCGAGTTAGAATAGGAGTTTAGTGGGAATTGCGACCGTGCTGGGGAGTGTCAACCTCTCAGCTCAGCGCCATAACCGGAAGTCCAGCCTTTAATATTACGGGTTTAATGGACTTTTTTCTGACTGACATGTCATGTGTCACCTGCACACTGTGGCAATGATAGGACAACATAACAACCTCAATTAACCCTTTAGTTAAATTAAGAGTTGACATGAAGAGAGAATATACATCTAAATACAGCTTGTTGACATAGAATTGATTAGCTAAAATGTAATTATCCTGAGATACTTGGCATAAATCCTCGTGGAGAAAACATGCAGAGGAGAAATAAATCTTATCTAGGGTGAAATATAAATATATATTTTTCTGCTGGAGGATTCACATCAGAGTGCAGAGGAGCGCATTGGGATTTAAAGACATAAGGAGAGTGAGGTCTGTGAAGTTCCCCGCTCTGCGTGCAGGCTCATTATTTCTCCCTGTGTACAGGAGAGACAAAGAGCAGTGTTTGTGAGCATGTGTATTTTTGCATCCCTTGCCTATAGTGCTTGTTCATGATACAGATATGTAACACTGTGGTTTGATGTGGTTTGAATGACAGGCGGCATAATTTACCCCGGAGAACAGATGAGATCGGTTACACAAGCTGAACAAAGAACAAAGACTCACTGTTTCTGGATTTGAAACCTGAATCTACAGTAACTTCATCTCAAAACACTAAAAAAGTCTTCATTAAAGGAGACTGCATCCCTGCCTGCATGTTGCCACACTAAACATATATATTCAAAGAGTTTCTGAAATGTGTACATCATTAACTTGAGTACTTGTGTCATATGAATTGAGTTTAGGTAAATGTTTTATATTGTATCGATTTCATAAGAGATTTCTATCAAAACTGCAATGTTGGAAGAAATACTCAGATTTTATACTTAAGTAAAAGCCTCTGAGAGTGAGCGAACACATTTTGAGCTGTACAGAGCTGCAATGCTCAGCAAATACCTGACAAATATTGCCACTTATTATGAGTACTGCTCATTGGTTGCCAAGAAAGCTTTGATTTTGTTTGAAATATCTGCCTTCACTTTAATCCTGGTGGTTGTGGAGATTGATTTAAAGTATTATGGCAAAAAGTTTGATAAAGCGTAATTCTGGTATATTCATTTTAATGTCACCCATATATAAGAGGTGTATTGCATCATGTTATCCCTAATATATGTGTAGGTATATACATTCCTGTGTGTTAATAGTTGAAGGAACAAAGTACATTTTTCCTCTTAAATATAGAGAGGTTTTTTATAGATTCCTGAAACAATGTTCCCTTTTCTTAAAAGTAGATTAGCGCAATAGTCTTTTTCTTTCACTTTTACCCTTTTTATCAAAAGGGTGTTTTTAGGCTATTTTTGAGGGCGTCAAATGCAGAATTACTTGTGAATTCTGTTTTGAGTGAAAAGATTACCCTTTTGAGTGTTTTTCTTGGTTAACCATTAGATATAATGGCTAAATTCTTCTTAAGTTAATGATGCGCATCCTGCAGGCCTTGAGAATTGAGTCACACAGTTAAGAGAGACAATGGTCCTTCTAATTCTGGGTAAGCTGACTTCGGGTGGATGGAAGTTCAGAGATGGCTGGGGGGTATGAAGACAGTTAGGCGTTGTTGGTGAGCTGGTTCTGAGGATGTCATGAGATGATGACTGTTACATTTCCAACAAGTATGGCTTTCATAAAGAAACACATGACTTATGTGATAAGATGTGTTTTGTTGCAAAGTGAGCCTGTTTTGTTTTCTGCTGGCCAGCGCTGAGTCACTGTGACACAGCATATTTTGCGTCTCCCAATGAGATGACCAGCTGACCTAACCCCTCCTTCTTATTCTGGTATATCTCCTGTTGAGTCCTGGCGTTCGCCCTCTCTTCTCGGGCTGCCAGGACCGAAGGATCTCCGCAGCACGCGAACCAGGGCAGGAGTGGGCCGGCATACTCCTTACACATTACAATATAATTGTATTGTATTATATTGTATTGTAATGTATTATATTGCATTGCATTATTACCTTTTATAATTAAAACAGATTATTGTTTAAACTGGTATCCGGGTGTTCTCTGATTTCCTTCCTGTTATGATTTTAAGCAGGACTCGTCAAAACGACACGCGGAGCCGAGTGGGGTTGTAAAAACCTCAAAACTCCTACATGGTGAACGGACTTTCATTGGGGAAACAAAATCACATTTTCAAAATTCAACATACTTATCCACAAAACATGCTGCCAAAAGTTTTAGCAGGGACTAGATCTTCAGCCAAAAGTTTTAGCAGGGACTAGATCTTCAGCCAAAAATGGTTTCAAAGAATGCCAGGTTTGTATTGTGGAGAGAGAAACCTCAAAGATGGAAATCTCAGTGCAGAGGAGGAAATTACCATACTATATGCATTGAAAATGTACACTGGTCGACAGGTGCTAGCGCGCTATAACGGCCCAAAACATTTCCATTCGGCAAAGCGTGTTTCAGTTTGGAAAACAATGCAAAAAGGCTGAGCATGTGTTTTGGCACATTTGCGTTTTATATTTACATCGTTTTTTGAAAGTGCAGCGCGCGTCTCCTGATGCAAGTCTTTTGGTCCCGTTGTTTCACATTTGTACCAGGTGGCCACCATAAAAATGCAACGAAAATGAGCCTAAAAATCAAAAATGAGTATTGAATGCAGTATAAATTGCCCTGTGAGTGTTATAAATGTGTCAGAAGACTATGATAACGTTTATTTATAATGTGGGTGAACTAATCCTTTAAAATGAAGTGGGCATAAGGTTTGAAGATTATTTTTGCACATATCTGAGACAAATCACTTCTTGCAGGAACTAAACCAAGCCAGCAATACCTTTCAGTGGTTTATTTATTTTAGTTTGAGTTATATTTGTTTCCTGGCAGTGCACTTTTAAAGCAGCCATCAAAGAGGGAAAGTACATTTTTAAACTTCCAGGTAATTGTACAGAGATGCATCAAAAGACAAGCCACAGTACAGGCACCAGAAATATACAAATATTGATTCTGATAGAGCAGCACAAAAAGAGAAGCCACAATCGATGTCACAGAAAAAAAAACACTCGAAGTGTTTGATATCGAAAGATTGCACTCAATTGATTCAGTCCAAATAAAGCTATCCAAGGCTTTTGTCTGTTCCAGTTTCTGAGAAACTGTTTCCGTCAGCATCCAGCAGTGTGCTGGTCCCCCCCCCCCTGCCTGAACCGCCTCCATTGGACTCCTTTGTTTACTTCTGTAACATAGTGATACCTCTTTGTTACACTTGCGCTTCTGTTGGCTAGCGCTCCGACAAATTGCACATGATAGGCTAAGGGGCGGGACTTTTCAAAGATGGTCAGCTAACCAATCAGAGCAGTCTGGGCTCTGGTTTCGGTCAGAGGGTGAAAAGAGGTGCTGCAGCACAGGCAGTATAACAAAAATAAAGACAATTTTGAACAAGAAAGACATGTCACAGTCGAGGAACAAAATATGAATATGCACCTGGAAATGAGCACAATAGGCCCCTTTAAGTAACAATTTAAATGGAATTAGTATTCTGTAGAAACCTTGCTTTATGGTGTATATGAGAACCTGGCACGTGGGACAAATTGAAGCATTTATAGGACAAGGTGAGCAAAACTGTCCTGCTGTGAGATTAATTGACCTCCCCTCCCCCAAAGTGCTGAAACATCCATTCAGTGGGAGAGGCTACATAATTTTTTCTCTCTATTAGTGGTGCCATTTTAAATGTGAAACTTTAACATAAAAAAATTCCATTAGTTCTATGATTCATAGTTTAATCAATTATTTTCTAATGTATGTTAAAACATTTTATACTTTTAATTTCACATTCCTCCACATCTTTCATCTACAGTATATGTCAGCACTTCTTCTGAGGGTATAAGGACATTTAAAGCTCCTCACTTCTTTATTGGTTATTAATTATAAATTAAAGTCTGTATTTTTGCATGAACTGTGATGTATAGTGTCACTTTATTGTCTGTGTGTGTGGAAGTTAGACCTTGACCATAGCAACAGTTTTTCCTCAACGGATAGAGTCATCAAGGAAATAGATTGTTGTCATTATGATCCATAATTAGGTCACATAATAACAACTGAGCTGTTTCCGTGCCAACTAAGAAAGCTCTGTTTACCCACCCCCTAACCTTTACCCTCACCCTGAATGTGGTTTAAGTTAGCAAAAAAATCAAGTAAGTAGACGTTGAGATTAGATGATTTGGTGAAAATCATACAGGCTGTTTTCTAAATCACTGTGGTTCAAGTAAATGTGAAATATTAATTTCAGTTTTATGACGAATGTAGAACAAGTATAGAAGAAAAACAATCACATTATGTCTTTTGAAATATATATTTTCTTTAATTTATATTTGTATCTAAATAAACACATTAAGAAATTGACCCTGTTTTTGTTGGTCAATTATACTGTAGATTAAAATATTGTAATGTATTTTTTGGGTAATCTAATAAGATTATTGGAAATTAAAATACTTATAGTAGGATGTGTAAAATGTGGTGGCATCTTGTGGTGCTGTTGCAGATTGCCCTCACCCCTCCCTTTACGTGACTTGTGCCACCAGGTGCAAAACATTGGTATCACTGCATCTTTTAAAACCTCTGCCTTGCTCAGAGGGCTTCCTTACCATAACTTTACTTACAAACACAGACAGCGGCTGGCGTTATGGAGTTTTACAAGTATATCAGAGAACTACAGTGGACTTCAGGAAGTGTAGAAACATTGAAAGAACGTCTAAGAGTTAGATATGTCCGTTCTGTAAAAACATGGCAAAGCAACATGAAGATTCAACTTATTGTCATTACGTAGTACAGGTACTACTGTATGTAATGAAATGGTTTCTCTGCATTTGACCCATCCTAGTGTTAGGAGCAGTGGGCTGCCATTATGTACGGCGCCCGGGGAGCAGTGTAGGGAACAGTGCCTTGCTCAGGGACACCTCGGTAGCACTTGGTCTTTCCGGGACTTGAACTGGTGACCTTCCAGTTGCCAAGCTGTCCCTTTGGACTTCGCCACCACTGCCCCATGGCCGACTCCATGAAAAAGACTTGTTCCCTATTATGAAGAACTTATTCTGAGTTGAAGAAAATCAACTATTCCTAGATTCAGGTGATTATACACTAATGAAAGCAAGAAACGTATGAATGTTAAATTCCATCTCAGCTAATGGCAAACCAAATGGCTAATAGAAGAATGCCAATTAAGGAGAAGAAGGCGCTTCTTAACTCCTGCCTGTTAAGTGTATGCTTGTTACAAAGGACAGTATAAAACATAATACAGACTCAATTGTGATAAAAGTTCCTAAAAATAACAGGAAAACTCATTTGTAATGTAACATTTACAGGAAAAACTGTGTTTAGAACTGGGTTCAGATACACAATTAAAAAAAAAAAAAAAAAGGTTCGGAAGGTTTTACTTTATCTCCTTAAATAAATAAAAATATGGCTGATTAATTCTAATAGCACACCCAGAGCTTGAATAATTCAGAAATAATTATGACGGCTGTCTTTGAAAAATATATAATTGGTTTGTTTTCGATACAACAACATCAACAACATGTTATCACAAGATCAGGCTCTAATTCTTCCCTACAACCTGACCATTTCCCTCACACCATGAGCATACTTACAGCAGAGCAAGCAAAATATACAAGAAGTACATGAGGGAACAATAAAAATGAAGGATAGCAAGGCGAGCGACTCTCTGGTCTCAGGAGTCCTGGCCCAGGTCTTTTATGTCTGTGTATATAAAGACATCCATAGCTGAAAATGCTGTGCTACAGTGAAACGTCACCCTAAGTAGTCTATTCAGCAATCTCCAGCTTCATGTTTGATCCAAACAAAGTGCAGAGGAAGTACTTTTCTCCCTTTTCTTACATTTCTGATGATGTATGACATGAGACCCACAATGAGAGCGACCCACCTGACACTCAAATGAGGTGTGTGTCCTCTTTCTTACCGCGTATAATAGAAGGAATGTGTCAGTTTCCACAGCTGCCATTGAAAAGAAGAGCATCTTTAACTCCCTTACTCTGAGCCACCGTGGCACACAGGCGTTTCTCCATAGCAACAGGCTGACCCCGTTTCTATGGTTATGCTGTCCCTTCTGCATTTCTTCCAGGAAAACGATGGCCAGAGGAGAAGAGAAAAAGGCACGAGTACGTGGGAGCATCACAGCCGACAGCAGGTGGTTCACTTAATCAGCACAAACAGAGGTTAGTAAGATGAATAGCAGTTAGATCAAACCAGTGCTCATCTCTACTTAGTGATAGATTGAGTTAAAAGCAGTATTGGAATGTAACTAAGTGCATTTACTCAAATAAATACCATTTTGACTAACGTTGAAAGACAATATAGTCTCTTTATTCAAACCTGTCCGCCTTCTCTGCAGCCCATTCAGAGCGGATTCTGCATCAGTTTAGACAAGCCTCACAACAATGGAACAATTTGAAATAATAAAGTAGCACCATATACGTTTATCTCTCCTCTTCTTGTGTCTTTTCTTTGTCTTTTATCTTTTTGTTTGTTTTCTATGGAAGCCTGTTTGCACCACAGGAACAAAAAATGACTTAGTTATCTCATTATATTGACTTACTATCTCATTATATTGACTTAGCTATCTCATTATATTGACTTACTATCTCATTATATTGACTTAGCTATCTCATTATATTGACTTACTATCTCATTATATTGACTTAGCTATCTCATTATATTGACTTACTATCTCATTATATTGACTTAGCTATCTCATTATATTGACTTAACTAAGTCAATATAATGAGATATTAAGTCAATATAATGAGATAACTAAGTCAATATAATGAGATATTATCTCATTATATTGACTTACTATCTCGTTCTTTTGTAGCTTCCTCTGTAGTGTCCGTAGGCTTAGTTTAATATTGTGTGATTCCTCCAAAACCACTAAAATGTCCTTATTTGTGAATCCGCGTCTAAAGTAGTCTTCAATTATAGTATCCTTTAGTTCAGCTAAGTGTGTCCCACACACTTGCTATTGTTGCTTTAGTGTAAAGGGATGAAAGCTAATTTAAAAATGGCTCTTATATGATAGTAAGTCACTATAATGAGATAGTAACGAAGCTAGAAATTTTTGGTTATTCATGTTATATTCATTGTTCTAGGAATGTTTTCAGCGGGAAGTTTTATTTTGGTTCCCAGAACGTTCTTCTGAAAGGTAGGATAATGTTCTCTAAAAACATTCTTAAAATGTTTGGTGATAACATTGACAGAACATTATGCCCTACTGTAAAACGTTTTCAGCTGCAAGTTAGATTTGTTTATGTTGCCAGAATGTTATTATTTTAGAGAAGGATAACATGCTTTATGTTTAAAACATTATGCAAATGTTCTGTGGTAACAATTTACCAACATATTTTTACATAGAATATGTAGAACATAAAGACATAATATTCCTGTAATTGTTCAACTCAAAATTCCTGGGTAAGTGGACTGATAGTTTACTTAACTATTAACACATGTAAAAGGATGATTCGGAATCAGCTGGTGAGCGTAACATTTGTTTATTAGAAAAGGGGAGCTGGGAGTGGAGGTTGGTTATGGCAGCAGTTGGAAACAGTTGTTCCAGGGTGGAGAGGACTGGCTGGTCTTGGGAGTGTGGAAGGCCTTGGATTCCTCCTGGGAGAGACACAAAAATCAGTGTGAGGCAAAAGCAAGTAAAGTGGTCAATAGATCTGCTGGCAAAAAGCTAGAGCGGCACGCAACAAACCTTTCACGGCAACAATCCGGCAGGGAATGAGTGCAGGCTGCAGGCTTTCATAGTGTGGCTGATGAGCAGGTTGCAGGTTGATTGGAGATTGCTCCCAGCCGTGTAGAGCAGACCAGCAGTCAAGTAGGAAGGGGGGGGGGGGGGGGGAGAGAGACACACACAGTAGAAACAAACACATAAACACTAACAGGGGCCCTTTCTCATTTCATCGAATCCCCCTCCTCGACTCCTCGGTCCTCCGGTAGTGACCTGGAAATGAATTTTAGAGCGCCATGTTGAAGGACATCTCATTTCTCTAAATGCACTTCGAGGACCGAGGATCGAGCGTCGAGGAGGCTTGGAGGAGCTATAACCGAGGATACACTGATGGGTCCTCCACGGCTCCTTCGCGGATGCATTTCCGGGAACAGAGATGTTTCAAAGAGTCGTGACGCACGGCCGGACTTATCTCAGCCAATGACAGCTCTGCATGCATCCCCTGGATATTATTTTAGAAACTGCTTTCATCGCGACGCGATGTTTACAGTGAGAACAGCTGTGAGGTCCGTGGAGAAAGCAGAGCAGTGTGTACAATATATATCACTGAGTATAACAGACCTACTCTCTTTATTTGCTTTAGTTTAGTAGATATCTACAAACAAAGAGTCCATATTTTTCTAAAACCATTTAGTGCTTCACATAATAAAATACACAACGGCTGTAGGCTGATTATATGCTTTAGGAGCTGTAGGTGCGTGTGGTACAGTGTGTAGGTGTGTGTGTGTTGTACAGTGCGTAGATGCAGCGGACAGACGGGTCTCAGTTGGTTTGGTGTCCTCTGCTTACTTATACTTGTAAATAAAACGTTTGGCCTGTAATTTATTTTCCTCATTGTAGCGACCAGAGAGGGGGGGGATATATCCAGTCTCTGATAGTGTTACGTTATTATGAGTGCTCTGTTTGATTCTGAAATTGTATATATTTATATAAATATATACATAGGCCTATATGTGTGTGTGTCCGCATCTGTAGCCTGTTATTGTCTCATTATACCGCACTGTGAATGAATCAAAGTAAATATATAAGTCGTCATGAACACATCTGTCCATCAGACAGAGGGCTGCTGTGCCTCCTGTCATCATTAATGGACGTCTCTTTAAAATGACCGCTCAGAGGAGTGGAGTTCTCATTTCTCTAACCGCCTGCTGCTTCCCCTCCTCTCTCCTCGGCTCCCCTCCTCGGCTCCTCCGCTCGCATCTCCTGTGGGCGGGACTAAGTCTCGAGGATAGGAGTCGAGGAGGGGAGTCGAGGAGGGGAGTTAGAGAAATGAGAAAGGGCCAGGGGCAGGGGCGTCGCCTGGACCTGGAAACATTCGGGGCTTAGCCCACAGTGGCGGCGCTACAGTCAAATTTTCTACTGCAAGACTCCCCACACGCACATACACAATTGCGCCATCTGGTGTCACAAACAAAAAGCTTTGTTACGGCAATGGAGTGTGGGAGACTCTCATAGCACGTGAGGATCTCTTGAGGGTAAGGTGCCTGTATTATCCCGGTGGACAAAATGTATGTTTTTATTTTATAAGGACAATAACGTTCTGTTGTGTTTGTTTAGTTTAATGTTAATTGTTTAATGCTCACAGTCACAGCAACATGTTTTTAGTGTGATTGGCTATTTGTTTTATATGATTTATCAACGTGATCATCAATAGCTAATCTGAGCACCAGAACCCAGCTCACGAGTCCTTTGATGCTGTCCATTGAAATGCAGGTATGTGAGTTTTGTACACCAGTTTATTTATGTTTAATATTTCACATTGCTCCACATGATAACTCGACTACAAAGTCTTCCATGTTTCTACGCTTCTTCCTCTGTGTCACAGTTTCGGGAATATCAAGATCATTGCACAGGGCCTTGGTCTTGTCATAGACCTCATGTGCTTTCTCGTTACTTTGGTAACTTTTCAGTGTGTTCTCAACTGCTGTTTGTAATCTACTGCCTGCACCAAGTCAAGTGTTTCTTTCTGCAGGTATTCAAGCAGGCCCTGAGTGGTTGAGAGCAGTGTCTGGAACATGACAGCATGTAGATGGTACTGCATTTTCAAAGCTTGCTTTCCAGTCCCTTTGCTAGAGGGGCTGAAAGGCTCCCTAAAGTCTTGATCAAAGCAGGAGGTTTTTGACATGCCCAGCGAATAAGTTGTTTGTCCCCTACCTCTAGCTGTTTCTGAAATGTTTGCAATCTCTGATGGTGGACAAGAGATGTGGAGAAGAAAGAGTAGAGACACTCCAGGAGATCAACGCAGGTATGTGAGTTTTGTACACCAGTTTGTATAAGTTTAATGTTTCACATTGCTTGTGAAAAATATACTACCACTATACGATCACTGAAATGTGTTGTTGACTGGACACTTATTTTGTAAAAGAGATAGCATGTGAGGATCTCTTAAGCAATGCAGCTCACGTGTCCTTTTTATATGCTGTCCATTGAAATGCAGGAAAGTAATCACCAGCTCTGAGTGATCTGTTGCCGAGGGGACACTACACTGGAGTTACATAAGCAGAGACAAAGTGCTATTTTGGGGGGAACTCACCTCCTCTGGGGGGGCCGGGCCATGCTCCCCCAGGAAGACTTTTTTTAAATACTGAAGTTAAAAGCATCAATCTTGTGCACTTTGAGAGCAACATCAAGAGATATGGATACATCTCTCAACACCCATATGTCAAAAATAAATCTCAGAATCAGAAACGGGTTTATTATTTAAAAACACTTCATTTTCCAATTAAATCATAAACTATGTCAATTTATTAGAAGTTGTTAGTAATCAGATTAAACAGAAAAAAGGGATGGAAGGAGGAAATAATAATCCCTCATCTCTTGCTGTTTGCGGTTGAAATGATCTCTTTTGCTGGCCAAACATGCTGGATGGAAAGCAGTGATGTCTCACTTGCCTTGGCCCTGTATCTGCAGTCCCTAAATCAGTCATGTTACTCATTGACTCTTGTCTGTTCTGGTGTTCCTGTTCATTGTTGTCTCCATTGTCGTTCTTGTCTTTTGTATCTCCTTCTTGTGTGTCCCTTTCTCCTGTTCTCCCTTTCTCCTGTTCTCCTTTTCTTCATCCTCTACTCTGTTTGGCTCATCTGTGATGACTGTGTAGGTAAACACAAACAAGTATGTAAGTCAATCAGTTTCCAGCTCTGTCAAATAAATGAATTTCAAGATACACACATTTGTCTTCATTAAAATGAGTGTCACCACACTGTCACAAAATGTAATACTAACCAATTGAAAATAGTTAAATGTACATCTCTTGTAGATATCACTGTTAAGAGTAGTTATCTGCCAATAGGACAGAATCATTCCTATACAAATGCAGTTTGAGTAATTCACTTAATATATTTACTTAAAACTTTAATATAGTCATTTTCACTTAATACTCTAATATAGTCATCTTTCTGCATTCAACACTAAGGAAAGCTGTACAATTTGACATGATAATGAGGAAAAAAGGCCTCCGACAATGCAGATCATTTTTTGATCATATCAATTTTAAGATGCGGGTCAAGGCTTAATATTTGGGAGCATAGTGTCCCATGCTCCATTTCAGGAGCCCCACTGGATTGGCTTTGATCTGAAATATTTGTATAAAAAGCTTGTTAGCTGGCTGTCCATCTCATAATGTTCACATAGAAACTAGCTGTCAATAGGAAATATCAATCAGAAGAATTATATTTTCATGCAAAATCTGTCACAAAAAGAGGTTGCACATTTAAATTCAGGTGTTGTTATGGCAACGTCAGTGGCCAAACAGCCACATTTACTGCTGCAAATACGTTCAAACATGCTGTCGACACGTAAAGCAGTGGCAACCATGCCACCATTTCAGCTGACTTTTTCTCAGAAATACTGTCACATAACATCCATATATTTCAGTGCTAGGTTGATGCTTAGCTAAGCTAACTATGAAACACGACAGGACTCAGGAATCAGGATCAACTGTGTACTGTAAGGTAGCTTCTAGCTTCATGTCGAACACAGACAGTAAGTCAACATTTCCCAGAGAGCTTTCTTTGAAATCACCAAGTAACGCTAAAAAACACAACATTTAGATTGTATGACAAAGTGTTTATTTAATATATCTGGCTAGCTATAGCTACTTGCTAACGGTTTAGCTTACCCGCGCGATTCAAAGTAACGTCAACGTAGCTATAATTTATGCTTTGCTTACGTGTTCGCATAACTTGTAAGTTTACTGACAGGTACATACCTTGTTCACCTGGCTCAGGTGGTGGCTCTGGGGTTGTTGTGTGAGCCACCACTTGAGAATTGCCGTCTTTTTTATTAAAGAAATGTCTAATGTCCATCTTCAGAATCTCCGCGTCCGGGGCTGACAGTTTAAAGTTTAAACATTGTCACAGAGGAGAGGTACGTACCTGTCAGCCAATAAAACACGTGTATTTCCATGCAACTCTCTGATTGGTCTGGTGGCGTCGTCTTGCCTCTGTGTTGCATTCACTGAACATGGGAAATTACAATTCTGCCGTCCGTCCTATAGGTAAAGTAGGTTAATGTATTATATTATTGAGGGAGAATTTGTCCGGGGCTAAAGAAAAAACATCCGGGGCTAAAGCCCCGGATGCCTACCCCAGGCGACGCCCCTGGCCAGGGGTTTCAGGGACGGGCAGTGATAGTCGGTCCATTCTTCTATATGTCTGTCTTTGGTTTTCTAAGTGTTATTCGATCCATATGACAATAGAGATATGTGCATAAACAACAAAAACACTTGGGGTATGGTACGACCGGCCCGTTGGCCGCAACAGGAAAGTGTCACACTCCTAGGTTTATGTCACAGTTTTAGTGTTGTCTGTCTGGTTATGGGTTTTGTAAGTCTGTTCATTCTATGTTTTGTCTTCCTCCTTGTGTTTTGTCTGGTCCTCCTCCCTGTCGTTAGTTTCCCTGGTGTGTCTGATTGTCTCATTGTGTTCACCTGTTGCCCTTGTGTTTCTCCCTCCCCTGCCCAGCTGTGTCTTGTCATGTGATTACCCTTCTGTGTATTTAGTCTAGTCTTCCCCTGTGTTCCATGTCGGTCCATTGTTTTCCCTCCATGTTATTCCACGGTCCTTGTGCTGCTCATTTGTTTTTGGATATTTTGGATACTACCTTTTGACACAGCTTTTATTATTTAATAAAGCTCGCTTTTTGTTAAAATTCTGCATTTGGGTCCTACCTTTTCCACGCACCCTGACAGAATGGACCGACCACAAATGGACCCAGCAGATGATCCATTTGAGGTAGAATTACAGCATTTTACCTTTTATCTGGCTTGCTGCTTTGATTGGTGGAAGGGAGCGTCCAGTGTTCTGCAGAAGGGGGCCGCTCTGGTAGAGGCGCACCGGTTGGAGAAACCAGGCTTGGTGAAATGTTTACCTGGCTGGATTTTGAACTTCCTCTAGGTGTGTGATTTCCAGCCTGCTGACTACAAACGTCTCGGTGTGTTCCGTCCGGAGTCAACCCCTGCTTCTTCCCCATGTCCTGCTCCTGTCCAGGAGCCGTTCTCTGGAACTCGTCTGGCTTTTGGAGGTCCACGAAGCCTCCAAACGGCTCCTAAAAGAAGGAGTCGCAAGGCCAGGCTAGTAGCCAGGGCCCCAAGAGCCATGGTTCCGGCCCAAGTTCTGGCCCCAGCAGCCATGGTCCCAGACCCAGTTCTGGCCCCAGCAGCCATGGTCCCAGACCCAGTTCTGGCCCCAGCAGCCATGGTTCCGGCTTCAGTGCCGGCCCCAGTAGCCATGGACCCTACTCCAGTTTCGGCTCCAGTACTGGCTTACCGGCCGACGCCAGCTCCCCGAGTCCTGTCGGCGTACCGGCCAACGCCAGCTCCCCGAGGCCTGTCGGTGTACCGGCCGACTCCAGCACCTCGTCTCCTGTTGGCTCTCCAGCCGACACCAGCTCCCCGTGTCCTGTCGGCGTACCGACCGAAACAAGTCCCCTCTCGAGTTCCCTCTCGAGGTCCCATCTCGAGTCTCTTCTCGAGTCCCCTCTCGAGTCTCTTCTCGAGTCCCCTCTCAAGTTCCCTCTCAAGTCTCCTCTCGAGTTCCCCCTCAGGTCCCATCTCGAGTCTCTTCTCGAGTCCCCTCTCAAGTTTCCTCTCGAGTCTCCTCTCAAGTTCCTTCTCGAATCCCCTCTCGAGTCCCCTCTCGAGTCCCCTCTCGAGTCCCCTCTAAAGTCTCCTCTCGAGTTCCCTCTCAGGTCCCCTCTAAAGTCTCCTCTCGAGTCCCCTCTAAAGTCTCCTCTCTAATACCCTCTCGAGTCCCCTCTCGAGTCACCTCCCGAGTTCCCTCTCAAGTTCCCTCTCAGGTCCCCTCTCGAGTCTCTTCTCAAGTTTTCTCTCAAGTCCCCTCTCAAGTTTCCTCTCTAATACCCTCCCGAGTCCCCTCTCGAGTCACCTCCCGAGTTCCCTCTCAAGTCACCTCTCGAGTTCCCTCTCGAGTCCCCTCTCAAGTTACCTCTCGAGTCCCCTCTCAAGTTACCTCTCGAGTTCCCTCTCGAGTCACCGTTCGAGTTCCCTCTCGAGATCCCTCTCAAGTCACCTCTCGAGTCAACTCTCAAGTTTCCTCTCAAGTTCCCTCTCAAGACCTCTCTCAAGTCCCTACTCAAGTCCCTACTGAAGTGCCGTTGGCGGTTCCGCTGGGGGTCCTGCCAACTCCATGTCCTGTCCCGTTGGGGGTCCCGCCGACTACTCTTCTGCCGGGGGTCCTGCCAACCCTATGTCTCGTGCCGTTGGAGGCCCCGCCGACGATTCTTCTGCCGGGGGTCCTGCCAACCCTATGTCCTGTGCCGTTGGAGGTCCCGCCGACTACTCTTCTGCCGGGGGTCCTGCCAACCCTATGTCCTGTCCCGTCGGGGGTCCCGCCGACTACTCTCCTGCCGGGGGTCCTGCCAACCCTATGTCCTGTCCCGTTGGGGGTCCCGCCGACTATTCTTCTGCCGGGGGTCCTGCCAACCCTAAGTCCTGTGCCGTCGGAGGTCCCGCCGACTACTCTCCTGCCGGGGGTCCTGCCAACCCTATGTCCTGTCCCGTTGGGGGTCCCGCCGACTACTCTTCTGCCGGGGGTCCTGCCAACCCTATGTCCTGTGCCGTCGGAGGTCCCGCCGACTACTCTCCTGCCGGGGGTCCTGCCAACCCCTTGTCCTGTTCTGTTGGAGGCCCCGCCATCACCTGTCTCGCCGGGGGTCCTGCCAACTCCTGGTCCTCTTCCGTGGGGGATCCTGCCGAAGCCTGTCCCACTGGCTCCGGTTCCTGTTCGGCCGACACCGGGTTCTGCCCGGCCTCCGGAGTTGTCTGGTGTTTACCCTCGAGCGCGGCCCTCTGAGTGCTGTGGTCTTCGCCCTCGGGCCCGGCCTCCTAACTCTTCTTGCCGCTGCCTTTGCCCTCATGCTCGGCCCCCTGAGTTCGCCCGCTGTGGCCTTCACCCCTCCATGGTCTCTGCCTTGCCCCCGGGCCGTCCGCCCGAGTTCCCCACCTTGGACTCTGCCTTGCCCCTGGGCCGTCCGCCCGAGTTCCCCACCTTGGACTCTGCCTTGCCCCCGGGCCTTCCGCCCGAGACCCCCTCCTTGGTTTCTGCCTTGCCCCCGGGCCGTCCGCCCTCCACCCGTCCTCCAGACCCCCTCCACCCACCCTGCTGGACTTTGTTTTTTGGGACGTCTGGGATCCGTCCCTTGAGGGGGGGGGGGGGGGGGGGGGTTCTGTCACACTCCTAGGTTTATGTCACAGTTTTAGTGTTGTCTGTCTGGTTATGGGTTTTGTAAGTCTGTTCATTCTGTGTTTTGTCTTCCTCCTTGTGTTTTGTCTGGTCCTCCTCCCTGTCGTTAGTTTCCCTGGTGTGTCTGATTGTCTCATTGTGTTCACCTGTTGCCCTTGTGTTTCCCCCTGCCCAGCTGTGTCTTGTCCTGTGATTACCCTTCTGTGTATTTAGTCTAGTCTTCCCCTGTGTTCCATGTCGGTCCATTGTTTTCCCTCCATGTTATTCCATGGTCCTTGTGCTGCTCATTTGTTTTTGGATATTTTGGATACTGCCTTTTGACACAGCTTTTATTATTTAATAAAGCTCGCTTTTTGTTAAAATTCTGCATTTGGGTCCTACCTTTTCCACGCACCCTGACAGAAAGTTCAAAAAGAGACGCTCAAAGTTTCCAAAAATCACGGCACTTTATTTGCAACACCAAAAACAGGAGAGGATGGACGATGGGAAAGGATCACGGAGGGAGTCCTTCTGCAGCCGCCTTGGAGAGAGCACTGACGGCCATGTGACTCCGGGCAGCTGGGCTTAAATAGCACCTCGGCTCCGGCCAGGTGTCCCTGATCCTGCTGATTGGCCGTTATCTAATATAATGAGATAACTAAGTCAATATAATGAGATAGCTAAGTCAATATAATGAGATAGCTAAATCAGTATAATGAGATAGTAAGTCAATACTAGAGAATGCAATTCCTGAAGAAATTGCTAGTGGGAATGCTTTATGCTGAAAAGCTGACGCTGAATTGCTATGCTGAAATGTAATGTGTAAGAAGAAAGTGAAGAATTTAGATTGAAATGATACATGAACACTGGGGGCTTGAATGTGTGATGAGAGAAGAAAAGAAAGTAAAAAGGCTTGGAAAAGCAGCAGAATATTTGAACTACAAACTTTTGAACTAACTTGATGGCGAATGATCTGTTGCCATGCCAACGGCATTTGATGACATCCCATAATATGCTTAGATGCGTTGATGGCTGCATCGTTACCAAACCTGTGAAGTTTTGGGCCGTTTGGAGCATTTTCACTGAAGTTATGAGAAAACCGTGTTTCATGGTGAGCATTGTGTTGCCATGGCAACGGCATTTGAAGAAATCTCAAAACTGTCACGTTAGGGCTGCACGATATTGAAAAAAACTGACATTGCGATTTTTTGTTCCCCTGCGATATATATTGCGTTTTTTTTAACCTGTTAAGCCCCAAGGTCCCGGCGGGTACTTTACTTTTTTTTTCACGACACTGTGTCTCAGGGGACCTTAATATTTAAGAACCTATTAATGTGTTATACCAGATTAACGGAAATAATCTCAGCTAACTGAGGATACAAACCATTTTTACCAAAACAAAACACAAGTCTCATAAGAAGCATCAAATTACCCCTGAGCAAAAAATGCTAACGGACTTTGGCACAGAACTCAAGATAAAAGTACCCTTATTACTTATCGTAGCTGCACATACAAGATATCCGATTAAAGCTGAGGTTCCACAGATTATTTAGGTATATAGTATCATCACTGAGTCATCCGAACTCGCGACAGGGGAAGCAAACACAGACATCACAACACGTACCTTTACGGAGCTTCTAGGGGAGATCGTCTCACCGTAGCTGTCAATCTGATCAAAAGATGTGTTCAATGGCATTAAAACGAGAAAAAATGTGGCTGAATCGGTTAATACAAGTAGATAAGTAGATTGTTGGAATGCTGCAGCATTCCCACTAAATAATGAGATGACTAAGTCATTATAATGACTTGGAGGATTTTTTTTTTCTTCCTGTGGTGCAAACAGGCTTCCTGTCATAGTCTGCTCCATCATTCACCAGTAGTTTTCCATTCACCTGTCTCACCTGTTTTCCACACCCACTCGTTAGCTCACTCTCTTTCTCTTCTGCACCCATTAGCTTCTGCCAGTATTTAAACCTGCACCTTACACACACTCTTTGCCAGATTGTACTTTGCCTCATGCTTGTCTTTCCCGCGTTTGATACTAGATTGCCTACCCGGTTCCGACCCTGCCTGTCCTCGATCTGCCCGCTCTGCCTGTTCCCTGATCCTGCCTGTCCCTCGACTATCCTGTCTGGCCTGTTATCCGACCCTGCCTGTATCTACGCTGACCGCCTCGCTTACTCCCTGACTCTCTGCCTGTCCCTGACTCACCTTCTGCCCGCTGTCCTCCGGTGCGTTAAACTGCTCGGTTGGTATTCCTCAGATCCAGTGGAATCTCCAATAAAGTTTATTACCAATTCTCCTTGGTTTCTCGAGTGCTGCATTTGGGTTCTCCTTAAGATTGTGACACTTCCATAGTTTCCTCCCCCTTTTATTATGTGTAAATTATTATGTGCCAAAACACGTGCAAATGAAAACACATCTTCTCCAACTTCCCGACACATGTTTTGCATTTAGAAAACATTCACCAACATCACGATACATGCGCAGCGTTTACAAAAAGCGTTGCATAAACGAAACGCTACAAATACAAGAAGTTGCAACAAGCACAAAACACCACGGAAACGGGGACACTAAAAAGTGAGGCACACAGATGGGACTGGACATGTGTTGACATTTCAGGGATTATAAAGATGGCGGTGCCATTGATTTTTGAAAGTTACCTAAAATGTAAATTCTGCTTATTTTAACAATGTGATCGGATGATTCCTTCCAATATTATTGAAAATATGGTGTTAGCTCGAGAGCTAACCTTGCTAACGTAGTCAGTTTAAACATACTGACAAAAGATTTACAATATAAAAACAGACTATGCGAGAGTGACAATTGACCAATTCTATAATTCCCTGCGCTCCGGTCCCAGCTGTGTGCGTCACTCTTAGTGTGCCTGTTTCCGTGGTGTGTTGAGCTTCTTGCAGCGCTTCTTATTTGCAGCGTTTTAGTAAATGCTGTGTATGTGTTGTCAAGTTGTCTACAGCTCTCCCTTGAAAAAGAGATCTATGATCTCAATGGGACCAATCTGGATAAATAAAGGTTACAAACAAACAAAGATGTTTCTACATTTGCACGTGTTTTGGCACATTTGTGTTCATACTTCCATCCTTTTTGAAGCTCTGACAAGTATTTTTAGTGATGAAAACAGAATATAATATTCTGTAACAATATGATGCTGTGAAAAGAACCGTTTTGCTTTTACTTTTAATATTTGCACATTTAACTGCAATGTGGAACTTTAACTTGCAATGGAGTATCTTTAGACTGCCGCATTTACTACTTTCACTCTTCCACCTCTGATTAAAGGCTTCTAGCAAAGTCAACACAGATTATTCAGCTTTCTAACTGTAACTGATCACCCCCCCCCCCCCCCCCCCCACAGCTTCAAAAAGACAGCTTGAAAAGAGCGGATGTCAGATTGAGCAGGATTTCAGCTTTTAAAACCTCTGAGCTGAGAGAATAAAGCTGATAAATGATGTGGAAGGTAATTTGACCCCCCCCCCCCCCTTATTTTGAGCTGAGACTTAGTCTGCCTCCCGTTGCTATGCAACAATCGGAGAATCATTATTGAATAAGTTATTAACTTAAGGCAATAGTTCAAGAGAGGCATTTCAGACCAGGAGGCATGATCTTACTCTTAATTTATTAAGCCAACAGAACAAAGTATGCGGGGGGGGGGTTCTGTGCGGCGCACTTCTCTGTGCTCGGTGATGAGTGGTTATGACAGATGATAATAAGTGTCTGCCAGATGCTGATGTAAAGCCTCTCCTTCTTCCTGGTCCCCAGTGTCCACAACCACACCCAGGCTCTTGACCCTAATGACCCCTTCAGCAATCCAATTCCATTTCCTGCTGCCAGCTGCCCTGAATGATTACTCTGACTAACTCCAGTCATAGGGAGGCGGGGGCCCCAGGCTGTGTGTGTGTGTGTGTGTGTGTTGTGTGTGTGTGTGTGTGTGTGTGTGTGGTGTGTGTGTGTGTTGTGTGTGATGTGTGTTGTGTGTGTGTTGTGTGTGGTGGTGTGTGTGTGTGGTGTGTTGTGTGTGTGTGTGTGTGTTGTGTGTGTGTGTGTGTGTGGTGTGTGTGTGTGTGTGTGTGTGTGATGTTGTGTGTGTGTGTGTGTGTGTGTGTGTGTGTGTGTGTGTGTGTGTGTGTGCGCGTGCGTCCGTCCGTCCGACTGTCGGGGTGTGTTCTTGGGATTCTGTTCAGTGCTTTGGCAGTGTGTGTGTGTGTGTGTCTGTCTGTCTGTCTGTCTGTCTGTCTGTCTGTCTGTCGGGGTGTGTTCTTGGGATTCTGTTCAGTGCTTTGGCAGTGTGTGGGTGTGTGTGTCGTTTTTTATTACAAGTTTTATTTTGTGTCTGGGAGAGTCCCCTGGCAGAGCAAACACAGACACCAATTAAAGCTGCTGCAGCGTGTGCACCTTTACATCACTAATAATGTTCCTCAAGAAGAGAAACAAGCCGTGCTAACCCTCCTCGTCCTGATCGCAGATTCTTCCTAATCAGATACAAGCAACGAGGCCCTACATGTTCCCAGGTATTAAAAAAGAACGCTGAGAGGACATAACCGAGGTTTTAAAAAGAACAACACACTTGAGAATGAGTATATTTATATTCCTGGGGTACTAACAAGGTACTTAACATCCTCATGGTAAGCATGAGTGCTAATAAAGATCAAACTATAATACTACACTATTATATTATATTGTTTTAGGGCGGCTCAGTCTGTAGGGAATTGGCATGGGAACCGGTCTATATAATACGGAGTGTGCACTGGGAGCAGGAGGCTGCCGACGTGCCCTTCACCCTAACCCCCATCATCCCTGACGCCGGACAAACTGGCAGCCTGTTGCTCTGACATCTCTCCATATCACAGCGAAATGCATGTGTTTGTATGTGTATCTATGAATTCAGACCTCATGTGTATTGTACTGTGTGTGCGAACACAGTTAGGTGTACTTGACTGCACTATTCAAATGCATTTACATATACCTAAGTAGAGCCTTTTCAACTAATCAGAACTTTTTAAAAATACAATATTTTCCAACTTGTTTCAACTACAATTGTGTTTTAATTATATTTCGGTTAACTTGAAAGTCGTTATTGATGATATATTTTCAAAATCCATGATGCATTTACAGATATTCCAAATAATACGTATAAAATAGCTATTCTAAAAGTGAATTGAATATACTGAAAGAACAGCTTAATAAAAGAGATACTTATTTAAGTGCATCTTAATGCTTTCTTAAAGTCAAGTTCACTTAAATGTATTTGAATGTGTCTTAATCGCATGTATAATATATATGAATTAGGACATTGTTAGTACATCAACAATAATATACTTTTAGTACATTAATGGTTTGCACATGGATGCATATTAAGTGTACTTGTGCTTCTTTATACCTGGGATGTGTCAAAGTTAGACTCAGACTGTTTATTCCAGAGCACTGTGTGTGCTTTTAATTGAACAACATAAGAAAGAATTATATTCTGACAGCAGCTGTTGAATTGTTTGTTTGAATGCATTGCCATTGCCATTGCCACCATTGATAATCAAGTCTTGATCACACAACACAAACACACCAGTTAGCACCAGCTCTTAACCTCATTTAAGAAATGGTGATTTACACTTAGAACAATTTGCATTACACAAACCAGTTCTTACTTACTTTTGAAAAATGTTTGGACAAAGTAGTGCCAGCTAAACATAAACTAACAAGATTTTAAATAGCATTGCCCCCCAAAGATTAATGCAACACCTTCATTCATAATGCTTATAACATTATTCTTTCAACCTAACATGACTAAATGAGCAGATTATTCTAAGCTACATACAGTAGTGTGAAACACTTATATTTCTCCATGTATTCTGATATAAATAAACCGTCTACTTTTACAACCCGTATGCTGTTGAGTTTATTTTCTTTGTTATTTTTCCAAATCTGTTCTATATTTAAGTTGTGAGTCACAGCACAGTGACTTCCTGTTTCATGACAATAGAATAAACACTACTCAAATCTGAGTTTAGCTCGTTTTAATAATGCTAGCGTTATAGTAATAATAATAATAATAAATTATATTTCTATAGCGCTTTTCTCTAACTCAAAGACGCTTAATTAATAATAGTAATAGTATGTTAAATAGGCCCTATATTGCTTCTTGGGTTTTCCCTTTCCTGTAGTCGTGTCTTCTTTGGGTTTTTGTTCATGTAAATAGTCTGCAGAGTAACATCACTATGTAACACTCGCGCTTCTATTGGCTAGTGCTCAAACACATTGTACGTGATAGGCTAAGGCGCGGGACATCTTCAATAGGTTGACCAATCACAACAGAGCCGGCCAGCTAACCAATCAGAGCAGACTGGGCTCTGGTGTCAGACAGAGGGTGAAAAGAGGTGCTGCAGCACAGGCAGTGTGAGAGAAATAAAGAGCTTTCTGAACATTAGAGCATGGAGACATGTCCCAGGAGAGGAACTGAATATGAACCTGAAAATGAGCAGAATAGAGCCCCTTTAAATCTAGGTCATAGTGACATGCTGGGAATGTAGAAGAGATCTTATACACACATGTATTGATGGATGAATGAATGGCAGATGGCAGATTGGATTGAGTTTTGACTCATTTGAAAACACGTTTTTGGGTTAAGATTAACATATTTCATTTTTTTACTTTCAAAATAGTTTCAGCACAATAAAGTGAGATAGACTACAACCACAAATATAATGTTTAGTTCCTTAAATGGACAATTAGACCTTTGAGGTCTTTTATGTTGTTGACAAGTCATCATTTCATTTCGAGGGCTCTTATGTCCACTGTAATTCCCAGCAACAATGTGATGACAGAATAAGACATTTCCAGCATGGTTACAGAGAAATATCTGATTATCTAAGTCCTTAGCGGTACATGTCAAGTGTTGATGTCAGAGTTGTTTCTACTGAATAATTTTGAATGAATCAAGTGGGAGACTTATGAGCAGTTGAAAGACTGGCCTCTGCACAGACTCAACAGACCAGAGTGCATTGCAGATTGTGTTTTAAATCACAAGGCTGACTTTCATGTTCATATTCATCACTCTGTTGCTTTTGCTATGCTATACCACGCTCTCCTATCCCACGTACTTTAAGCAACAAGAAGCTCGCAGCTGTTCTCTCTGATGCCTGTCGAAAAGTCGCTATGGGATATGTAAGAAATCACTGAAGCAGATGAGTGTGATTCAAAATGTGAGCACAAACTAACTTTCCCTCTCATAGCACCGGACACCTGTGATGAAAACCAGACATACTAGGAATCAACTTCATATTTAATTAAAGGTCAGCTTATTCTGCCTTTTTTAATTACATTAACGAGGCGAGAGAGAGAGCGAAGGTCGTGTGGAGGATAATGTGATCCTGCTGGCCGTAAGCACACCCAATTACAGAGGCACAGCACTGCTTTCTGCACACTCTGAGCATTCACAGCATCTTCTGTCAGAGCAGGCCATCCATTACTTCCTACTGCCTTGAATGCGATGTAACATTTCCCTCCAGTTTTGCAGCTTTGGTTTTTAATAAGCGTGCTAAGCGAGCTTGATTGAGGCACTTGTTAAAATGCTCTGGGATTTCTTTTTCTTTTTCCCACTGATTCACAGGCCTCCCACGAGCAATTAAGTCCAACGCCAATTACCAGGAGAGCTCTTCCCCCGGGGTTTGTTGATTCACTCTGCTTTTGAACATCTGCAGTCAAAAGCCCCGAGTGTATTCGGCGTAAACTGAGCTTCCTCCGACATCGGTGCTCAACCACAAAATTGAATTACACCTCCTGTGGTAGTACTATTTGCGTTTCAGCAAGCAAACACAAGCATCTCTCCAGCATGTCACATTTGTATTAAACAGAATGTCTTCGGGAATGAACACGGATTCATGCAATTGTTTTTCTCACATCTGTTGAAAAGGAAGGCAGTAGCAGTGACATCGCTGCTGGTTCAGTATTTATTTCCCTTGCAGCTACATGTGGTACACACAGGCCTTCAATCATAAGAGTCTGCATCGGCATGGACATCCACTGGAATGGGGGCGTCAGAAGTAGCAATGCATTGTTCAACATCAAGGTGGGTCAGAGATCATCGTAAGGCAAACCACTGTCCAACACTGAACAGGATTTCAGGAAAGCAAATTTCATGTTGTACATTTCAAAAGTAAAATACTAGTATGTACTTGAAAGAGTTATTGGTTGCTGTTATTGTTGCTGATGTCCATGATGGATGTGAAGAGGTGTATTATGGGTTACGTTATATGGGTTAGTCAATGTGATTTAAATAAAGGTTACTAATACCTAAGACAATACCTAAGACAATACCTAATCTCACATGAATATAATGCCACACCCCATTTTAAACTCATGGATCATGGACCCCCCTCCCCCCCCCCCCCCCCCCCCCCCCAGCAAAGTCCCACATTTGAGAAGATTATGAAGTGATCTGTTCAAGGCCGGCATGGACAGAAGGAACAATAACAGACTAACATGAACTCTGTCAGTGTACATAAAGGCATGTGAGGAATGAAATAAGACCGTCTTGAAAAAATGAAAACATGACCTTTAAACATTTCCATACCAACAAAACGTAACGGTTAGAAATTAAATTTAAAAAAGGGCGGTGGACCCCCCACTACATCCACGATAACAGTACAGCACTAGTAGGATTTCCTGAATACTTGTTCTGAGTCTTTCCTCTCGTTCTGTCCATGCATTCAGCTGAGCACTTCTAAATCCTCCTCAGTTCCTGACACATGTGAGCAGGATTCCGAGCCAGCTCTCAGATTAATGGATCCGTACAACTTTGCTGCGTGTTTGGAATACGCAAAGGCTTTCCTCCTCATCATCTCCCCTTTCCACATGGAGATCATGAGCAGGGTGGAGAGCAGCACGCCCCCGAGGGTGAGCAGGCTCAGCCCCGCTATGACACAGCGGTCCAGATGGGCCCCCACCCTGGCTTTCTCCCGCTCCAGCCGCTCCATCTCCCGGGCGGAAACACTGTCCGGGTCGGCGCGCACATCCCTGGGGACCGTGTAGGATATGGCGACCAAAGAGATACCGGTCACCAGGCATGTCACCGCGATGATGAAGCCGTAATCCACAGACTTCCCCGAAGCCTCAGAGGAGAGGTCTTCGTCGGACAGCAAGTAAAGTTCCGTGATGTCCTCCTCCTCATCTTCCTCCACCAAATCCTCCTCGTACAGTTCACTCGAGGAGCTCTGACTCAGTGTGCAGTTTTGTGGACTTGTCCCTATCAGTTTGACATCATCATCTTCAGCTCGCTGTTTGCGGGTGAAACATGTCTCTGCTTCCTCCTCCGGACGCGCGCCTCTCCGGGTCTCTGTCCATGGCGCTGAGCCCTGAAGCGCCTCGTTGACACTTTGCTGATTTAAACCCGGGGAGGTGTCTTTCAGATCGGGCTGGTGACAATCAAACAGTTCGAGATCAGCCATTTGAGCACGGGGCTGGGTTTCCCGTTTTGCAAAGCCCATGCATCCGTCTCTGTCAGTGAAACACGCACACAAAAATATGTTTAAACTACCTGAAAAGCCACTTTATTCCTGCATCTGAAGTATTTGCACAGGCATAATTTCTCCTGCATGCACCGCAAGCATTTTAAAGTACAGCTGAGCAAGTATTAAATCACTCCCAAGACAATACACAGACAGTGCCATAATATAATTTCCGCTGCTCCGCTTATGTTTGCCTTTCCAATCGCTGCTCCAAAACACTTAGCAACCATGCGACAGGCTAATGAATCCAATTCCAACCATATTGTGTGCCAATCGGTTATTAAGTAACAACGTGCGGTCTGCTGAGTACCTCTTTCCCCGTCTGTCGCTGCTCGCATCCTCGGCTGCTTCTGCTCCCTGGTCAATCAGAGGGGAAGCTGTGGCAGACCCCTCCCACGGACCGGGCTTCAGCACACCGCCTCATGATTCTTATTGCCGAGCCAGCAGCTCCCGGTACACGCTCACTAATCACATGAGTCAGGCGGCACACTGCACGGCGAGATATTTCACATTACTGTACCACCTCCTCATAACACACAGGGAAGTTATGAGCACTGATTGTTTGATTGATGGTTCATCAATTCTTTATGAGCTGTAAGTCATTATTACGAGCAACTTTTGGGTAGCCGGAGGTCTTTCTTGCTGGGGAGTGTTTTTGTAATGGTGAAGTCATGATTTTCTCACGTTGTTAATGCAATGAGTTAAGAGGGTCATAAACCATAAATCTGCAGTTATTTAAATGTTAATCCATCTGATTCAGGATCACAAGTGCCTCACTTTTTAATAAAAAAGACTGCATTTAACGCAAATAGCTAATGATAATAAACTAAATAGCCATTATTAATGGTTAATAATACCCTTAATTAAGAAACAGCAAAACTGCGCTTACATGTAAATGAGTTATGGTAATAAACCATACATTCTGCAGTTATTTAAGACATCCTAATAAAGGGTTCCAACTTTCTCACTTTCTAATAAACAGTAGAAAACCAGTTAAATGCACAATTAATTTTTGCAGTTATTCATGTTTAGAACATCATTAATAAAGAATCAAGAGTTTCTCACTTTTAATAATTTACCAGCAATAGTATTCTGCTGTTAGCAGTGCAGCGCTGTGAAGACGTATGCATTTTTTTGTATGCTTACTTTAGCTAAATGCTATAAGCATATACAAATGCTAATAGTGTCATTGGAACATGCAGATGTTGAGCAGGGACTGGTCACAAGCTTAGTTTAGCTTGTGTTCATCCTGAGGGGAACTTGAATGTTCAGTGAACCAAAATCCATGAAATCCATTTCACTGAAAACTGTAAATATCAGCGCTAGATCTGGTGCTAGTAGAAAAGGTCTACACAATTAATTGGGATACCTCCTCTGGATACCTTGGATGTCTATATTAAATATCATAAAAATCCACTCAACAATTGTTGAGATTACATTCAGGACAAAAGGTGGTTGAATGTTTGCCATTGTTATACATAGCCGTGCAGCTAACGTGGCAATAAGGACATGCCTGCAGTCGGAAATGTCAATAAATTGTCATAAAACTGTAAAACATTGTATTTAGTTTAGGGACAAATGCAAACAAATGGCAGCAGCTTACTGTAAGGGAAACTTCTGCAGCAATGGAGAGTCAGGACTCAGAGAGACACGAGGAGAGTTGGAGCTTTGATGTCAAACAATGATGTTTATTACAAGTCAACGGCCGGAGAATTCATATCACAAGTCACAGCAGCAAAAGGTTCTGACTGCACGGGTGGGTTGTCATGTCAATTCTGATCCGCCTATCTCTCGATAGACCTTTTAATAGTTTACAGAGAGTTAATGAGCATATTGGGGGAGGCGTAAACATCTGTGGAGCTTAGAAAGCCAACGTTCCCACAGCCGTAAACCACATTTCGTGACCGAGAGTTGAACTGGTTTATCAAGATTGCTGGAGCCTCCCATTCCTTAAGAGAGATAACAGAGCCAGGGTTTGGTTGTAAACGTCAACAGGCAATAAGGTTAAATATCTTAGGAGTAAGGAAGAATTATTCTTTGACACTTAGGAATAAGGAATACATATTCTCTAACACTTACAATAACACGATAAGGATGTGTTGCATAAAGGATTTCGAGCCAAGGATAATTTGCGACCCTGGTGAGGCTTTATCGCTTTAAAAAGGTCAAAACATATCATTACCCAGAGTTCATTAGTTAAGATGAGCAAACAATTGATGGTGACATTTTAAAAAATGGGACATGATCAGATACAATTGCTATTTTTAAAATATGTTTTAGTTCAGATGGCCTGAAGCTCCTTACTGAAAGGTTAGAGGTTAGATGTCGATTGCATTGGAGGGTCCATCTGGTTAATCATGAGATAACGTGAGTGTTCTGCCGGAGGACAGAGAACAAAAAACACAAGCCGGGAACATTTATTTTTCATGGGCACAAAAAAAGTAGTTCTTGGTTTAAAATGGCAGGTGTTGATTTATAAAACATCCATACTAACCACTTTAAAGTTATTTGTTAATAACCTTAGAGGGTTTTAAGGGAACAATGGTCACATGATAAGCTTATTTCTAAAGTGATGTTATTTATGCGTTATTGATTGCTCAAGGTAAAGTGTGTGTTCAGGCTCTTCTTTGGCAGGTCAAAGTTCAGCAATATACTGTCCAAATACAAACTTTTCAGTTTTGATAGTCTTGTTCTACTTTCCCGAGTTCGATTGGTATTCAGAATCATTCACAATTCTACAACACCACCGTTGAGGTTTTTTTTTCAGTTTCGCCGTGAGCAGAGTTGCAGAAACTCCAGATCTGCATCAAATGCAGATCTAACCTCCCTCTGAAGCGCACTGCCTTTGGACCATCAGCATTTTCGTTTACGGCCATCAAGCACTGGAATACTCTTCCAGTTGAACTTAAAACCTGTACTGATTTCAACTCGCTTTCCTATGGTGCAAAAAAAATGATATTAAGCAACCAGTCATGCCAACATGAATTACATTGTAATCTGAGTTTTTTAATTTGAACTGTATTGTCATACTATATCTTAGATATTTTATTTAAGTGTATTTGAAGTGTACTAAGTATTATGTTCGTAACCTGAATTTAAATCAGGCTTTTGTAATTATTTGAGTGACCGAGAAAGTGTATTTCACGTGTACTATGTATTAATTTATTGAGCTGTACTTAAATCAGGTTTTTAAATTGTTTGACTGATAGAGATGATGCAATGTTATTATTTGTTTATTGATTGTTATGAACCTGTCTGAGGACCACAGATGGAAATGAGCTATTAGCTATAATCTGGCATATTGCATCTCTTCTCTTTGCTGAGATTAATGTTTTTGTATGCATGGTCCTTCTATAAATAAATACAAACAAATACAAATAAAAGCAGGGGCCCTGTAGCTAATAACTTATTTTTTAAGGTTATTTCGGATTTTGATGGATTATTTATTCAAGGTCTGATTGCAGTTTGAAATTCTGGTGAACATTTTTCTGTCCTAGGTTTATGAAAATACACATATTTACCTTCTTGCAGAAAGTGACTTGATTGCAATCTCCTATCTTTACGGTCAATATTAGGCCACGGTCTGCAGCTAGTGAGTTTAGCTTGGCAAAGAGCCTTGATCTGTCTGAAGTTATATGTCGTATTCCATCGTTTTAATCCGTACAGAAATAGGTGTTTGTATACAGACTTTTTCTGCATGTCTACAGAGCCATGATAGCTGATGTCCAGTCTTTATGCTAAACTAAGCTGTAAGAACTGAAACAAGAGTGGTCATTGATATTCCAGTCCAATATTCAGAAAGAATGCAAAAAAAGCACATTGCCCAAAATGTCAACCCATTCCTTAAATAGTGTATTTAAAATAAACACTCTGCATTATTTAGCTCAGCCCCACAAATTCCCAGTAATTAATATGACATTATCTCAGTGTGATCAACAGCACTTAACCAAACAGGATCACTAGTCAAAGAAAGGTTGTATTAATTACTGGATTAACCGTCCTGCCAACGTATTCAACGTAATTATCGCTACAGTATGCTTTCAAACAATATTATTGTAACAAAAGAACGGCTCAAAGTCCAGAAAAAGGGATTCCCCACCTATGAAATTAGCCTTTTCAAATCTGGCCCATTTCCAGAGGAGCATCCTGCAGCTGGAAGAAACTTTGATATTCAATCACCACCATGTCCAATCCTTTATAGCCAGTTCTCAGGGAAGAGCTCGTATCTCCAAACTGGCAACTTTCCAGGAACAAACAAATCAACAATACTGTCAGATGGACAAAAGAAGTTTAGAATATTCATTTAAGGCTTTTTCTTCGACAAACAGAAGGTTAATTCCGTCTTTCAATTGAATTAAACATCATTGGCGTCACAAGGTTTTCAAATGACAGCCACAATATGCAGGAATGGGTAAATTCCACTTCCTGACCCCCTTATAGTAATCCTCCAGCTCCGCTGCCTCAGCAAAGCACTGGAGCATATGTAGGCTATACATAGCCAAAGGTTATGATTACAAAGCGCTTCAATGCTCCACCATTCAAGGTCATTTCCTCTCTTTACCGAGATCAACCACCCTGATGCTAACTGGTGCTCCACACGTGTTGTACGCTCTGTTAGCTGTGCATTTGGTGCCTTAGGGTGGCGTTAACATTTCGGACAGAGGAAGAGAGATGGCATACGGACTAAGAGTCTGCAGGGTCCAGGAGACAGTAAGTTCCTCTACTAAAGACATGAATGTGTGACACGTTACAACTAAATATCGTATGATTTGAAACCCTTATATTGCTGATTGGCTAAATAATTGATTCATAGTTCATATTTTTTATTGACAGTTCACAAAAATAATGATTGTTCCTCTTCCCTTCCTCTGTGAGTCGCAGACTGTAAAGATGTCTGCCTTCTCTCCGATGTAATGGAACCTTATGGCACTTGTGTTGCTCAAAACACAGTGTTTGAACACAAATGCAGCACACAGGAAACCAGAAACAGTGGGTAATGATTATGAATGCCAAATCTCAGCAGGCACAGGACAGGGCAGGTAAACAACAGAGGTAAGCTCAGTCCAAGCAGACAACCTGGCAGAAGGTAGGTCGAGGCAGGGCAGAGGATCTGGAGCCAGTAGGAGCGTCAGATGGGAACACCAAGCAGGAACCAGAAGAAGATTTTAAAGGTCCCATGTCATGCTTTTCTGGTTATTACCCGTCCCCTTGTGTGCTATGAAGCTTTTTCTGCATGTAAACGGTCTGTAAAGTCACAAACCCTCAAAGTACACCCTGTAGCGAGTAAAACTCTAACACAGAAAATACCTGTCTATGCTGCCCCAGAACGCCTGATTGGACATTTCTCTTTTTCTTCCTGGGTATAGTGACGTGCCCATACCCAACTGGACCCATTGGTAGACCAATCCGTGGAGCTCCTCACACACACACACTACACTCTCTCTGTGGCGAAACTGTGACGCGCTGGGGGGGGGGATGCTAGTGGAGCAGCGAAACTGTGGCACGCTTACACTGTAGGCGTGCCGCGTTTGGGGGTGCGGGTGCTAGTGGAGCCTCGCAGATGGGGGTGCTGCAGGCCCCTCAGCATCCCCTCCTTCCCGCGTCCATTTGCGATGTCTCGCAGACCCCACGCAGTAACCAGGAAATGAGCCCAGCTCACACTGTCCGCTCCTCGCAGCAGCGAGCCGCGCAACGTCCCACCAACACGGCACCCAGACCCCACGCAGCATTCTCATCTGTTTGTCATTACTGGTGTCATTTTCTGGTTGCTAACAAACGCCATTGTAAAAAATAATCACTGATGTTCCGCTGTAACGGTGGTGGACTTATCAGAACAGAGTGGGCGAGCTGACCAATCAGAGCACACTGGGCTCATGGGGGGGGGGGGGGGGGGGCAGGAGCTCCAACAAGCCGTTTAGGACAGAGAGTGAATACACATACTATACAGAGATGCTGTATGAGAAACCAATGTGAGTTTGGAACATTGAACAATATAAATCTATTCTAGTAGACCTCAACAATGGAATTATGATCAGTAGAATGGCCATGTCATGGAACCTTT
>NW_022991002.1:0-77500 GCF_902827175.1 Gymnodraco acuticeps
CCCTCCAGTGCACGCCATCAACAGGTGAGACAGCATGTAGACAGGAAGTGATGCAGGCTCCACCCCCTCCAGTGCACTCCATCAACAGGTAAGACAGCAGGTAGACAGGAAGTGATGCAGGCTCCGACTCCTCCAGTGCACGCCATCAACAGGTGAGACAGCAGGTAAACAGGAAGTGATGCAGGCTCCGCCTCCTCCAGTGCACGCCATCAACAGGTGAGACAGCAGGTAGACAGGAAGTGATGCAGGCTCCGCCTCCTCCAGTGCACGCCATCAACAGGTGAGACAGCAGGTAGACAGGAAGTGATGCAGGCTCCGTCCCCTCCAGTGCACGCCATCAACAGGTGAGACAGCAGGTAGACAGGAAGTGATGCAGGCTCCGCCTCCTCCAGTGCACGCCATCAACAGGTAAGACAGCAGGTAGACAGGAAGTGATGCAGGCTCCGCCTCTTCATGTGCACGCCATCAACAGGTAAGACAGCAGGTAGACAGGAAGTAATGCAGGCTCCGCCTCCTCCAGTGCACTCCATCAACAGGTAAGACAGCAGGTAGACAGGAAGTGATGCAGGCTCCGCCTCCTCCAGTGCACGCCATCAACAGGTGAGACAGCAGGTAGACAGGAAGTGATGCAGGCTCCGCCTCCTCCAGTGCACGCCATCAACAGGTGAGACAGCAGGTAAACAGGAAGTGGTGCCGGCTCCGCCTCCTCCAATGCACGCCATCAACAGGTGAGACAGCAGGTAGACAGGAAGTGATGCAGGCTCCGCCTCCTCCAGTGCACGCCATCAACAGGTAAGACAGCAGGTAGACAGGAAGTAATGCAGGCTCCGCCTCCTCCAATGCACGCCATCAACAGGTGAGACAGCAGGTAAACAGGAAGTGATGCCGGCTCCGCCTCCTCCAGTGCACGCCATCAACAGGTGAGACAGCAGGTAAACAGGAAGTGATGCCGGCTCCGCCTCCTCCAGTGCACGCCATCAACAGTTGAGACAGCAGGTAGACAGGAAGTGATGCCGGCTCCGCCTCCTCCAGTGCACTTCATCAACAGGTGAGACAGCAGGTAAACAGGAAGTGATGCCGGCTCCGCCTCCTCTAGTGCACGCCATCAACAGATGAGACAGCAGTTAAACAGGAAGTGATGCCGGCTCCGCCTCCTCCAGTGCACGCCATCAACAGGTGAGACAGCAGGTAAACAGGAAGTGATGCCGGCTCCGCCTCCTCCAGGAGTTTGACCTTTAGTTTTCCAGAGGGATCTTTTTTCTTTCTTTTTTTCACTTTCTTTTCCTATTTCTTAAACAACACAAACTAAATACAGGTGTGCAGGTTTGTATCCCCCCCCCCAGAATAACACAAGATTAATATTTCAAAAACATTTAAAATGATAGACAAACAAATAATGAACAAATGAATGAAATCACAGCACAAACAAAACTAAAAACAACAACAAAAACTAAAAAGGGTGAAGTAATGCGGACTCGGCCGACTCAGGGCTTCTCGGCAGCTCTGCAGAATCCTATGGGTGACGTCACGAACCCTTCGTCCATTTATATATACAGTCTATGGTTTAAACGTTTTGCTCCGTATTTTGATGGTTGCCGTGTTGCAATATACGTTGGTCAGGGGGACATTATTTGTTGATGCACAGGTGCCCCGAGAGGACGACATGAGCCGAGGGACCAGCTACCACTAAACGACTCACAGTCTGAAAATTACCATTAAAAAAAACCCTGGATGTTTAGTTTTCGTTTTAAGCATCGTTGTAAGGTCTAAACGTTTCAGACCGACGGGTAATAATGGATGTTGACGGAAATTTTACGATCCTGTCCGTCACAATGACGGGCAGCGAAAAATTCTAGCGCAACCTCTGCCGGGGACACATGGTGATGTAGAGAAGACATCACTAAGTGAGTCTCCTGACACACCGGGGACACACCGGGGACTCATGGTGATGTAGAGGAGACATCACTTTGAGAGTCTCCTGACACACCGGGGACTCATGGTGATGTAGAGGAGACATCACTTAGTGAGTCTCCTGACACACCGGGGACACATGGTGATGTAGAGGAGACATCACTTAGTGAGTCTCCTGACACACCGGGGACACACCGGGGACTCATGGTGATGTGGAGAAGACATCACTTAGTGAGTCTCCTGACACACCGGGGACTCATGGTGATGTGGAGAAGACATCACTTAGTGAGTCTCCTGACACACCGGGGACACATGGTGATGTAGAGGAGACATCACTTAGTGAGTCTCCTGACACACCGGGGACACACCGGGGACTCATGGTGATGTAGAGGAGACATCACTTAGTGAGTCTCCTGACACACCGGGGACTCATGGTGATGTGGAGAAGACATCACTTAGTGAGTCTCCTGACACAATCGGGGACTCATGGTGATGTGGAGAAGACATCACTTAGTGAGTCTCCGGACACACCGGGGACTCATGGTGATGTGGAGAAGACATCACTTAGTGAGTCTCCTGACACACCGGGGACTCATGGTGATGTGGAGAAGACATCACTTAGTGAGTCTCCTGACACACCGGGGACTCATGGTGATGTAGAGAAGACATCACTTAGTGAGTCTCCTGACACACCGGGGACACACCGGGGGACTCATGGTGATGTAGAGGAGACATCACTTAGTGAGTCTCCTGACACACCGGGGACTCATGGTGATGTGGAGAAGACATCACTTAGTGAGTCTCCTGACACACCGGGGACTCATGGTGATGTGGAGAAGACATCACTTAGTGAGTCTCCTGACACACCGGGGACTCATGGTGATGTGGAGAAGACATCACTTAGTGAGTCTCCTGACACACCGGGGACTCATGGTGATGTGGAGAAGACATCACTTAGTGAGTCTCCTGACACACCGGGGACACACCGGGGACTCATGGTGATGTAGAGGAGACATCACTTAGTGAGTCTCCTGACACACCGGGGACTCATGGTGATGTGGAGAAGACATCACTTAGTGAGTCTCCTGACACACCGGGGACTCATGGTGATGTGGAGAAGACATCACTTAGTGAGTCTCCTGACACACCGGGGACTCATGGTGATGTGGAGAAGACATCACTTAGTGAGTCTCCTGACACACCGGGGACACACCGGGGACTCATGGTGATGTAGAGGAGACATCACTTAGTGAGTCTCCTGACACACCGGGGACTCATGGTGATGTGGAGAAGACATCACTTAGTGAGTCTCCTGACACACCGGGGACTCATGGTGATGTGGAGAAGACATCACTTAGTGAGTCTCCTGACACACCGGGGACTCATGGTGATGTGGAGAAGACATCACTTTGTGAGTCTCCTGACACACCGGGGACTCATGGTGATGTGGAGAAGACATCACTTAGTGAGTCTCCTGACACACCGGGGACTCATGGTGATGTGGAGAAGACATCACTTTGTGAGTCTCCTAAAACCAACAATAAAAACTAAAAAGGTGGAGCTAAATGTTCGTCATGGTTTCCAGGGGGATCTTCACTGAAGGCGTGTGCTGCGTCATCGCCGGCCTGCTGGGGACAGGAAACGGCTCCACCTCCTCCAGCCCAAATATAGGCGTGCTGGGAATCACCAAGGTAACGGAATCAGAAATGTACATTTGTTACAGCAGAAAGAGCCAAAGACAGTTTCATGTTAACTAAGAAGCAGGCATACACAAACATTTAAGATTAAACAATTGTAAAAAACTACACAATTTACAAAAAACACATCCTGTAACAGTTCTGAGATTTAGCAGCCAGGTATATATAGCACCGTTATTAACGGCATATATATATTGCACATAGTTGGTATACATTTTATTATTCATATGAATTGTATTTGTATTGATTGTATCGTGTTACCTGTGCAGGTGGGCAGCCGGCGGGTGGTGCAGTACGGAGCCTTCATCATGCTGCTGCTGGGCTCCGTGGGGAAGTTCACCGCTCTGTTCGCTTCGCTGCCGGACCCCATCCTGGGGGGCATGTTCTGCACCCTGTTCGGTGAGAGGCACCTGTCCAGGTGTTACTGAGGGTCACCTGTCCAGGTGTTAGTGAGGGTCACCTGTCCAAGTGTTACTGAGGGTCACCTGTCCAGGTGTTAGTGAGGGTCACCTGTCCAGGTGTTAGTGAGGGTCACCTGTCCAAGTGTTACTGAGGGTCACCTGTCCAGGTGTTAGTGAGGGTCACCTGTCCAGGTGTTAGTGAGGGTCACCTGTCCAGGTGTTAGTGAGGGGCACCTGTCCAGGTGTTAGTGAGGGGCACCTGTCCAGGTGTTACTGAGGGTCACCTGTCCAGGTGTTACTGAGGGTCACCTGTCCAGGTGTTAGTGAGGGTCACCTGTCCAGGTGTTAGTGAGGGTCACCTGTCCAGGTGTTAGTGAGGGGCACATGTCCAGGGGTTAGTGAGGGGCACCTGTCCAGGTGTTACTGAGGGGCACCTGTCCAGGTGTTACTGAGGGTCACCTGTCCAGGTGTTAGTGAGGGGCACCTGTCCAGGTGTTAGTGAGGGCACTGTCCAGGTGTTAGTGAGGGGCACCTGTCCAGGTGTTACTGAGGGTCACCTGTCCAGGTGTTACTGAGGGTCACCTGTCCAGGTGTTAGTGAGGGTCACCTGTCCAGGTGTTAGTGAGGGTCACCTGTCCAGGTGTTAGTGAGGGGCACATGTCCAGGGGTTAGTGAGGGGCACCTGTCCAGGTGTTACTGAGGGTCACCTGTCCAGGTGTTACTGAGGGTCACCTGTCCAGGTGTTAGTGAGGGGCACCTGTCCAGGTGTTAGTGAGCGTCACCTGTCCAGGTGTTACTGAGGATCACCTGTCCAGGTGTTACTGAGGTCATCATGATCCAGGTGTTAGTGATGTCATCATGATCCAGGTGTTAGTGAAGGCATCATCGTGTCTCCTCAGGTATGATCACAGCTGTCGGGCTCTCTAACCTGCAGCTGGTGGATTTGAATTCGTCCAGAAATCTTTTTGTTCTCGGGTTCTCGATGTTCTTCGGTCTGACTCTGCCAGCGTACCTGCACACACACCCCTCCTCCATCCACACAGGTGAGGGTGTGTGTGTGTTTGTGTGTTAGAGACCTATAGACAATATTATTGATATTTAAACATATATTATACCAACTCCACCTTTGTGTGTGTGTGTGTGTGTGTGTGTGTGTGTGTGTGTGTGTGTGTGTGTGTGTGTGTGTGTGTGTGTGTGTGTGTGTGTGTGTGTGTGTGTGTGTGTGTGTGTGTGTGTGTGTGTGTGTGTGTGTGTGTGTGTGTGTGTGGGTGTGTGTGTGTGTGTGTGTGTGTGTGTGTGTGTGTGTGTGTGTGTGTGTGTGTGTGTTCAGGGGTTGCAGAGCTGGATCAGATCCTGACGGTTCTCTTATCCACAGAGATGTTCGTCGGAGGTTTTCTGGCTTTTTGTCTCGACAACACAATACCAGGTAACACACACCCACACCCACACCCACACACACACACCTCACACCCACACACACACACACACACACACGCACACACACACACACACACACACACACACACACACTGACTTGTGTTTTCTTCTTCGTTGTTGCAGGGTCCCGGGAGGAGCGAGGCTTGGTTCAGGGCCGATGCTCTTCCTCCTCCTCCTCCTCCTCCTCCTATGACCTTCCTCTGATGATGGACGCCATCAGAAGGTCCCGCCTCCTCCGCTGGCTTCCCATCAGCCCGTCCTTCAGGGGGTTCAGAGCCGCCAGCTTCAACCAATCAGAAGGGGAGGAGGGGCAGGAACGGGGAAAGAGGGAGGGGGGGGGAGAGAGGGGAGATGAACCCTCCTGGTCCTGAGCAGGAGTCCAACCTTTGAGGCTCTGTTACATGAAGGCTCAGATTAACCCTGTTTACTGTTGAAATGTTTTACTGTTGAAATGTTTTACTGTTGAAATGTTTTACTGTTGAAATATTTTAACCTGTTAAACCCTGAGCCTGTTTTTCAGGTCTCAGGCTCGAAAATGACATTCCCTGAACAAATGACCATATGTTCCCTTCTAAAAGGGTTAAATTAATAATCTTTGTTCTCAAAGTAATGATAAACCTGTGAGTTGGATGTCAGAATCAATATAGATGTTTTTTTATTTTAAAGAAAATTCAGATTGAAAACAGTAAAAAACTGTAAATTATAGTGTCCGTCCAAAAATAATTGTGTACTTATAGTGAAAACTAACCTTGGATGATGGTAAGGTAGACTAAAAGCTTTAGGAATCCAAAGTACAACATATAATAAGTACCCTGTATCAAGATTGATGCAAAACAAGTGAAATCTGACCTTTTTAGACAGATTTAGCAAAAAAAACACTTCTGGGGTCATTTGGGTGGATTTTCCATATCTCTGGCCCCCCTTCTTCGATTTTGACATGTGACATCTCTTTCTGGCCGTTAGAGCCAATATAATCCAAGGGAAATCGTCCCGCACACATTCATGTTAAAAAAAAGGTGGTCTCTTTGTGCATTCAATCTTGCCACAGAGCGTAGGAATATCCCTGCTCTGATATTTTAAAACGGAATTGCAGTTTTATTGCTCATGGATTATCAGAACATTTCAAAGGGGACGCAGTCACATTGGATTAACCTATGGATTAACTACACCATCGTTGTTATCGTTTTAATGCCATTGAAGACCAGTTTAGACCAGACAAACACGAAGGTAAGCCATGTTAGCGTTGTAGGCTACCTAGCGCCACTTGTTTACGTTTTTGTTGATAACGTCGCAAGTTTGTATCTTTCAGTGTTGAGGTGGGCACCGTTAGATTCTGTGTCTTTACGATCATAAACAATGTGTTGGATGTGCAGCTAGGATAAGTAATAAGGGAGCTAGGAGTGATTATCGGTGCAGTAATAGGTTAGCATTTTTCGCTCGGGGCTAATTCAGAGGCTCACTGTTAGCATTGTGTTTTTGTTTTTGTTTTTTTTAATAAAAAAGATCAGTTAAATTAGTTTTTTCCCGTTATATGGATATCAAATATTCATAGTTTATTAAATATTAACGTTCCTTAGACGTTGTTTCCTGCAAATGACGCGATTTCGGCCGTGGGGCTTAAGAGGTTTTAAACAAAGAGGGGGGAGGGGTCCACCATATTTTCTTCCCGCATCGATTTAATGTCATCAAATGTTCGTCATAGTTACAGGTTATCACAAGACGCATTGTTTGCAAAAAGCAGAGTTCACATTTGCCGTTACAACGAGCAACGTAAATACAGCTGTCAATTTGTAAACATTGTCATTCACTCACTGGTGTTAGCTAGGATAAAGCCATGCAAATCATAAGGTGAGTTGATATTGATTGACTTGTGTTTAGCGTGTTTTCATACTGTGAGTATTTGTAGAGCGTAAGTCCGACAGTTGCTTGCTTTTGTGGTGGAACATTACGGGACATAATAGGCTACATGCACAGTTACTTCCGCATTGTGCGTAGTACTGCCCAACTTTTTCCGGTACAACAACAACAATGGTGACGTTCTACACCCGGGCCCTTTTCATCAAATCCCCCTCCTCGACTCCTTGACTCCTCGGTCCTCCGGAAGTGACCCGGAAATGAATTTCAGCGCGCCATGTTGAAGGACATCTCAATTATCTAAATGCACTTCGAGGACCGAGCATCGAGCATCGAGGAGGCTCTCTGGAGGAGCTATAACCGAGGAGAGAGGAGAGAGGAGGCTCTCTGGAGGAGCTCTAACCGAGGAGAGAGGAGAGAGGAGGCTCACTGGAGGAGCTATAACCGAGGAGACACTGATGGGTCCTCCACGGCAGAGATGTTTCAAAGAGTCGTGACGCACGGCCGGACTGATCTCAGCCAATCACAGCTCTGCATACATCCCCTGGATATTATTTTAGTAACTGCTCTCATCGTTACGCGATGTTTCCAGAGAGAACAGCTGAGAGGTCCGTGCAGAAAGCAGAGCAGTGTGTATAATATATATCACTCAGTAGAACAGGCCGACTCTCTTTGCTTTAGTTTAGTAGATATCTACAAACAATGAGTCCAGATGTTTCTAAGAGCATTTAGTGCTTCACAAAATAAAATACACAACGGCTGTTAGGCTGTTAGCTGTAGGTGCGTGTGTGTGGTACAGTGTGTGCGTAGATGCAGCGGACAGACAGGTCTCAGTTGGTTTGGTGTCCTCTGCTTACTTTTAATACTTGTAAATACAACTTTTGACCCGGAATTTATTTTCCTCATTGTAGCGACCAGAGAGGGGAGAGGGGAGATGCGGGATGTATATCCAGTCTCTGATAGTGTTATTATGAGAGTGCTCTGTTTGATTCTGAAATTGTATATGTATATAAATATATACATATGTGTGTGTGTGTGTGTGTGTGTGTGTGTGTGTGTGTGTGTGTGTGTGTGTGTGTGTGTGTGTGTGGTGTGTGTGTGTGTGTGTGTGTGTGTGTGTGTGTGTGTGTGTGTGTGTGTGTGTGTGTGTGTGTGTGTCCTCATCTGCAGCCTGTTATTGTCTCATTACACCGCACTGTGAATGAATCAAAGTAAATATAGAAGTGGTCATGAACACATCTGTCCATCAGACAGAGGGCTGCTGCCTCCTGTCATCATTAATGGACGTCTCTTTAAAATGACCGCTCAGAGGAGAGGAGTTCTCATTTCTCTAACCGCCTGCTGCTTCCTCTCCTCTCTCCTCGGCTCCCCTCCTCTCTCCTCGGTTCCTCGGCTCGCATCTCCTGTGGGCGGGACTAAGTCTCGAGGATAGGAGTCGAGGAGGGGAGTTAGAGAAATGAGAAAAGGCCCCGGTGTTTACAAAACGGATTGACTAGTTAACTAGCTAATGCTAATTTAGGCTAATGTCAAATGCAAGCTTTTGTTGTACAAATTCGTTATTTATAATCAACACTTTTGTCTTACTTTATGGACTCTATCTGATCCTAATTGTTTAAAACGTTAGTGGGCATGGTTAACTAAAGTTAGACTTGTTAATAGCCACTGTTATGCTACGTGGTAGAAAGGTAAGTGCCTGGCATTACATGCTATTTGTAAGTAACATAGCCATTGTGTTGACGTGAGTAATATATCTAACCCAACACTCTGTTTTTCTTTATTCAGTGTCCAACAAAGACAGTCTGACAGCGTGAGAGCCTTGTGCTACCGGTCAATGAGGAAGAGTGAGACACCGCACAGTTTGAGTGTAGGCAGGGAAAAAAACGTTGTTCACCCCTGTTCAGTGGGGTTCAGTTATTCACTAGTTAAAGACATGTTTCCAATGCCTCCCTGCTTTCATTTCATTTCATTTCAAACCTTTATTTATACAAATAAATCCCATTGAGATCATTGATCTCTTTTTCAAGGGAGACCTGCTCAAGTAGTTCCACATGAAACATAAAAACATAAATAGAACAACAAAAGGACATCATACAGCATCATTTACATAATGATCCACATAAACAGGTACCAACAGCTTCCGATTGAGTAGCATCCAACCGAGCTTTAAAAACATTTAGTGGCACCAGATTGTTCAGTTTCCATTTAATTTGCAGACTATTCCAAGACAGAGGAGCTGCGCATCTAAAAGCTGTCTTCCCTAAGACAGTCCTAGCAGTTGGCACATTTAATAAAACCACAGCATGCGATCTCAGGCAGTAGCCACTTACAATTCACCCTGAGATCAGGGAGCAGATATAAGATGGAAGTTTCCCTAACATGACTTTGTATATAAAAATGTACCAGTGACTGAGCCTCCGTACAGTTAGTGAAAGCAAACCAGCCCTTGCATACAGGGTACAGTGATGGGTTAATGATTTACAATTAGTCACACATCTCAGTGCGCTGTGATAGGCAGCATCTAACTTGACCAGGCAATGGGCAGGTGCATTCATATAGATCAGATCACCAGAGTCCAGCACAGGTCAAAAGGTCACAGAGCCTTTTCCTGGCCTCAAGAGAGAAACAGGACTTGTTCCTGTAGAAGAAACCTAGTCTAACCCTCAGCTTTTTAAGCAGGTTATTGATATGAAGTTTAAAAGAGAGACAATCATCAAGCCAGATACCCAGGTATCTGTAACAGGTAACCACTTTGAGTTTTATTCCTTGCATAGTAACAATATCTAAAACAGGCTCTGGTGTCTTTTTAGCTTTAGAAAAGAGCATTACCTTGGTTTTATCCACATTTAAAAGAAGCTTTAGTTCTGAGTCTGAATAATGTTAAAAACAGCCTGTAATTTAACACCAGCCTCCTGAATGGAGGGACCTGCACAGTACATCACGGTATCATCCGCATACAAATGTAAAGTAGCTTCATCCACATTTTCACCTAAACTGTTGATATGGAGAATAAAAGTGGACCTAAAACAGAACCTTGAGGAACACCATTAGCAATGTTTAACCACTCAGAAGACAGCCCATCAAAGTGAACACATTGGGACCTTTCAGAGAGGTAGTTCACAAACCACCCACTGCATGGCTGGATATGCCGATACTGAGTAGCCTCTGCTTTAAGATGCGATGATCGACGGTGTCAAACGCTTTGGACAGGTCAATAAATACAGCTGCACAACTCTGCTTATTATCTAAGATACTCGTAACATCATTCATCAGTTTCATTGTGGTAGTGATGGTGCTGTGTTGCTTTCTGAAGCCTGACTGATGTTTAGACAGGATGTCATTGTTACATAAAAACACCTTTACCTGTTCACTCACTAGGCGTTCAAGAACCTTAGCCAGAACTGACAACTTAGAGATTGGTCTATAGTTATTTAATAAGGTGGCCTCCCCTCCTTTTAGCAAAGGCAGGACATACGCTGACTTCCATACTTTTGGAATTGTGTTAGTGCTGAGGGAGAGGTTAAAAAGAGAAGTGAGAGGTGGAGCAATAAAATCTGCAGCTATCTTTAAAAAGAAAGGTTCTACGTTGTCCGGGCCGGCCGGTTTCTTAGGATCTAACTTGGTTAAAGCTTCACGAACAACATCAACAGTAAAAGGGGTAAAACTGAAAGGGTTTTCCAGACCACATTGTTCAGAGTCACCGACTGTAGTGTTCACAGAAGCAGAGTTAGTGACAGAATCAAACAGAGAACCACAGGACACAACATGCTCATTAAAGCAATTTAGCATAGTAGCCCTGTCCGATATAGAGCCAGATGCTGTGGTAAGGCACGGAGGTAGCTCATTACGGATCTCACCGGTGGATAACGATTTAATGGCTTTCAAAAAATGTCCAGGATTATTCAGATTCTTTGTGGTTACTGACAGATAGTACTTTGATTTAGCACTTTTGATTTGCGATGTGAAGCTATTCCTTAGCTGCCTAAAACGCAGCCATTCTACCTCTGAGCCTGATCTCCTAGCCTTTGCCCAGGCCTTGTTTCTCTCATGAAGGAGACTGGACAGTTCAGCAGAAAACCAGGGATTGTCTCGTCCCTTCACTCTAAATGTACGCAGGGGTGCATGTCTATCTATGATCTCCATAACACCAAGATAAAAATAAGACCATGCGGTTTCTACATCAGGACACAGATCAATTTTACCCCAATCAAACCCAAACAGATCATGCACAAAACCCTGCTCAACAAAAGGTTTTGTGTCTCTCTTAATGATAATGCAAGGTTTAACCTTTTGGACCTTAGTGTCCCTAATTGTGGCTACAACACAGTGATCGCTCAGATCATTTGCAAATACTCCCACAGATGAGTATTTATGGGGAACATTAGTTAGAATGAGATCAATTAGGGAGGATTTATTAGGGGACTTAATGTTAGGGCGAGTAGGACTGTCCACAATCTGAGTAACATTCAAAGAGAGACAAAGGTTTTTAAAATCCTCTGACACTGCAGTTAACCAGTCCCAGTTAAAATCTCCAAGTAGCACTATTTCCTTGTAGTCTAGCTGCGATATAAGATTTGCTAGTGAAGACAAGGAGTCTTTGACAGCTGAGGGGGGTCTGTAACAACTCACCACCATGACCTGTTGACCCTTTTCCACTTCTATATTTAAGGCTAAAAATTAAAATTGCTTACTGATCAATTTGGAAACTAATGTGGTTACACTGAACTTATTCTTAACATAAATGGCAACACCACCACCTTTATTAGGCCGGTCGGTACGATACACATTATAACCATTTAAGGCAATGTCAGAGGCCAAAATAGATTTGTTTAGCCATGTTTCTGATAAAACAATGACGTCAGCGTCAGTTGAGCCCAGATACGGACAAAATCTAGTTTACCTAACAGACTGCGCACATTCAAGTGGATGAAACCCAACCCAGACCTAGCTTTAAAATCAGCAGGAGTAGCGATCTGACTACTACTACTGGGCGGACCAGGGTTAGGTTGTACATTTCCTGACAGTAATAACAACAAAATAACCAGGCATCTTTTCCTCTTAATCGACACACATACATTGTCATCTAATTTAGAATCACCGGAAAAGTCTGCGAGAGTGTGATTAGAGTTTAAGAAGCAGTCCTGAAGAACCATCATCGCAGGAAAACAAAAAAGACAAACATATTTTGTCGAGCAGATTGACTGTGACAAGGCAACCGGTAATTGTTTGAGCAACACATCCGAACCTTTGCAGGGGATGCCCACTGCGGGTGGCAGAACAGACCTGAGTCCAGTAGACTTCTCAGAAAGACTAGAGATCTTCTCATAGTCCAACACAGTTAACAGGCACAGCAGAATCCCGATATGGGCCATTTTCCCAGGCCAGCACACAGTATCCGCGATGTTCCTGGAGCAAAATCAGCACAGCAGCAAAGGACAGGCGAAAACAGCAGCGTGGAAGCGCTCCGGTCCCTCCGTGGTATCCCCGGGGTGAAAGCAGGCCTCTGCGACAGCAGAACCAGGACAGGTGGAAAGCAGGCCCCAGCGGTGGTAAAATCCTCCTCCGTACAGCAGCACACGCCCGGTGGAAGCAGGCCAAGCCCGAAGCGTGGATCCACTCCGTCTCTCCACGACGACTCCGGGTAAAAACCTCTCCAGTGCAGCCGTACTCTACAGGTGGGAGCAGGCCTCCGTAGATCGCAGACAACTAAAACTACTACTTGTATAAGCAGGGATGGCTAACCGTTTGTAAGCAGGAGAGCTAGATGCTAACAGATGCTAGATGCTAACAGATGCTTTATCATAACTTAATTGATTGGTCAGATAATCAGTTATATTGATAATGATGAGATGTAAATGTGATAAGAATAGAGAGAAGGTAATGCTAAGAATTCTGAAAGCTAAACTTTTACTTAATTTTACCCTGTGTATATAAAGTGTCTTTAACTACCTTGAAAGGCGCTCTGTGGATAAAATGTATTATAATTTATTATTGTTATTACTATTACTAGGATCATGGTTCAGTATCAATAACATGTTTCTACAAATGATAACCTCCTGGCTCTTTTCTTTGAAGAAGAGGTTGTATTTTTAATCAGTATTTTCTTTCTTTCTTAGATAAAGCTTCGTGATTCCTCGCCGGTGGTGTTAACGCACAACCAGTGCTCCTGTGTTGCAATCACACTGTGGCACTGCTTTACCAAACAGCTTATTACAGTCAACTGAACATACCAGTCGTGCCCCCTGTCCATAGCCGCACAGAATCGGAACAGCAATGGCACAAGCCACGTACAATGGTAATTTAATTGAGGTTTTAAAGTATTCTTGTTTGACTGTTTTCATTTAAAGTGACTCCAAATGATGCAAATGTGCTCTCTGTTAGGGTGTGAAGCCAGGACCCATCAACTCCATGGTCTTCACCAAACCTGTACCTAATAGGATGGTCACGACTGGAGTGAGGTACTTTTTCCTGTGTTGCAAAATGGGATTCTGATACTGTATTCTTACCTTTACTGTCAAATGTTAATGGGCTATATTGTATTTTCATGTCTTTGCAGAAGTGGATTCTACAGAGGCATGGTGGGTTCATTACCCGATCCTTGCATGTTCAGAGTAACGGAGGCCTATGAAAAATTCAGTATTGAGGACAGGCCACTTGTGACTACAATGAACATGAGAGCCGACAAGCCCCTTGTGGAAAGTGCCTTCGGGATGGTGCATGAGGGCAGGGTTCTGTCCTATCAGATGCCTGCTTTGAGATCTCGTTACATCGTTCTTCACAATGGTGCACCACCAACACCACACTTGCCTCTAGAGGGGTATGACATATTGCCATGTGAGTGTGTGTTTGTGTGTTCTGAAGAGGAGCTACTGCATATGACCAGCTTATCTGTTACTATGAAAATGGCACACACAATTGAGGAGGCTACCCGTGAGCAAAGCTCTTGGTCAGAGTGGCATCAGCTTTGCAGACCGAGGCTTCGAGAGGTGTGTCATGTCAGAAGCAAGAGCTCTGCAGAGTCACTTGCAGAGCGGATCATAAAAGGTACAAGGCAGACGGCAGACATGGGAAGAGGTTCTGAGATGGAGCCCACAGTAGCAGTCGAGTACAGTAAACTAGCGAATGTAAACTACTCACCCTGCTACCTCCTGGCTTGGTGCCTCCCCCGATGGAGTTGTTTTTGACCCCACTGAATACCCCCAATTTGGCCTTGTTGAGTTCCAATGTCCCAATGTTCAAAACTATGTCGACTGAAAATATGTAAAAATTAAATGTGGTTCCCCTAAGCTAAAGAAAAGCCATGCATACTACTGGCAAGTGCAAGGTCAACTTCTTGTCACTGGGATGCAGTAGTGTGACTTTGTTGTGTGGGCGCAGGAGGACTATCTTGTGCCACGGATACACATTGATCCAGAAGTGCAAACAGCAATACACACATACATGCCGAAGTACCTTTCATTCAAATCCCACTGAACATTTCCCCTCCTCGCATTGTAAGCCATTTTGAGGAAGTTATCTCTGAATCACATGTTATGAATGTTTAACATAGCACCTTCAAAGACCGATGACAAAAAAGAACATTGTTTTCTTACAACATTACACTTGTTATTTAATCAACAAAATGATTTGTGACATTTTACTTTTTGGGAAAATTAATTAAACATTTTTAATTTAACAGAGTGATATTTTCTAAACATGGTAAAACATTTGTGTATAAATAATTTGGGATGGTAGAGTAGCTCAGCTCATTTGAAATATAATTATGGATAAATGGTGAAAACTAAAAAAAATTACTTTAACAAGTCCATGAAGAAGTTAATAGAAAGATATACACTTTTAAATCATTTACACTAATTAATAAGATCCGATTAGTTTAAATCAATATGGCTTGACATGTCTATCTTGTTTCACTTTGCCCATTTGTTTACTAATGCCTTGTTCTGATAGTTTGACAGCATACATGCTTCTGCAAACAGTTGGTTGATGTTGTCGGCATGGGACAGGAGGATGACACCATCAAACAGTTTGTTCTGTGTTATCCTCCTGATGACGCGCTCCACATGAACCCTCAGTCTGGCAAAGGCCTGTGTCTCCCTCACCTGGTAGGCTGGCCTGTGTCTCCCTCACCTGGTAGGCTGGCCTGTGTCTCCCTCACCTGGTAGGCTGGCCTGTGTCTCCCTCACCTGGTAGGCTGGCCTGTGTCTCCCTCACCTGGTAGGCTGGCCTGTGTCTCCCTCACCTGGTAGGCTGGCCTGTGTCTCCCTCACCTGGTAGGCTGGCCTGTGTCTCCCTCACCTGGTAGGCTGGCCTGTGTCTCCCTCACCTGGTAGGCTGGCCTGTGTCTCCCTCACCTGATAGGCTGGCCTGTGTCTCCCTCACCTAGTAGGCTGGCCTGTGTCTCCCTCACCTGATAGGCTGGCCTGTGTCTCCCTCACCTAGTAGGCTGGCCTGTGTCTCCCTCACCTGGTAGGCTGGCCTGTGTCTCCCTCACCTGGTAGGCTGGCCTGTGTCTCCCTCACCTGATAGGCTGGAATCTGCTTCTGCTTTGACAGAAAAGGTGGGCAGTACACTTTGCATTTGCAACAATCCCTGATCAGGAAGCCCTTATCTTCCATCACTGCCATGTTTCATGTCAACTTGTCGGCTATTCCAGACTGTTTGAATATCTCCTTATCGCTAGCAGAGCCAGCGTACATTTTGGAGACGAATGTCACGGCACCATGTGGGGCTATGCCAACCAGGGCTTTCATGGTGCAGTGGGATTTGTAAGTAGAGTACATCTCAATTTGGAGGAGGGGTGAGGAGGGTGTTTGACACCTCAGCTCTGTACAATCCAGGATCACCTGTGTGTCTGGTAAATCACTGAATGCATCAGGGAGGTACGCTTGGACTTCTGCAGGTGTAAGCCAAATGCATAGTGACCCCAGTAGAGTAGCAAGAAAACGTGTCCATGTAGCAATGATGCGGCTCACAGTGGACTGGTGAATATTAAATCGATGACCCAGGTCCCTCTCCTTCAAACCAACCGACAGGAAGACAAGAAAAATAAATAACTCATCAATTGGCTGAAGCAGTTGTCGCTGGGAAGTAAAAGAAGAAAAAACAGTTAATACTTCTTAAGCTATTAACTGCCGCTTGTCGGTTAAATATATTATGGTCTGTATTTACTGAATGTAAACAACAACACATGGACCCTCTCCCCACTTCACCTCTGGCTCTGTATCAGCCAAGAAAGCTCACTCAGACCATAGCCTACCGTAGATGGACGTACAAGTGTAACCACTTCTTCATTTATCTTGGCAGCGAATTTGGCTCTTGACACCCGCACCATTTTATAAATGGAAGGCTCCATCAAAAACCAGAAAGCCATGAGGTTGTCATAGCTTGAGAATCTGTTCACAGAACATACATGTCAATCATTAATCGACATACTACAGTAAATACAAGCTGTAACAAACAGGTGATTGTGTCATTGTAAGGAGTAAAGTTAACTTTCACATACTTTTTCCACCACTAACGTTACATAGATTGATTGATTGATTGATATATTTATTTCGAACAAGTAAAATAAATAATTACAAAACAAAACAAATGTTGCAGTGCATAGTCATGTAAGAAAAAATCAAAACAAAAAATGACATTTACAACAACAACAGCATTAACAACATAAACAGTCCCAAATCTAGTGTTCGAAAAGGAGTGAGAAGAAGTATCATTTATTTAATCTCACCCCCTTGTCCCTAAATGATTTATGATCTATAATCTGCAATAATTATCATTACTATTCATTATTATTATTAATATTATTATTAATCTGTGTAGTGGACATTTTTATTATATCCTTATATGTTTAAACCAAATGCTTCTCATTTCCTGAGATGTGCTGTTTTCTTCTTATACTCCACTGTGGGTTTATTCCCAAGCACTTCAAGGCCACACTTCAAGGCCACAGAGCTGATTTGGCTACTAGGTTGAGACTCACACAAAGTCACACGAGAACTTCCCTATCCTGAGAACCGTTATACTATCTACAGCTCAAGGCCAGGTGTCTAATACCATGTGAAGACAGATTTCTGAGCTTCCCTCCCTTTGCTGTATATAAGCTTTGCTTTCCTATTATATCTGTGCACACTCGCGCAGACTATTCTATTCTCTGTGAGACCTGTGTCTATTTTATTGTATCTTATGTATTTGAAGCTTCAAATAAATAACCAGAAAGACAACTCTGTCTGATTCACCATGTATTTGTTTTGATCACTCTGACTTGTACTCTCCACAGTGTTGGGTCTCAGATTTCCATAACAATTGGCGTTGTCGGCAGGATCTCTGCAAGTTCGATTGGGGACACCTACGGACGCTGGTGGTCGCTAGCTCCAGGATCCTCGGATCCTCCTCTACCTCGACAGAAACCGTACGGGACGAGAGGACCAGCGCCGGGAGTGGAACCGATTGACTTCACGAGATCCAACGAACTCAAAAGGCTTTCAATACTCGGTGAGATGTACAGTGTCTAAATTGTTTAAAGTTAAACAGTAATTAAACTCCATGACATTTATGAGAGGGACTGCTCGAAAGTAGGATATTTGGGATATCCATCGTAGCCTGGGTTTACGATCAGTCTTTGTGTGATTTGTACTGTGAAACAAATATCACATCATCGACGGATGAAAAAATAGTGTTTTGGTAACACGGGGTGTTTTGGTAACACTTAGAGACTTTGTTTTGGGAGCAAAGCAGGTAGGGGGCTTGTACACCCTCCTGAGGGTCCGATTATGGATGTCATGCGAGCAGAAATGGTGAAAACAGTCTGTCTAAATTAAATATATGGACGGAAATGTTCGGATTTCCAAAGGGAGGTTTTTTGAGTAAATTAAAAATCAAGAACCTAAAGAATAAATTACAAGAACATGAAGATGGAATGAAGGGTAAAAAAATAAAGTTAAAGTAAAAGACTTATAGAAAACTGGACACTCACAGAAAGTGTTTATAATACTGGGGAGTAAAAGAAGGCAGTTGGCATTGGGCATTAAAGAAAATATTAAGGTTGAAGATGAATGTGAAGAAAAGAAGGAAAATAAATTATTTCCAAAACCATGTAAACCCCAGACATCTCTGTGTCCTTCCATTGCAGGCCTGAATGACCTCTCCTCGACTGGGTATCCTTTCCCTCCCCCGCGGTACAACCCTGGCAATCCGGCTGGCCCACCTCCACCTCCACCGCCACTACAAGCCCCAGCCATGCAGTCCGTCAACTCCAAGCTCGCCACCCCCATCAGCCCCAAGTAGATGGGGACAACAGCGGGATAAACAAACCCGATGCCCAAGCAGGTGTTTGGGGGACACACCTCAGATAATGCCTTTCTCAACGGACTCACAGACACAGCGCAAGCTACGCAGAATGCTGGCCGGTCACAATACCGAGGGAGAGGCAGAAGAGGTTTTCCGAGGCAGAAGACGAGAAGCAAGACCTTCATTTGACGAAAGATGTTTCAAGTGTGGCAGTGTTGAACATTGGATTATGGGACTGCTCACAGAACACTGGCAGTGGAGGCAGAGAGGGGGACAGCAAGGACGGGGCCATTCACAATCAGACTGACCTACACCAGATGGGGAGGAAGGGACCCGATCGAGCGAGATGGAAATTCAGCCAGCATCATCGAACCAGGGAAGTGACACACACACACACACATCATCCTATTGAGTAATTGGAAAATGTAGAAGACATGCCTGTGGTTAAAGAGGGTACATATTTGAAATATGACAGTGAAACAGCATTTGAGAAATGTCCCACACTAACTTTAGCTGTCATGGGTGTTGATGTTATTTTATTTTTTTGGTTGATTCTGGGGCTACAAATTCTGTGGTAAAAAGGGCAGATTTGCCTGATTGCAAATTTAGTGGTAGATTTATGCACTCAATAGGAGCGGCTGGGGTGACTGTAAAGGAGAAGTTTTTGTATCACTTCAGGGTAAAGATAACGGTGATGATAGTCATCCATTTGCCACATCAGTCAAAAACAGTTTCCTTTTATCATCTGTCTGCCCAATAAATTTACTGGGCAGAGATCTGATTCTCCGGTTCGGCTTAGACCTCATTTTTCCACAAATGAGGGTCTTAAAAACTGGCATTTGATGATAAAGAACTGGTGAATGTGTATAAATGGCTGCTGACACATCCTGATTCTCAGGCGTTGTTGCGTTTGACTGATCAACGTGTTTTCCACCTGCTGTGTTCATGGAGGCTTTTCATTTGCATTGTACTGCTAATGTTGTTGATGATCCGTGTAAATGCTATGATGAGTTTTCTGTTAGAATGTGTGAATGAGGAGCTCATGCTTAAAACTATGTATTGGAGTTTGCTGCGCAGCTGGTTCCTGTTGCACTCACACCCACACAACACAAACTGTGTCAAATCTCAGGGGCGGTCCACACATTTCATTAGCCAGGGGCCCCACTGAGAGATAGAGGGATTTGGGTCCAATCGTTAAAGATTGGGAGTCAGTCACTGATTGGGCACCTACACACACAGAATATGTCATGTACTCTATGTCACGTGACGTGGATAAGATGAAAATGTGCACGCACGTAGCTGTTCTGCGCACATTGCTGTTGGTTGAGGATGATGAGGTAATTATCATATCTCTGAGCTTCCTGCCGCACTTTCAGATGTGCCATACTCACTCTGGGCAGCTCACAGATATGACGTAGGTTTAATGTCCACGTTCCGTCCAAATCAACCCCCGTACCCATTGAAATGTGAAGCTGTTGATGGCATTCAGCCAGTGTTTACCTCTCCGCTTAAACAAGGGGTCATTATTCCGTGTAACGATTCCGGTACGCACTCCAGTGTTTCCTGTCAAAAAGATCAGAGACAAAACCTCCTGACGAGTGGAGATTTGTCCAGGATTTACGAGCTGTAAATGCAGCTGTGCATGCACGCTCGTCCCAACTCCTTATCTGATTATTTCCCAAGTTCCAGCCTCTGCAAAACATGTTTTACTGTCATAAGATCTCTCAAATGCATTTTTCAGTGTTCCTGTTGTAGTGTAATATTTGTATGTATTCATATTAGCAAACTATGGATAAGCTTAAAATGGGAATAATTTGGGTAAAACTGTGAGCTGGATTTGGGGCCTGTTGACATGTGTTTTTGAGGACAAAGGAAGATGGGGGAAGGTGAGAGCATGTCTTGATTTGCATTCAACTTAGATCTAGCTACAGTGGTTGTGATATTAAGAGAGGTCCCTTGGTTTCTCTGGTGCTTATCAACAGTAGCAGTTAAGTGAATACTGTTCAAACAATACCTGTGTTTGTGTTTTATATTGATTTCTCTGTTTTGTCCTTTCATAAATGTAAGGACTACAAATGGCTATAAACATTCTGGGCTGGTTGGAGTAAACAGGGTTTTATTGCTCTGTGGGGGAGGTGTAGGTATGTAGGCCTTGAGACCTTTTGTTGGAAAGTGAGCCTGTTTGGTTTCCTGCTGGCCAGCGTTGCGTCTCCCAATGAGATGACCTGAAAAGATGACCAGCTGACCTAACCCCTAACCCCTCCTTCTTACTCTGGTATATCTCCGGTGGATCCCTGGCGTTCGGTCTCTCTTCACATGCTGCCCCGAGCGAAAGGATCTCCGCAGCACGTGAACCAGGGCAGGAGTGAGCCGGCATTACTCCTTAACCATTACAATATAATTGTAATATATTATGTTGTATTGTAATGATTGTATTGCATTGTCATATTGCCATTAAAGTAGATTATTGTTAACGGTTACTTTGTAGATATGGATTCCTTCCTGTATTATAACCAGCTTCATAGGAACGCGCGGAGATTTGAAAAGCGGGCCAGTTTGCCCTCCAAATCTCTAACAAGTGGTGACCCAGACGTGCCAGATATAACGAAGCTGAGGAAGAATTCAGACGACCAGAATGGGTCGGGAACAGACGCTTTCAAACATCTCAGACAATCGGCAGGACCCTGCAACTCTGCAAATAAGGTACGCAGACGCCTGTTATGAAAACCGACTGTCTGTAATTGGATACGCTAAAACTTTAGGATTGTCTGTAGGCGTTTCACAGTGTTTTTAAAGTTTAAATGGAATATACAATGCATATTTTACTATGTTAGGAAAGTTATATACAAAACGTAAACGTTGATCGCCAGGTAGACGGAAAGTCCTGCGTGACGTAAATAGAGCAGTTTGGCGCGGATCTGCAGGTAGTTTATTCCTGAGTGGCGTGGAGACGGTGCAGTTTTGTTGGTTGCGAGGTTTGATTCCTGCACGACAAAAACCTGGAAACACGATATTTTAGATCGGGTCGCCGTTTATAACTGGGGTTAAATAACAGACCAAGGCTGAAAGCTAAAAGCCAGAGGTCTGTTATATGTTAAATCGAGGGAGAGCGTTTCCCTTTGTCTGTAAACTTCTGCTGCTGCCATCTAGTGGCTGAAAGGGGGTATCACACCCTTGAAACTTCTGCTGCTGCCATCTAGTGGCTGAAAGGGGGTATCACACCCGTGACATTTTTCATTACATTGCTGGCCGGTATTGAAGACGGGAAGCACGTTAATAGTAACAATGACAATAGCCCAGTATATTAATAACACATATTAATTAAGTCAGAGAAATAAAAGCAAAGTTAAAAAAGGAACATGTTGGCACCTTCTTACACATTGTGTAGCCGTACCGCCACCTTTCCAGAAACGGCACGGCAGTTAGAACTGATTTTGGTAAACTGGTACAAAACAATAAGGAATTGAACATTTTTTACAACGACAGCACCAGGAGATGAGTAAACTCAAGAATCTGTAAAGTGTAAATACATTGTGAAAAACACATTTTACACTCGAACTGTTTGCACATCATAGACAAGGAATTTAGACAATATAAATAAATGTTCAGAAAGTAGACATAGGCCTACACTTGATTCAAATTTCATTACTGTGATCCGATTGGTGTGCTCTGCAGGTTTACTATTGTTCGAAGTAACAGTGGGATTTAAAATGAGAGAAAATATGGGGATGTTTTTTTTCCGTAGTGTGTGGAATATGTGATGCTGGAAACATGTAAGTATTTCAGAGTTGTGTTGGGTAAATATGTAGCAATGGATGAAACAATTTTTGGAGTGAGTTTTTGTAATATCATTAGTATACATTAATTATGTTGTTTAGATGGCATTTAACAACTAAGACAGATAGTATGATTACAAAGAGACAGAGTGGAAAGGGTTGGATTTATTTAACATCAGTGTGCTACACTTCTTATACTGTAGGTAAGGTGTCCCGAGACCTGGACTCCCCCTCTGAGTTAGAAAGGCTTCGATCCCGACCCTCCAAGCAGACAACGAGACCTAACCCAACAGGAGACTCCTCCTTCTCCATCGTACAGACAGAGAACCAGAGCTGAACCAACAACAACAACAAGACTACATCAAGACTGCAGCCAGAACTATCTCCACCTGTGGCATCCAGAACCAAACAGCATGCTGACATACAGAGAGATACTCTCATCAGCCCCTCAGACAGGACATGAGAGCAGAATCCGCCCTCCATAAAAACAGCAGAGAGACTGTAAAGGAGGAGTGCAACAACAGTGGCATGATGGGGCTGCAGATGTAACTGGGCCAATGGCTGCCTAAAAAAGTTACAGCGGATGGATTCAACAGCTGATGGACTGAAGAGAAGACAGAATCAGAGGAGTTGGCATGGTCGATTAGAAGTGAGGAGGCCGGGGTCACAGCTTGAGAAAACCAGGGGAGGAGAAAAGGAGAACGGGAATGAGTGAGTTACACATAAACACACTTATTCACAAAACGCACATTTAAATAACTTGAATTAACTTCATAAATACGTAAAGATAGAAAGATTTATTAATCAACTGGTAAATTAAAAATAGCAGTAAAGAGGAAACTATTAAAGTAAAATGAGAATCATCCTAAAACACACTGACAGAGTAGAACCATATTCTTCAATATTTTCATCATGTTAACAATTCATTCTTTAAGAGATTTTTATTCACGTGTGAATAAAGTAGCGATCTCATTGGTTACAATATTGATCACCATTAAAAGGATAGTTTTAGGAACCACTCTATAGGACAAATCTTTATTTGTATTAATAATGTTAAAGGGAGAGCTGGTGCCAAGCCACATATAACATTTCAATCTAAAGTATTGATTTCACCATTGTAGCATAGTTATTGACATAGGTTTAAATCCTTGATAAAGGAGGGAGTAATTGTTGCATGTTCGGACACCCAAGGTTCCACACACTGCTAAAGAGTTTAACATTGTTTTTTAAGTAGACCAGAATTAAAGATAAATGAGTATGATGAGCTATGAAATGCAGAGCGACACAGATCCTAGTAATGTTTTGACTCAAGATAATAGTTATTGTACACAAGTTTCTGAAATAGATCATTAGACATTTTAATACTAATTAGGTGTAAATGGATTGCAGTAGTAGTAGTACTCGAAGGAAGTGATTTGTGTACCAAGTTTCAGGAAAAGTGGGAGGCAGAAGTCCCAATGACAAGTGAGAATCATCTTGAAAATCATAGTTGAAATCGTGACATATTTTTGTAGACAAAGGATACTGGCCTAGGCTGAAATGTCAAAGTCTCTGCAGAGCACGACACATGGCCAAAAAAGGACGGAGACCAACTGACCTTTGACCCTGACCGACAGTGTAACTTGACAAGGCACTGTGGATGACTGACTCTGGGGTGAAGCTGACCAAACTTGACATGACAACCAGACAGTGTGAGTGTGAATGAATGCCGGCATGTGATCAGTGTAACTGCATGATTCTAAAACAATAACTAACCAAGCATGTTTTTGGACTAACATATTATTTTGGAGCTCCAAGGGAAACGAGAGGTTTCCTAAGAATTCCACAAAAAGGGGAAACCGCACATGTGATATTTTACTCTCACATGAGTTGGCGGTTTGCAAATGTAAAACTAAAATCTGAAGATTCTGTTTCTTTTAGGCCTGAAGGACGGAGAGGAAAACTTCTTTTCACTGAAGTGTTTACTGTGGAAATAATGATAATGATGTCAAATTGTAAATAATGTTCGTTATGTCCCTAACCAATTACCTGACAGTTTTTGTTCCCCTCCTATTACAGGGTTTTGTTACACATGAGTTCATGTGTAAAAAGGTGGGAGTGTGTATAATGTATAATGTCAACATGGCTGTAAAATTCACAATTTTTCTTTTAAGGATTGACAGAAACCTTCCGCCCCAACCCAGATGTTCAAACTGAGCATTGAATTGAATGTAATTAACCTGCTCCATATCTGGGGATAAGATACTGTTTGATGAATGTTGAGATGTTTCTAAATATTGATTTGAGTTATAACAGGTAACACAGAATCAGTGGCCAAGGGGCTACTGTGAGAGATGTAATTCCAGAATAGAATACCGAAGAAGTTGACCTGTGATAATGAAACAATTTTGTAATATTTTAACAGACATTAGAGTAACTGAGGTTTGAAATGTAGAAAGAACATATTACAGTTAAAGCTAAAACATAGTAATGTAATGAGACAGAATTTAATTTAGACAACATCATGTAACTAGCCTGGTAAAGAAGTAAAAGCCATATACTTTATTGTTTAGGTCATTATGGGGATATACATTTCATCTACATTTATAATAGAAAGACATTTGATGACAGTTTGTTGGAATTCTGTATTCATTTTTTCAGCGTGATAATATCTAAGCACTGACAGGTAGAAGCAGTATCACCAGGAAATCATTCACTTTGTTAGCATCGTGATTTTGGTTGTTTTTGAATCCATAACATTAGTGTGTTTCTTTACCAGAAACATTAGCAGTTCATATTATATTTGGATTTTAAATAGGATTTCATTTAAAAATAAACACAGATGCTTGTCAGAAATTCAGAGCTATTGAATATGTTATTTAGTTTACCTAAAGATGTTGGGGTTCTTATTTAGTTGGGCACAATCCAAGTATTAAGATTCTGAAGCTGCACTGGCAGATAGGAGGTCTACAATTAATTTAGAAAACCTGTTCACAGACGGCTGTTGTTTCAAGACACCCCACCAACAGGCTCCCAAGTGGGTCAAAACAGCTGAGCGTAGGCTTGAGGGAGTTGTATCAGATTTCTCCACACAGGTTGCTGGCGCCAAAAGGGGGACCCGAGAAGCACGAGGACAAAGTGGCTCAACCCCAGGCTCTCCGACCCCGACCGAGTGACCCAGCGGACCTCTTATGCCGTCTGCCTGGGAGAAAAGGGGGGACAGCTCGTACCACGGGAGCCAGTGTGCGGCGGGGAAACCACCTGCTAGGACCAGGGGACGACATCAGGACGGACGTGGCCCTGGCAGACGTGGACTACTCAGAAGCAGCGGACTGGAGAAGGAGGATCGGGAAGACATCTCTACAGCATCGACCCGGAAGCCGCCATCAGCGGGCCGGAGGACGAGGAGGAGGAAGACATCTCTCTAGCAGGCAGCCCAGAAGCTGCTGTCAGCAGATCGGGGGGACAAAGACACGGCAAGCCAGGACGGCACAGGGGACTTGTCGAGGCAGCAGAGGAGTCTACTTCTCTCTGATCAGTTCTACCCGTGAAGGGAAAGCCGCATCTCCCCCTCCCTATTAGCTGTCCTTGTGGGCTATTCCTCCGGGGGGGGGGGGGGGGGGGGCTGATGATTCTAGCACTCAGCTGCATGGTTCCTTCACTGCCATGGAAAGTGGTGTTCTGTCTCCATGAAGTTTTCAAGTACTCTAAATACCAGCTTCGGATGGATTTATACAATGTTTGGGGGACGGACACAGCAGAAAAGAATGACAGTGGGTATCTTTCAAAATGCCTTGTCTGAGTTTATCTCTGGAGAAGGAGATAAAAAGGGGGATTTGTAGTGTAATATTTGTATGTATTCATATTAGCAAACTATGGATAAGCTTAAAATGGGAATAATTGGGGTAAAACTGTGAGCTGCATTTGGGGCCTGTTGACATGTGTTTTTGAGGACAAAGGAAGATGGGGGAAGGTGAGAGCATGTCTTGATTTGCATTCAACTTAGATCTAGCTACAGTGGTTGTGATATTAAGAGAGGTCCTTTGGGTTTATCTGGTGGTCATCAATAGTAGCAGTTAAGTGAATACTGTTCAAACAATACCTGTGTTTGTGTTTTATATTGATTTCTCTGTTTTGTCCTTTCATAAATGTAAGGACTAAAAATGGCTATAAACATTCTGGGCTGGTTGGAGTAAACAGGGTTTTATTGCTCTGTGGGGGAGGTGTAGGTATGCAGGCCTTGAGACCTTTTGTTGGAAAGTGAGCCTGTTTGGTTTCCTGCTGGCCAGCGTTGCGTCTCCCAATGAGATGACCTGAAAAGATGACCAGCTGATCTAACCCCTAACCCCTCCTTCTTACTCTGGTATATCTCCGGTGGATCCCTGGCGTTCGGTCTCTCTTCACATGCTGCCCCGAGCGAAAGGATCTCCGCAGCACGCGAACCAGGGCAGGAGTGAGCCGGCATTACTCCTTAACCATTACAATATAACTGTAATATATTATGTTGTATTGTAATGATTGTATTGCATTGTCATATTGCCATTAAAGTAGATTATTGTTAACGGTTACTTTGTAGATATGGATTCCTTCCTGTATTATAACCAGCTTGATAGGGACGCGCGGAGATTTGAAAAGCGGATCAGTTTGCCCTCCAAATCTCTAACACTGTACACAAAGACAGTCAATTTTGTTCACATTTGAATATAATGGTAAACCTTACACATTCTCCTACTCCTACAACCAGGCATTGTGTACAAGGTTGGTCTCTCTCCAAGTTTCTAAAGGCACCGCTCTCATCCAGTAGTTTGATGACCTCATGATTTGCGCACCCACAGCAGAACAGTGTGGAGCTGATACCATTTCCTTGTTAAAATACCTCGCAGCCGAAGGCCAGAAGGCCAGTTTGTCAAAACTCCAATATGTACAAAGAACAGTTACATTTTTGAGGTCATGTCATTTCAGGAGAGGGGAAAACGCTTTCAGATAAGCGTATTGCATCATTGGCTGCTCTGCCAAAACCTGTCACTAAGCGACAGATGATGTCATTCTTGCGTATGTGTTCATAACACTGTTGTTATGCTTGCTGTGATGTTACATTAGTCCGTTCTCTGCATGTAATTATGCTGTTACAAGTTTAATATTCTGCCAATACTTTGTTTATTCGAAAACAGATGAAAACAAACTGTCTTTTATACAAAATGGAAGTATTATACAAGTAAAACTACATGTTGCTTTAATCCCATGTAATTGTAGAATGAACACAGTCTTCCTTTGTAGAAGTCAGGTGTCTTGAGTAGCATTACCTAAAATCATTGTACACATTTGTAAATATTATTTTCCACTTGTTACCATTGTGCGGCTATTTTTATGCAGCTCTGCGTGATTTTGTAGCTACAATTCAGACTAATACACTACCAGAGGTGGAATAAGTGGTCAGATATTGTACTTGAGTATAAGTACTCAGATATTGTACTTGAGTAAAAGTAGAAGTACCAGAGTGTTACAGTAAAAGTCCTGCATTCAAAATGTTCCTCAAGAAGAAGTAGATAAGTATTATCAAAATATAATACAGTGAAAGTAGTCGTTGTGCAGATTGGTCCATTTCAGAATAATATATATGATATGTTTTCTAATGATTGATCATGAAAGTGTTCTCAAAGCAGGTAAAGGTGCAGCTACAGATGGAGCACTCCATTTCAGACGCCTACCCGTGCGGGTCCGTGATCGGCACGGGGTGGGCCCCTGCTGAAAAGGAAAACCCCCCACAGGACTTGAAACGCCTCCTTGATAAATACATTTAATTATAATGAAACCAGCTGCAATGGATCATGGATCCACCAGGGGGAGCCGTGATTAAAAAGCTGCCACACTGGAACTCATGTGAAATAAACAGCTGATCTACAGGTATCTGATATAGCGGATATTTGTTAAGATCCATATGTCACGGATAGGATCATATTCCGTGCTAAATAAGAGACATGTAATCATTTACTAAACATCCCCATGTTTTTATTTAACAAAATAATGTTTAATTCACGTTGGCGTAAGTACAAAACCATCGCTATGTTTTTAGATCAGGAAATGCATCCAGGCTCAAACAAACGATTTCCAATCATCATCCTCACGATCATTTAATGTATCATATGTTCACGAGTTGAAATTAATGCACTAAATTTAATCCACGTGAGTTTACAACAACAAAAATAAACGCTTTGTTTTTATATCACATCCGACCGGAGGAAAATGCAGCACGGGTCTCACTACCGATCATCCTAATCCCACGGGCAAACAATAATATGTACAGTGTTAATAGTTTACTGTATTATTAGTGTCTAATATTACTGGGGGTTTCAGAATGGTACTGGATTTTGATTTATTGTATCGGCTTCATATCGCAATATATTCCCGAAGTCTGAAATGCAAAAATGTCCCACATTAGGGCAATTCACCCTACATTTAATCATTCATACAAAATCATATTTAGTTTATTTTTAACGAAATAAATGTGGTTTAATCCACGTAATTTACTGTGTTAATTGTTTACTGTAGTATTGTGCACATTACTTTTCGCTTCTTGTTGAACCCCTGGTTAGAAGCTAAACTGCATTTCGTTGTCTCAGTAGGGCCTACCTGCAATATGTGCAATAACAATAAAGTTGAATCTAATCTTGAGCAGCAACAAATGTATTTAGGCTAATTAGTACATATCTGACATAAACGATTAAACACATTTGTGCATTCTTTAAACCGAGTCAAGCCGAGTCCGGAGGTGGCGGCACATTAAAGTGTGCACCTGATTGTTTAACTTGAAGGTGCCTGATGACATTTAATCATTCAAACTAAATCATATTTCGTTTCTTTTTAACGAAATAAATGTGGTTTAATCCACATAATTTAGACCTACTGTGTTAATTGTTTAGTATTGTTTAACTTGATGTGAACATTTCCAGAAGAACTCTAGCTTGAATGGCCTTTGTATGTATACAGTAGGCCTAACATAGGCGGCGCGTGAGGCTCAGGTTTGGGAAGGCTAAATAACTTTTTTTTCATCTTACGCTGCCCGCCTCCGGCGTCGATAGAAAAGAGATCAACTCAGTGAAAGCACCGCCTGCTGACCAATCAGAGCTCAGTGTGCGGAGTTTAAATCTATCAAGTCATATTACAGGAAAAAGGAAATGCAGTTTAAACTGCCGTATGCAGAGAAGACGTGTCGCACTTATCATTCATATCACACTGACATCACATCATCAATCAGATCATCGATCTCACATCGATATCACAATATTTCCTTATCTGAGTCAGCTTCTCGAGCCGTATCTGGCCGTGCAACACTTAGTTACATTGTCACATATAGCCTACTGTATGCAGACGTATTATTTTAAGCAACACATTAAGTTGACGAAACACTCAACTCAAATGTAATAAAGTCAGATCCCCTCGTGTTTTAGATGGGGCAGTATCATAAAACTGTTGTACGCTTTCAAACACTCGGTAGTTTATTTTTTAACGAGTTGTTCTATATTCTCCTTGCAGGTGCAACTATGTGGCTTGTATCCTGGATTATATGTTTAAGTCATCATGGATGTTTAAAGTTCATATTTGTCTAATATTAGTTTACTTTTCATTAATGAAGTATGATGTTGCGCTGTCAGTACACTTGTCCCTGTTTGTGATTGGTCAAATGTAGCTAACCCCGCCCCTTTCACATGAACGCGCTCTCAGCTGGAGAGAGAAACCCTGGCTTGATTTACCGAGTTGATAACCAGCGCCGTAGGACCGTTTAGCGAGATCGCGTTTGTTAGGGTTAGTTAAGATAACTCAAGCATATCCAGGGTCTGTTGAACTGGCTTCGTGGTACAGGGCACAGGTGGCTGCATAGCAGCGCTAATGTCAAAGACATTATATTTTTATTTTACCAGGATGCAGTGTTGTGAGTTTTCATAGTATGTTTAATACTTAAAAACGAAAGTTAGTTATAATCAAATATAATCAATTATATTCTTGTATAACCCACAATGAAAATGCTTCATATTTTAGGTTTTTCTATAGTTACAGTATAAACAAAACAAAGTGGTTTGTTTAGGTTGAGTATGTAAGGCCTATGATTTATGGGTGTCTCTGAAGAGAGTAGGCCGTTTTCCTCCCTCTCCTCTGGCAGCAGTTCACAGGGAGGGGGGGGCTCCAGGCTTAAGGAGAAACACATTAGAGGCCAAAAAGAGTTCATGTCCTTTTTACACTAACATGAGAAGGTGTGTCTTATGTCATAAAGCTATGGAACATGTCGGGTCATGTTTATCCTTGTACATTAGAGGGCATGCCCAGTTTTCCACAAATTGGGTGTAGAGGAGGAGTTTGTTTTTTGGGGTTTCGATCCAGTTTTTTTTTGCATAAAGAGACTGGTTTTTTGAGAGAGCGCGAGAGAGAGAGGGGGGTTTCCCCTGGTAGACTCTCTCCCGGTAGGCTGTGTGCGCCAGAGCTGGGTAATATAGCTCTCGGTAAGGTTCTGCCAGACGGGGTAAATATCTCTTGAATTTCTTGGTTGTTGGCTGAGTGGAATGATTTGATGACAGATGTGTTTGTGAATATTATAGCCCGCCACCTGTGAGGAAAATCTTCCCTCCGAATTATTGCGGACAGGTATGGGTTTTTGAATGTTATACCCGCCGTCTGTGTCGGAAAAAAGGTATGAAACTGATGTGAATTGATTTGGTGAATGAAAAGTTGAATGCGCTTTTTATTGTCACCGGTCTTTTTATGAGGAAATACCTCTAAATTCTATCGGGAGATTTTAAAATGTCACAACTGAATTGGGCAGTTGAAATTAAAACATGTTGGTAATAAATGTAAGACTGTGAATTAAAGTTTCATATTTGAACATGATCACAGCACCAGGTTTTTAGTATGATTATAATGTTGTAACGAGAGAAGGTAAAAACCCTGTATTAGTTTGGACCTATTTTTCTTCAAATAAACTGAATCCCACCAGTTGGATTGGGATAATTTAAAAGACACCTGTGCCCTCCTCTCCTGCTTCAAAGGTGAGACTGCACCCTGCCACTCACACTTAGGTAGGAGCACACTCCATTTACTGATATAAAAATCCTTCGGGATCCCTTAAACAGATTAAAAGAGAGTTGTCTGAATTGAAACAGCAGTTAATTGAACCTAGGTTCTTCGGGAAGTTAATAGAGGTGAGATCTTGCTGACGTTGGTGGATCTGAGCCAAGCCGCAAACTTACATAGACTCAATAACTTCGGTCAGGTCAATTAGTAGGTCAGAGTAATTTACCGGAATAAATTATCAGGACCTCTCCGACTCTAAACAGCAGTTACACAAATATTTGGGAAGGCTTAGCCTTCCCTAGCCTGCAGCACCTGCCGCCCCTGGGCCTACAGTATAGCCCAACCATGTACACCTTCCTTTTTTCCCGTCCAAAGTTTGAATTGGAGAAAGGTAATGGTTATCGATGGTGCTTTTATAGCCTATTGTATAATAACTGTGTGATTTATATTGCTTTTCAAATGCATATGGCCACCCATTTACACTGCTCTTCCCGTCAAGAATATGAATAGAACTTAATTAGATCACTTTACATTTCTGCAAATTAATTTGTAATCACACACGTCTCCCCGTCCCGAAAATGATAAATAAAATAAAAAGAGGAAACCATTTTCAAGTTCAGTTTTCAACGTTTTATTTAAAATGACTGACATAACACAGACACCATACAGTAAGCCTATCTGCTGCGGAAACCAGGACGAGCTATTTCGGGATCTGTTTTTGGGGGCTCCTCAGTCTCTCATTTACCCGGCTCCTGATTAGGACACATCCTGGGGATTGTGTTTACAAACATTGACCAGACCGTTCACCAGCCCCCACCCCCCATGTTGCCTATGCTGTCCTGTGTTGCGAACTCTTTGTTTAAAACGAATTGACCATCGGAATTTGTGGAGGAATTCTCCCAAGGGTCACATTCCACAGCTCTCCCCCGCCCCCCACTCCTGTGATCTCCCATCCCCCAGTCTGTAGGTTTGTGTTTGCATATTTATATGCCGTAATTCCTACTGGTCCTCTCACGCACATACATTCTCCTTACAGTATACATACATAGGCTATATGAGTCCGTGTATCTACGGACCATTTGTTTTTCTTTATTAAAAAAGTAAACCAGACCCTCCTTCCACCCACACACTTACCTCCTTTTCCCCTCTCTCTCCAAGTGAGGTTCTTACCCTCATTACCTCTGCCCGCCCTACCACCTGTCCTCTGGACCCTATCCCTTCAAACCTCCTTCAGACTATCGCTCCTGATATTCTACCGTTTCTCACCCATTTCATCAACACTTCTCTAACTTCTGGTCACTTTCCAAACAGTCTCAAGGAGGCAAGAGTAAACCTTCTCCTAAAGAAACCCACTCTCAACCCGTCTGATGTTATAAACTACAGGCCTGTCTCTCTCCTCCCGTTCCTGTCTAAATCACTTGAACGCGCTGTCTTTAAACAACTCTCCTGTTATCTCCATCAGAACAACCTTCTGGATCCGCACCAGTCTGGTTTCAAGGCAGGTCACTCCACAGAAACTGCTCTCATTGCTGTCACGGAGGAACTGCACACTGCCAAAACTGCATCCCTCTCCTCTGTCATCATCCTGTTGGACCTGTCTGCTGCATTCAACACGGTGAATCATCAGATCCTCCTTCGCACTCTCCAAAAACTTGGAGTTTCAGGCTCTGCACTTTCCCTCCTCACCTCATACCTGAAAGACCGCACCTACAGGGTGACTTGGAGAGGGTCTGAGTCCGACCCTTGTCAATTAACTACGGGGGTCCCTCAGGGCTCTGTTCTTGGTCCCCTCCTCTTCTCCCTGTACACAAACTCGCTCGGATCAGTCATTAGCCCGCATGGTTTTTCTTACCACTGCTACGCTGATGACACCCAATTAATTCTGTCCTTCCCCCGCTCAGAGACCCAGGTTGTTGCACGCATCTCTGCTTGTCTAGCTGACATCTCTCAGTGGATGTCTGCTCATCACCTCAAGCTCAACCTTGACAAGACTGAGCTGCTCTTCCTCCCGGGAAAAGATTGTCCAACTCTTGACCTGACAATCAACATCGGCCCCTCAGTTGTTTCCCCGACTCAGACTGCAAGGAATCTGGGTGTGACCCTAGATAACAACCTGTCCTTCACTGCAAACATCGCTGCTACAACCCGTTGCTGCAGATACACGCTTTACAACATCAGGAAGATACGTCCCCAGCTGACTCAGAAAGCGACTCAGGTTCTGGTCCAGGCTCTCGTCATCTCACGCCTAGACTACTGCAACTCCCTCCTGGCTGGTCTACCTGCATGTGCCATCCGACCTCTGCAGCTCATCCAGAATGCAGCGGCTCGTCTGGTCTTCAACCTTCCTAAATTCTCCCACACCACTCCGCTCCTCCGCTCCCTTCACTGGCTTCCGGTAACTGCTAGAATCCACTTCAAGACACTGGTACTTGCTTACCATGGATCTGGCCCTTCCTACATCCAGGACATGGTTAAACCGTACACCCCAGCGCGTGCACTACGCTCTGCATCAGCTAAACGACTCGTTGCGCCCTCGCTGCGAGGGGGACCCAAGTTCCCATCGGCGAAAACACGTGGGTTTGCTGTCCTGGCTCCAAGATGGTGGAATGAGCTCCCCATTGACATCAGGACGGCAGATAGCTTGCACATCTTCCGGCGCAAACTGAAAACTCATCTCTTTCGACTCCACTTCGAGCGTTAGAACTATTAACGAAGCACTTTTATACTAATAAAGGACTGGCTTACCTAAAGCCAGTTGAGTAGCACTTGAAATGTTTGGCTCTATGAAACCTGATGTACTTATATGATTCTGTTTTCTTCAAGGTTGTGTCTTCCTGTATGTACTTATTGTAAGTCGCTTTGGATAAAAGCGTCAGCTAAATGCAATGTAATGTAATGTAATGTAAACGGAAGAGCGTCTGAGAGGCGTTTTTGCCCTTTTGCTTGTTACCTTACTAAATGGTCTAATGGTCAGTGGAGCGACGGGGGAGGCCCGCGAAACTCGCGGAAGTGATTTCAAAACAAAAAGCACTCGTTTGCTTGGAACAAAGAAAATGGCCAAGACACACATTGAGTCCAGAAAATGAATGTTATTAAGGGCTGTAAATATAATAAGCCTGTGGCTAAAATTGACAACAGGCTTATTATATTTACAGCCCTTAAGATACACTTTTGTGTTTAACAGCTGACCACTACCATGACATACTTTGTTTTAGTAGATTTCGCATGAGAGCAAAATGTATAAATATGAGCATTAAATTATATGAATATGAGAACAAAATGCATGAATGTGTGAGTGACAATATATGAATGTGTGCATTGAAATATGATAATATGATAATATGTTTCATGAGGTTCAAAAGACCTCATGAAAGACAACACAAGAAGTGAGGATACCCGGCCCAGAGGAAGCCCGGGGTCCCCTTCTGGAGCCAGGCCCAGAAGGAGGACTCGTCGGTGCGTCTGGTGGCCGGGCTTGCCACGGAGCCCGGCCGGGCCCAGCCCGAAAAGACAACGTGGGCAACACCTCCGCTTCTCCGTCCCGCGGGCCCACCACCTACGGGAAACATCGATGGGGTCGGGTGCGCTGCCAGAAGGGTGGCAGTGAAAGCGGAGGGTCTCGACGGACCAGACCCGGGCGACAGAAGCTGGCTTTGGGGACGTGGAACGTCACCTCTCTGGGGGGGAAGGAGCCGGAGCTTGTGCGGGAGGTGGAGCGTTACCAGTTGGATCTGGTTGGGCTCACCTCTACGCACAGCGTCGGCTCTGGAACCTTACTTCTGGATAGGGGTTGGACTCTATTCTTCTCCGGAGTTGCTCAAGGTGTGAGGCGCCGGGCGGGTGTGGGGATACTCACAAGTCCCCGGTTAGGTGCTTCGTTGTTGGAGTTTACCCCAGTGGACGAGAGGGTCGCCTCCCTACGCCTGCGGGTTATGGGGGGGAAAACTCTGACTGTTGTGTGTGCTTATGCACCCAACAGCAGTTCAGATTATACGGCCTTCTTGGAGACCCTGGAAAGAGTCCTGTATGGGGCTCCTGAAGGGGACTCTTTAATCTTGCTGGGAGACTTCAACGCACATGTGGGCAATGATGGAGACACTTGGAGGGGCGTGATTGGGAGGAACGGCCCCCCTGATCTGAACCGGAGTGGTGGTTTGTTACTGGACTTCTGTGCTAGTCATGGATTGGCCATAACAAACACCATGTTCGAACATAAGGATGCTCATAAGTGTACGTGGTACCAGAGCACCCTAGGCAGAAGGTCCATGATCGATTTCGTTATCGTATCATCGGACCTGAGGCCGTATGTTTTGGACACTCGGGTAAAGAGAGGGGCGGAGTTGTCAACTGATCACCATCTGGTGGTGAGTTGGGTCGAGTGGCGGGGGAAGCCTCTGGATAGACCTGGTAAGCCCAAACGTGTAGTTCCGGTGAACTGGGAACGTCTGGAGGAGGCCCAAGTTCAGGAGGCCTTCAACTCACACCTCCGGCGGGGCTTTTCGGGCATTCCTGTGGAGGTTGGGGACATTGAACCAGAGTGGTCGGTGTTCAAAGACTCTATTGCCGAAGCCGCGGCGGGGAGCTGTGGTCTCAAGGTCCTAGGTGCCTCAAGGGGCGGTAACCCTCGAACCTCCTGGTGGACACCGGTGGTCAGGGAAGCCGTCCGACTGAAGAAGGAGGCCTTCAGGGATTTGTTATCCCGGGGGACTCCCGAGGCAGTTGCAAGGTACCGACAGGCCCGAAGGGCAGCAGCCTCATCCGTGGCCGAGGCAAAGCAGCGGGTGTGGGAGAAGTTCGGAGAAGACATGGAGAAGGACTTTCGGGCGGCACCAAAGTTGTTCTGGAAAACTGTCCGACACCTCAGGAGGGGGAAGCAGGGAACCATCCAAGCTGTGTACAGTAAGGATGGGACGTTGTTGACCTCAACGGAGTGTTAGGGCGTTGGAAGGAACACTTTGAGGAACTCCTGAACCCGACAACTCCGCCCTCTATGTTAGAGGCAGAGCTGGAGTATGACGGGGGATCAACACCAATCTCCCGGGGGGAGGTCACTGAGGTCGTCAAACAACTCCACAGTGGCAAAGCCCCGGGGGTGGATGAGATCCGCTCGGAAATGCTGAAGGCTCTGGGTGTTGAGGGACTGTCATGGTTGACACGTCTCATCAACGTTGCGTGGAAGTCGGAAACAGTACCGAAGGAGTGGCAGACCGGGGTGGTGGTTCCCCTTTTTAAAAAGGGGGATCAGAGGGTGTGTGCCAATTACAGAGGCATCACACTACTCAGCCTCCCCGGGAAAGTTTACTCTAAGGTACTCGAAAGGAGGGTCAGGCCGATTGTCGAACCTCAGATTGAGGAGGAACAATGCGGATTCCGTCCTGGTCGTGGAACGACGGATGAGCTTTTTACTCTCGCAAGGATCCTGGAGGGGGCCTGGGAGTATGCTTATCCGGTCTACATGTGTTTTGTAGACTTGGAGAAGGCGTATGAACGAGTTCCCAGGGAGTTACTGTGGGAGGTGCTGCGGGAGTATGGGGTGAGGGGGTCTCTACTCAGGGCCATCCAATCTCTGTACTCCCAAAGCGAGAGCTGTGTCCGGGTCCTCGGCAGTAAGTCGGACCCATTTCCGGTGAGGGTTGGCCTCCGCCAGGGCTGCGCTTTGTCACCAATCCTGTTTGTAATATACATGGATCGGATTTCGAGGCGTAGTCATGGGGGAGGGGGTCTGCAGTTCGGTGGACTAAGGATTGCACCACTGCTTTTTGCAGATGATGTGGTTCTAATGGCTTCATCGGTCTGCGACCTTCAGCACTCACTGGATCGGTTCGCAACCGAGTGTGAAGCGGCTGGGATGAGGATCAGCACCTCCAAATCTGAGGCCATGGATCTCAGCAGGAAACCGATGGACTGTCCACTCCAAGTAGGGAATGAGTCCTTACCCCAAGTGAAGGAGTTCAAGTATCTCGGGGTCTTGTTCTCGAGTGAGGGAACAATGGAGTGTGAGATGGGCCGGAGAATCGGAGCAGCGGGAGCGGTACTGCAGTCGCTTTACCGCACCGTTGTGACGAAAAGGGAGCTGAGCCAGAAGGCAAAGCTCTCTGTCTTCCGGGCCATTTTCGTTCCTACCCTCACCTATGGTCATGAAGGATGGGTCATGACCGAAAGAACGAGATCGCGGATACAAGCGGCAGAGATGGGTTTTCTCCGCAGGGTGGCTGGTGTCTCCCTTAGGGATAAGGTGAGAATTTCGGTCATCAGGGAGGGACTCGGAGTTGAGCCGCTCCTCCTTCGCGTTGAAAGGAGCCAGTTGAGGTGGTTCGGGCACCTAGTTAGGATGCCACCTGGGCGCCTCCCTAGGGAGGTGTTCCAGGCACGTCCAGCTGGGAAGAGACCAAGGGGTAGACCTAGGACCAGGTGGAGGGATTATATCTCTTCGCTGGCCTGGGAGCGCCTTGGGATCCCCCAGTCAGAGCTGGTTGATGTCGCCAGGGAAAAGAAAGTTTGGGGCTCTCTGCTGGAACTGCTACCCCCGCGACCCGACCACGGATAAGCGGGAGAAGATGGATGGATGGATGGACATAAGTATTTTTACAACTTGTATTTAGAAATACTCTGTTGTAATTATTGATGCATACATGTGTTCATCCATTCAATGTGGCATCTGCTATAATGGGGTTAATGTACATACATTCCATATATTATAATACATTATAATATATGATATGATAATTACATTTGAGTTTTATTCATTTCTTATTTCATAGTTTCTCATTATTATTATTTGTATCATTGCAAACAGACTAAGTTCAACAACACCCAGTTGTCTTTGTGTATTTTGTGAATGAAGCGCCATTTCATGGTTAAATCCTGTAATTGAACAAATGGGGAAATTGGGCAACGCCCTCTAGCAATTTGGCAACACCCCCAGCCACTGGCATCCGCTGGGCTTTTGACTGGGACACACCCATCTGAGTCTGATCTGGAGTGCTTCATCTGTAGTTTGAAGGACTTTGTATACTGCAGGGTAGCTGGTGGATTTACTCCAGGTGGAACTAAAGTCTGATTAAACACTTGATTATATTTCACATCATTCATCCACATCTGTGAAGTAACTAAAGGTATTAATACATGTAGTGGAGGAAAAGTACAACATGTACCTCTGACTTATGTCAACCTAAAAGTACCTCAAAAATAGTAATCAATGATGTATTGAAAAGTTATTTGGCTGATTGTTTTTATATCGGCTCAGCCAGGTTATATGGGAGGCCCAGTCTACGTACACTCTAAAAACAAATGCTTGGCTTAACAAAGAGAATCAAGGCAATAGGTTGCATCGATGGTTATTGAGTTAAGACAACTTCTAATGAAGCTTTGTTAAAGCAACAAAGTTATTTGAGTTAGGGGAGAAGGCTTTTCCTCTACAATCAGGTGTTTTCAATTACCACTTACTTAATCATTGGTAGCATAAACACAAGTTTTTAAGTTGATTACTCCAAACGTTCCAACTTGTTTTACCGTAGGATTTAAATGTAATCTTAAATTGTATGTACTTAATTACAACATGTTGAACATGGACAGATGTTTTTAAGTTGACAGCCATTTATAAGTTAAGTTGCTCCAAATAATATTGTATTCAATCGGGTTTTCCTTTTAGCTTTTTCATGTTTTTGCCTTTAAAGAAAGAAATTAATTGATTCCACAACAAAAATATTAGGCAATTCACTTTTTATTTTTGAACTGCAGTTGTTTATTTCAACACATGATGTTTCAATCAGGAGAGTTTGAATTTCAAGTTGTATTTGAATGACAAAAGATGACACTCACCTTAAAATGTCCTTTGTATATTTCTATTTGTCTTAACTGTGGGAACTTGTCCAGGCCTGTTAAGTGGGAGTGGACTTGAAATCCTTAACTCAAGGTGTAGAACAATTAAGTTATCAAGTCAATTGCATTACTTACTACAACTTGAATTTAGTTTGAAATCAATTAACGCAGAAATCAGAGTTCAAATGAGACACAATATTAAGTTGATGTAATTACCAACATTATTACGTCAACACAACTTATAAATTAATGTTGCAACTTGTTTATCTAAATCAATTAACTCACATTTTAATCTTGCAACCATGCATTTAATTAAGTGGAGGTGAAAGGTCGCCTGAATTCGGTTTTTAGACGTACAGATCACTCATTTTGAAATATTAAACTTAGTTTTCTTTTCTTTAATTGTTCATCCTCGTGTAGAATGCTATCACGAAACACACATTTGGTTGTTTATAGCATAAAGAACATCTGAGTTAATGTGAGGTAGGGAAATAATCATTTGAGTATGTGCATATAAAATGTAATTTACAACAGCTATAAGATGCTTGAAAATGCTTGAAAAGTGCTTGAATTTGACTTTGGAAAAGGTGTAAGAACCCTCTTATGCCTTTGCCTGAAGACGGTGCCGAACTTCTCATGGTGTGCACACCTAGACCGGACTTAAAAGACGTTCCTCTGACCAACGCTGAACTCATTTTGTATGTTGATGGGTCTGCCTCTCGCGACCAAGGGGGCACTAATCGCGTGGGTTTTTCTGTTGTTTCAGATTCTGCTGTACTCCGTTCCGGACCAATCCCATGTCACCTCTCAGCACAAGCAGCAGAGCTCATCGCACTAACTGAAGCCTGCACGTTTGCAGAAGGCAAAACCGTGACTATTTACACTGACTCATGCTATGCTTTTGGGGTAGTACACGATTTTGGGGCTATTTGGAAGTGTAGACAATTTCTGAAATCTGATGACAAACCAGTACTTAACCATGTACTGGTTGCAGGCTTACTAGACGCCACTCTGCTCCCATCTGAAGTTGCAGTCTGTAAATGTGCCGCACACGCACACAGTACAGACCCAGTTTCCCTAAGAAATTGGGTCCGCTAATTTACCTGCTGACTCAGCCGCAAAGGCAGCTGCTCTGATTCCTCTCGCACCTCACGCACAATCATTTGTTAAAATCCCTGTCTCCTCCTTCACTGACAAAATGTCATCACTGACTTCCATGCAGCAGCTAGCTACACCAGTTGAGAAGGCTCAGTGGAAGGCTGCTGGGGCTGCTTTTGACCCAACCTCCAGCATCTGGGTTGGTCCTAATTCCAATCCATGTCTCCCAAGACATTTCTTCCCTCATCTTGCTAAGTTGACACATGGGTTGGACCATGTGTCAAAAGGAGGGATGTTAGAGGCTATCAATCAGGAGTGGTTCAAAAGGGGGTTCACAGTAACAGCTCAGAAGCACTGTGAAGCATGCCTAATTTGCATTATGCAAAATTATGGTAGACCAGTAAAGGTTACAGGACCCGGAGCACATCCACCTCCCAGCAGGCCATTTGAGCACCTAATGCTGGATTTCATTGAGCTTAGCCCATCAGAGGGTAAGAAGCACTGTCTGGTGGTGGTTGACATGTGGTCCAAATGGGTTGAAGCTTTCCCAGAAAAAGCACAGACAGCAAATGCTGTGGCAAAGGCACTACTGAGGGAAATCATCCCTAGATGGGGACTACCAGACAAAGAATTTCTAGCGACAACCTTTGAATTAGAACAACGGTTCACATTTTGCTAATGAGGCCATTGCACAGGAAGGAGAATACCTGGGCATAGACATCAGAAAGCACTGTGCTTATCATCCACAGAGTGGGGGTGGGGTGGAAAGAGAGAACGGCACAATCAAAAACAAACTAGCAAAATGCTGTGCAGACACAGGTCTGTCATGGACACAAGCTCTGTCCATTGTGCTGATGTACATGCGGATGTGGGAACGAACACGGAGGCAACTCAGCCATTTGAAATCCTTTTTGGGGCTCCTCCACAGATTGGACTCAAGGCTCCAGGATGTCCACTTCCCTCCACAAATTTGTGTGAGGATGCTATGTTGCTATGTTGTCATATTGTGTTAACCTGCCATCCACTTTAGCGACTGCCACTGGTCCACTTCACCATCTCCAACCCGGCGACTTCGTGCTGGTCAAGGATTTCCGGAGAAAGAGCTGGAAATCCAATTGTTGGCAAGGTCCCTACCAGGTGCTTCTCGTCACCCAGACAGCGGTCAAGGTCGCCGAGAGAGCTACGTGGGTCCATGTCAGCCACTGCAAGGTCGTAGTCACAGGAAAGGAGAAACGATAGAAGAAGACGACAACAAGTGACGTGTCCTAGTCACCAACGGAAGCAGACGACAACAAGTGACGTGTCCAAGTCACCACCAGCACCACACTTGCACTACATACACCAAAACACACTACACACAAGGTGTCACGAGCGAGTGCCAGCTGAGCGGTTCCATATGCTCTCTGGTTCCTCGTTTGTGTTACCGGTGTGCGGAGTCTGACTGTCCGTGTCACAAAATCAACCGAGGGAATACACACACACACCAGATGGAGCATTCCCACATCGTGATGAGGGCTCGCCTGGAAAGACGACAATGCAACCGTGTGCAATGTGCGGATACTACTGGAGAGCCTGGACAATCATAGAATGGTTCCTCTGCATATTTGCCCTGGCGATCATTTTCGGCCTATTAATCAGTTGTACCTGTTTGATTATCCCAATACTGAAGAAGTGCGTTTCCAGCATGGTATCCTTAGCTTTCGTTCAGTATACTGCTATTTCATTACAGGACAATCCTTTGCGCCACAGTGAGATAGACCAGCTAGAATCAGAAGAGTCTGGTTTCGACACTGCAAAATAATCCATGTGAATCGAGTACCCTCCTCTTATGCTCACATTATAACCCTAACCCTAACCCTTAACAAAGCACTTATATACTAATAAAGGACTGGCTTATCTAAAGCCAGTTGAGTAGCACTTGAAATGTTTTGCTCTATGAAACCTGATGTACTTTATGATTCTGTTTTCTTCAAGGTTGTGTCTTCCTGGTCGAATGTACTTATTGTAAGTCGCTTTGGATAAAAGCGTCAGCTAAATGTAATGTAATGTAACAAGTGGTACGTTCTGAAACACACGACAAGCGGTACGTTCTGAAACACACGACAAGCGGTACGTTCTGAAACACACGACAAGCGGTACGTTCTGAAAACACACGACAAGCGGTACGTTCTGAAGCACACGACAAGCGGTACGTTCTGAAACACACGACAAGTGGTACATTCTGAAACACATGACAAGTGGTACATTCTGAAACACATGACAAGTGGTACGTTCTGAAACACACGACAAGTAGTACGTTCTGAAACACACGACAAGTGGTACATTCTGAAAACAAATGAAAGTGGTACATTCTGAAACACACGACAAGTGGTACGTTCTGAAACACACGACAAGTGGTACATTCTGAAAACACACGACAAGTGGTACATTCTGAAAACACAGGACAAGTGGTACGTTCTGAAACACACGACAAGTGGTACGTTCTGAAACACACGACAAGTGGTACATTCTGAAAACACAGGACAAGTGGTACGTTCTGAAACACACGACAAGTGGTACGTTCTGAAACACACGACAAGTGGTACGTTCTGAAAACACACGACAAGTGGTACGTTCTGAAACACACGACAAGTGGTACATTCAGAAACACACGGCAAGTGGTACATTCTGAAACACACGACAAGCGGTACGTTCTGAAACACACGACAAGCGGTACGTTCTGAAACACACGACAAGCGGTACGTTCTGAAACACACGACAAGCGGTACGTTCTGAAACACACGACAAGTGGTACGTTCTGAAACACACGACAAGTGGTACGTTCTGAAACACACGACAAGTGGTACGTTCTGAAACACATGACAAGTGGTACGTTCTGAAAACACATGACAAGTGGTACATTCTGAAACACATGACAAGTGGTACATTCTGAAACGCACGACAAGTGGTACATTCTGAAACGCACGACAAGTGGTACGTTCTGAAACATACGACAAGTGGTACATTCTGAAACACACGACAAGTGGTACATTCTGAAACACACGACAAGTGGTACATTCTGAAACACACGACAAGTGGTACGTTCTGAAACACATGACAAGTGGTACGTTCTGAAACACATGACAAGTGGTACGTTCTGAAACACATGACAAGTGGTACGTTCTGAAACACACGACAAGTGGTACGTTCTGAAACACACGACAAGTGGTACGTTCTGAAACACACGACAAGTGGTACGTTCTGAAAGTCATGACAAGTGGTACGTTCTGAAACACACGACAAGTGGTACGTTCTGAAACACACGACAAGTGGTACGTTCTGAAACACACGACAAGTGGTACGTTCTGAAACACACGACAAGTGGTACGTTCTGAAACACACGACAAGTGGTACGTTCTGAAACACACGACAAGTGAACGCTCTCAGTTTGTACGTGTCAATGATGAATCTTCCACGCAAACCAAAGTTAGCCATGGAGTGCCACAGGGCTCAGTGCTCGGACCTATTTTGTTCACATTATATATGCTTCCGTTAGGCAATATTATAAGGAATCATTCTGTAAACTTTCATTGTTATGCGGATGATACTCAACTATATTTATCAATCAAGCCTGATGAAATTAATCATCTAAATAAAATTCAAGACTGCCTTAAGGACTTAAAAACGTGGATGACCTTAAACTTTTTGATGTTAAACACGACCAAAACTGAAGTTATTGTACTTGGCCCGAAGAATCTACGAAACAAATTATCTAAGGATATATTAACTATGGATGGCATTAATTTGGCCTCCAGTGAGACTGTAAGGAATCTTGGTGTTATATTTGATCAGGATTTATCCTTTAACGCCCACATAAAATCAATTTCAAGGACCGCCTACTTCCATCTACGTAACATTGCAAAAATCAGGCATATCTTGCCTCAAAACGATGCAGAGAAACTAGTCCATGCATTTGTTACTTCAAGGCTGGATTATTGTAACTCTTTATTATCAGGGTGTACCAAGAAGTCAGTCAAGTCGCTTCAGCTGATTCAAAATGCTGCGGCTCGTGTACTAACCAGAGTTAGGAAAAGGGACCACATTACTCCTGTTCTGGCTGCCTTACACTGGCTCCCTATAGAACACAGGATAGAATTTAAAATTATTCTTCTCGCCTACAAAGCCCTTAATGGGCAGGCGCCATCTTACCTTAAAGAACTCATTATACCCTACTGTCCTACTAGGGCATTGCGTTCCAAGAATGCAGGGTTGTTGGTTGTTCCTAGAGTCTCTAAAAGTACAATGGGAGCCAGAGCCTTTTCTTATCAAGCTCCACATTTGTGGAATCAGCTTCCAGTTTGTGTTCGGGCGGCAGACACCCTATCCGTTTTTAAGAGTGCGCTTAAGACCTTCCTTTTTGATAAAGCTTATAGTTAGGGCTGATTAGATCCAGCCCCTAGTTTTGCTGATATAGGCTTAGTTTGTCGGGGGACATCTTACTTCTTCCTTCTCTCTGTCTATACCTGTGTACTCTCATGTTCCGATTAACCCAGCTTCCCCAAATCTCTTTCTTTTTGGTGTCTATATACGCCGGGATCCGGTGTCATGGATGATCCTGCGCTCCTCTGTCCTGGATCGCGAGCCCTGGATCTTGAGTCGTGGCTGTGGTCCTGGATCATAGGTCCTGGATGGATATCCTCGTGGATTCATCTTCCTATTATACACACATGCATTTCCAAACATTTGGACTACCTATGTTGCAAATGTATTATCTTTTCAATTTACACACGGCATCTATTGCACGTCTGTCCGTCCTGGGAGAGGGATCCCTCCTCTGTTGCTCTCCCTGAGGTTTCTCCCATTTTTCCCTTTAAACTGTGGGTTTTCTCCGGAAGTTTTTCCTTGTACGATGTGAGGGTCTAAGGACAGAGGGTGTCGTATTGTCATACTGATATTTTGTACAAACTGTAAAGTCCACTGAGACAAATGTAACATTTGTGATATTGGGCTATATAAATAAACATTGATTGATTGATTGATTGACAAGTGGTACGTTCTGAAACACACGACAAGTGGTACGTTCTGAAACACACGACAAGTGGTACGTTCTGAAACACACGACAAGTGGTACGTTCTGAAACACACGACAAGTGGTACGTTCTGAAACACACGACAAGTGGTACGTTCTGAAACACACGACAAGTGTTACGTTCTGAAAACACACGACAAGCGGTACGTTCTGAAACACACGACAAGTGGTACATTCTGAAACACACGACAAGTGGTACATTCTGAAACACACGACAAGTGGTACGTTCTGAAACACACGACAAGTGGTACATTAATTTTTAAGCTGTGATTAATCTGATTAAAAATGTTAATCGTTTGACAGCCAACCATACACATGGTTGGTATTTAACAAAAAGGCGTGTTGTAGTGTGTGATATTGGTATTTATGGGAACATGTTACACCTTTCCTTCAAGTACTATATGTTTTAGTTACTTGTACTTAACATGAATAATCACAGTTACTATCTTTTACTCCATCACATTTCAAAAAGAAATAGGCTATTGTTATTTTAACTCCACCACAGTGATCCATCATCAGCTTTACATTTTAGATAAAGTTTTAACTCGCAATTGATCATAACAGGCTTCAACATATACATGTTTATATATTACCAAGTGGTTTCATGTACAACCCACACAAGTATCATGCTACATGAAGCTCTGTTGCTTGGATATCACTAGATCCTGATGTCAGCGTAATATAAAAGTACATAACCATTGACGTGTAACTTAGCATAATTACTAGCTAGCCGCTAGCTGCTAACTGCCGCCTCGTTAATATCAAACCCATCATAATAACAAACTATTACCATGCTGTCATGAACGTGCGGTGCTGTTACGTGTACGCAAATTGACGTGCTTGATGTGAATGAGCATTTTGGTTAAAGTTGCGAATGCGCTATGAGTGCACATACGGGTACTTCTCAGGCATGCTGGGTAATCTCTGACGTTTCGCTCTCTCAAAAGTTGGGCAATTTTGTCTTCATGCGCCAATGAGCAACTATCATAGGAATGAATGAGGCCCCGCCTCCCACGCTGTATCCAGCTCTTATTATACATCCATGGGTTGGCGCTGTAGGGGGTCCTCCCTCCTCCGATCTTCAATGTCCGTTGTTGCGCATAAGACAGGATTCAGACATTGTACATTCAATATATAACTAAACACGCCTCTCCTCCTCATATTGTCTTTCATGACTTTTCATTTATTGCATTTTAAACGCTGTAATTCAATACTTTAAAAATACTGGAAATACTTTACGGCAGTTATCATTTCCGGTAGTCCCGGATGTTGTCACATGCTACCCACGTCTGTAAACAAAACGTATTCAAATAAACTGTACCTTGTGGTGACCACCTATTTATACACTGGGCTCATAATTCACATATGGAACTACAGTTGGGGTTTTGTTTCCACACGGACTTGTTATGTGTTGTCTATATATGTTGTGTGCCCTCTTGGCTTCTCTCTCTTCTTCCCGGACTGCAACCGGACAACAGCTCTTAAATAAAGTACCCTTTTGCACCTTCATTGCACCGCCTCCGCCTCCCTATCTCTCGGCACTACAACCTTCATTTAATATTCAGCAATAATAATATCTCGACGTCTATAGTTGTAGTGTTGAAATCAGCAGTGGCGAACCATCAGGTCCTTCAAGGCAGTGGTGTAGTCTACGTGATACGCTGGTATACGACGTATACCCACTAGAAAATGCCAGTGATTTCCGTATACCCTCTTAAAAATGAGCGATGATACGTAACAACATCATTTTGTGACTGCACTTTCACACTTTCGCCTCTTCTGTGTTAATACTTTTTTACGTCTGGGGCTTCCGTCGCCTGTGGCCTGTTGCTAAGCAACAGCAACACACTGTTCGGCTCTGACAAACCCCAAGTTTCTCTAACGTTATCAGAATTTGATCCGTCCACCATTCAAGTTCGCGGAGCGCTAAACAGGAAGCAAACAGAAAACGAAAACAGACGACAATATTTAAATGTTTTCCGAAGTTTTCCCCTATTACCACTACAGAAGAAGAGCCAGGTCAGGCGGCTGTCCTAAAGGTGACAGAGAACGAGCCCGGCGCTACGGCAAATTTACCCGGTAAGTGAAATTAGCATGGTTATCATTAACGTAACTGTAGCTAACTTGCTAACTTGCTAGCTAACTTGATCAACGTTAGTGTGGTGGATCAATGGAAGAGAAAGGGAGCGAGATACTGTGTGTGTGTGTGTGTGTGTGTGTGCGTGTGCGTGTGCGTGTGCGTGTGCGTGTGCGTGTGTGCGTGTGTGTGTGTGTGTGTGTAATTTTGCTTTGTGTGTGTTTGTGTGTTTCCCAGGGAAAACTCTCAGGAGAAACACCGGCTGTTGTTTTGCCTGCAGTGACGTCAAGTTACTCCGCTCTCCACTTGTAATTATAGCGAAGCTTCAAAGCTGTATTTATCATCTGAATTTGCCGAAACAAGTTTAATATTCTGAAAGACTTTGCTTTTGATGAAAACAAACTGTAACGGATCCTGCCGTGTTATCTATGATTACTATACGCCTTACATTCATAATGTCAGCTGAGGGAGGGAGGGGAACAGCAGAACAACAGAGTGGAGGGAGAGCTCTCTTCTTCCCTTCACAAGCTTCAAACATGTATTTTATCGTGAAAGCCAAGACTTTGTTTATTTAAAAAATGTTTAAAAACATCAGAAATAAAAAACGTTTTTTTTAATTAAAAGGTTTTTTTTGTATTTATTGGCTCATGATGGGCCCCTGATCTCTGTAGGCCCCTGATCTCTGTAGGCCCCTGATCTCTGTAGGCCCCTGATCTCTGTAGGCCCCTGATCTCTGTAGGCCCCTGATCTCTGTAGGCCCCCGATCTCTGTAGGCCCCCGGTCTCTGTAGGCCCCTGGTCTCTGTAGGCCCCTGATCTCTGTAGGCCCCTGATCTCTGTAGGCCCCTGATCTCCGTAGGCCCCTGATCTCTGTAGGCCCCTGATCTCTGTAGGCCCCTGGTCTCTGTAGGCCCCTGATCTCTGTAGGCCCCTGATCTCTGTAGGCCCCTGATCTCCGTAGGCCCCTGATCTCCGTAGGCCCCTGGTCTCCGTAGGCCCCTGATCTCTGTAGGCCCCTGATCTCCGTAGGCCCCTGATCTCCGTAGGCCCCTGATCTCTGTAGGCCCCTGGTCTCTGTAGGCCCCTGGTCTCTGTAGGCCCCTGATCTCTGTAGGCCCCTGATCTCCGTAGGCCCCTGATCTCTGTAGGCCCCTGATCTCTGTAGGCCCCTGGTCTCTGTAGGCCCCTGATCTCTGTAGGCTCCCGATCTCCGTAGGCCCCCGATCTCCGTAGGCCCCCGATCTCCGTAGGCCCCCGGTCTCCGTAGGCCCCCGGTCTCCGTAGGCCCCCGATCTCCGTAGGCCCCCGGTCTCCGTAGGCCCCCGATCTCCGTAGGCCCCCGGTCTCCGTAGGCCCCCGATCTCCGTAGGCCCCCGATATCCGTAGGCCCCCGATCTCCGTAGGCCCCCGATCTCCGTAGGCCCCCGATCTCCGTAGGCCCCCGATCTCCGTAGGCCCCTGATCTCTGTAGGCCCCTGATCAGGGTGGAAAAAGTATGTGAACATCTAGGCTAAAGACTTCTTCAAGAGCTAATTGGAGTCAGGAGTCAGCCAACCTGGAGTCCAATCAATGAGACGAGATTGGAGGTGTTGGTTAAAGCTGCCCTATAAAAAATATACACCAGTTTTGAATTAGCTATTCTTAAGAAGCATTGCCAGATGTGAACCATGCCTCGCACAAAAGAGCTCTCAGAAGACCTACCATTAAGAATTGTTGACTTGCATAAAGCTGGAAAGGGTTACAAAAGTATCTCTAAAAGCCTTGATGTTCATCAGTCCACGGTAAGACACATTGTCTATACATGGAGAAAGCTCAGCACTGTTGCTACTCTCCCTAGGAGTGGCCGTCCTGTAAAGATGACTCAAGAGCACAGCGCAGGATGCTCCATGAGGTGAAGAAGAATCCTAGAGTGTCAGCTAGAGACTTAAAGAAATCTCTGGCACATGCTAACATCTCTGTTGACGAATCTACGATACGTAAAACACTGAACAAGAATGGAGTTCATGAGAGGACACCACGGAGGACACCACGGAGGACACCACGGAGGACACCACGGAGGAAGCCACTGCTGTCCAGAAAAAACATTGCTGCACGTTTGAAGTTTGCCAAAGAGCACCTGGATGTTCCACAGCGCTGCTGGCAACACATTCTGTGGACAGATGAAACCAACGCTGAGTTGTTTGGAAGGAACACACAACGCTATGTGCGGAGAATCCAAAGGGTTCACATACTTTTTCTTGCAACTGTAAAAACCCTCTTCGTGCCTCACCCGGAAGGACACATCTAGTGTCTGAGTGGGACGATTCAGAAACATGAACACCTGTCTCCGCAGAGGTTGGACATGTTTTAGCTTTCCATCCTTACACCCCAGAGCAACAGTGCGGAGAGTACTGGCAAACTTACCGAAACGCTTCAGCTCCCGTTCCAGCGCCTCATTCGGGATGAATGGAGGAACGCCAGACACAGAGATCCGCGTGGACGGTGTCGCCAACGGTGATACTTGAATATATTCCTCGTTCAGCATTAATCCGCTCTCAATAAGTTCCGTCACATATTTCTGGTCTTTCAAAAAGACCACGACCGCTTTGTTCGTGCGGGAAGCAGGAGATGTTTCATGACCGACCTGCTCCCCCACAGCCAGCAGCAGCTGCTCCACTGTGCTTGCGGCCTGAGCCACCAAACGCACGCCGTGTCTCAGAGACACCGGCGGCGCCCCGACGGACGCCATCCCCGCCACGAGGCACGGAAAAATACTCACGAAAAAGTATTAACCGTACTTTCAAAGAGTACAAATATCCCCACGAAAGATCATGCAGTTAAAGAAACGATTTAAACAGAAACAAAATAAAAGTGAAAATCCCTCTTACCTCTTCAAACACACACCTCCACCACAGAAGAAGAAGAAGAAGAAGAAGAAGAAGAAGAAGAGAAGAAGAAGAAGAAGAAGAAGAAGAAGAAGAGAAGAAGAAGAAGAAAGAAGAAGAAGAAGAAGAAGAGAAGAAGAAGAAGAAGAAGAAGAAGAAGAAGAAGAAGAAGAAGAAGAAGAAGAAGAAGAAGAAGAAGAAGAAGAAGAAGAAGAAGAAGAAGAAGAAGAAGACTTTTTTTTTACTTTTGCAAAAACACTTTATTTACATTCGATCAATAAAGTGCTTCATTGTGCAACAAAAAAACGAATCACTTAAAATAATACATTAAAACCTATGTCTTAAAAACTTGTGCAAAGTGCAAATCCTCATCCACCACAGAACACACAATATCCTCATAACACCAACGCTGTGTAAAAGCGTCCAAGTCCCCGATGTGTTTATAAAATGATGCTCAGAGTCTGGCTCTGATGTTACACAGCCAGATCGCTTTTGCCTCTTCCCCTTTCTTATTTTCAACCCTGTTTTTCCTGCTTAAATAAATGGCCATTTTTGCTTCGCCAGAGAGGAAATTCAGGAGCTGCCACTTTTCCTTGCTCGTCTTTTTATATGGAGCCCCCATGATAAAAACACTCTCGGTAAAAGCTATACTAAAAAGACTAGAAACCGATGTTAAAAGAGAGCAGAAACCCGTGAGTCTCTTGCACTCTGTGAAAACATGGAAAACAGTCTCTCTAAAACCACAAAATGGACACTTGTTAAAAACAGCAGGATTAATAATGGAGATAAAAGAATTACAGGCGATGGCACTGTGTAAAATTCGCCTCCTGCACCCAGTCTGGTGCTCCACACAGTGGAGGCCCAGTCCTTCAGTGCATTTGTGTTGGTCGTCTTTACAATGTTCATGTATATTGTTTTCTTGTCAACTGTGTGGATGGTCATTTGTCCTTGTCCAGAGGCTCTTTCAACAACCAGTACAGAGAGTCAGTCTTTGGACACCTCTTATGGTTAAAAAGGGCCCAAGATTTAAAAACACCCTGATAAAAAGGAGGTAGCCCACTTAACTTTAAAATGTTTAAATCAGTTAGAAACAGAGCAGCATCCAGCCCCAGGTTACTCACGCGTCGGAGAATGCAGCTGCTCACATCTCTCCACACCAAAAACTGTATCCTAAAAGTGGCTGTTCGGCTGGCCAGGTGGATAAGGCCCTGTCCCCCCTCCTCTCTAGATAAAAACAGCACCCCCTGTGGCACCCAGTGTAGACCCTCCCAAAATAAATCCACCAACTTCTTTTGTATTTGGGCTAGTATGCCTGAGGGAGGGTCCACACATGTAAGCCTGAGGGAGGGTCCACACAGGTAAGCCTGAGGGAGGGTCCACACAGGTAAGACGGTGCCACAGTTGGGATGCCACAAGGTTGTTTAAAACATCTGAGGGAGCAGCCACCTCCACTTGGACAGCTTTCCCTCTATCTTTCCTATGACGTCCTCCCAGTTCCTCAGGACTATGCTTTTATTACCCAGGAACACACCCAGGTACTTTAGCCCATCTTTCTTCCATATCATGTTCTGGGGAAGAACTGGGAGACCGCCCCTCCACTCACCGACAGCGAGGGCCTCACTTTTCCTCCAATTCACCCTCGCTGCCGATGCTGACCCTCACGATGTTAACTAAAATGTCTGTATCTTTTTGGTCTCTAATAAAAACAATGATGTCATCCGCATATGCTGATAAAACCATGCCTCCACCAAAACCAGGTAAAAACAGCCCTTGCAGTTTGGAGCGTATTTTGTTGAGGAGGGGTTCTAGGGAGAGTGCATAGAGCATGCCAGACAGAGCACAGCCCTGCCGGACCCCTCTACACACTCTAAAAGGAGCACACAGCCCACCGTTGAACTTCAGCACACTCTCAATCTTATTGTACAACACCTTGATCTTGGCTATGAAACCAGCGCTGAACCCAAACTTCTCCATTACTTTCCAGAGGAAGTTGTGCTCAACGCGGTCGAAAGCCTTTTCCTGATCTAGAGAAATCAGACCAGTATTAATGCCCAATGAGCTGGAGACCTCCAAAACATCTCGAATTAGGTGGACATTGTCCACCATGGACCTGCCGGGCACACTTAGCTGGCATGTGTGTATATATATTAATGCTGCCTTTATTAGTATATAAGTGCTTTGTTAATAGTTCTATCGCTCGAAGTGGAGTCGAAAGAGATGAGTTTTCAGTCTGGAAGGTGTGTAAGCTATCTGCAGTCCTGATGTCAATGGGAGCTCATTCCACCATCTTGGAGCCAGGACAGCAAACCCACGTGTTTCTGCTGATGGGAACTTTGGTCCCCCTCGCAGCGAGGGTGCAGCGAGTCGTTTGGCTGATGCAGAGCGGAGTGCACGCGCTGGGGTCTACGGTTTAACCATGTCCTGGATGTAGGAAGGGCCAGATCCATTCGCAGCATGGTACGCAAGTACCAGTGTCTTGAAGTGGATTCTAGCAGTTACCGGAAGCCAGTGAAGGGAGCGGAGGAGCGGCGTGGTGTGGGAACATTTAGGAAGGTTGAAGACCAGACGAGCCGCTGCATTCTGGATGAGCTGCAGAGGTCGGATGGCACATGCAGGTAGACCAGCCAGGAGGGAGTTGCAGTAGTCTAGGCGTGAGATGACGAGAGCCTGGACCAGAACCTGAGTCGCTTTCTGAGTCAGCTGGGGACGTATCTTCCTGATGTTGTAAAGCGTGTATCTGCAGCAACGGGTTGTAGCAGCGATGTTTGCAGTGAAGGACAGGTTGTTATCTAGGGTCACACCCAGATTCCTTGCAGTCTGAGTCGGGGAAACAACAGAGGTGCCGATGTTGATTGTTAGGTCAAGAGTGGGACAATCTTTTCCCGGGAGGAAGAGCAGCTCAGTCTTGTCAAGGTTGAGCTTGAGGTGATGAGCAGACATCCACTGAGAGATGTCAGCTAGACAAGCAGAGATGCGTGCGACGACCTGGGTCTCTGAGCGGGGAAAGGACAGAATTAATTGGGTGTCATCAGCGTAGCAGTGGTATGAAAAACCATGCGGGCTAATGACTGATCCGAGCGAGTTTGTGTACAAGGAGAAGAGGAGGGGACCAAGAACAGAGCCCTGAGGGACCCCTGTAGTTAATTGACAAAGGTCGGACTCAGACCCTCTCCAAGTTACCCTGTAGGTGCGGTCTTTCAGGTATGAGGTGAGGAGGGAAAGTGCAGAGCCTGAAACTCCAAGTGCTTGGAGAGTGCGAAGGAGGATCTGATGATTCACCGTGTCGAATGCAGCAGACAGGTCCAACAGGATGATGACAGAGGAGAGGGATGCTGTTATGGCAGTGTGCAGTTCCTCAGTGACAGCAAGGAGAGCAGTTTCTGTGGAGTGACCTGCCTTGAAACCAGACTGGTGCGGATCCAGAAGGTTGTTCTGATTGAGATAACAGGAGAGTTGTTTAAAGACAGCGCGTTCAAGTGATTTAGACAGGAACGGGAGGAGAGAGACAGGCCTGTAGTTTATAACATCAGACGGGTTGAGAGTGGGTTTCTTTAGGAGAGGGTTTACTCTTGCCTCCTTGAGACTGTTTGGAAAGTGACCAGAAGTTAGAGAAGTGTTGATGAAATGGGTGAGAAACGGTAGAATATCAGGAGCGATAGTCTGAAGGAGGTTTGAAGGGATAGGGTCCAGAGGACAGGTGGTAGGGCGGGCAGAGGTAATGAGGGTAAGAACCTCACTTGGAGAGAGAGGGGAAAAGGAGGTAAGTGTGTTGGTGAAAGGAAGGTCTGGTGACCCAGCGGTGAGTAAAGGTGAGTCAGAAAAAGAAGAGCGAATATCATCAACCTTTTTTTCAAAGTGGGTAACAAAGTCGCTTGACAGAAGTGAGGAGGGGGGAGGGGCTTTGGGGGGGTCCAAGAGGGTGGAGAAGATGGAAAATAGTTTTTTGGGATTGGAATAGGAAGATTGGATCTTATCTTGAAAGAAAGTGCTTTTTGCCTGAGAGATTGAAGCAGAGAAAGAGGAGAGGAGAGCTTGATAGGTTAGGAGGTCGTCACGGTGTTTGGATTTCCACCGTTTCCGCTCTGCTGCCCTAAGGACGGTTCTATTAGCACGCAGTGCATCATTTAGCCAGGGAGCAGGAGGGGACTGACGAGCCTGCCGAGATGTGAGAGGACAGAGAGAGTCCAGAGAGGATGAGAGAGTAGAGAGGAGAGTTTCTGCAGCAGAGTTTGGAGGTAGGAGTTGGAACGAGTCAGAGGAAGGGAGGGCTGAGAGCACCGATGAGGCAAAGGTAGAGGGGGAGAGGGAACGAAGGTTACGGCGGACAGGTGCAGGATGAGAAGAGATTAGTTTGTTATGTTTGGAAAGGGGTAGAGAGAATGAAATGAAGAAGTGATCGGATGTGTGGAGCGGGTTTACAGAGAGGTTAGAAGTAGAGCTGTTCCTTGAGAATATGAGATCAAGGACATTGCCAGCTTTATGAGTCGGTGGGGAAGGAGACAGTGAGAAAGCAAAGGCGGTTAACAGAGATGTTAGTTCGTCTATCTTCCCCGTCTGGAGGTTGAAGTCTCCGAGAAGTACAGCGGGAGGACCAGTTTCAGGGATGAGTGAGAGGAGATGATCTAATTCCTCCAAGAAGTCCCCCAAGGCGCCTGGTGGACGGTAGAGAACAACAATGGTTAACTGTATAGGATGGGTTACTGTGACGGCATGGAACTCAAAGGTGGAAGGAGTGAAGTTAGGTAGCTTGAAGAGGGAAAAGCTCCATTTGGGAGAGAGCAGGAGACCAGTGCCACCTCCTCTGCCAGTGGGTCTGGGTGTATGGGAGAAGGAATATGCAGTGGAGAGAGCTGCTGGGGTGGATGTGTTGGATGGAGTAATCCAGGTCTCAGTGAGAGCAAGGAAATCCAGAGACTGCAGGGAGGCGTAGCCAGAGATGAAGTCAGCCTTAGGAACAGCTGACTGGCAGTTCCACAGGCCACCTGAAACTAGATGTTGGATCTCAGTGGAGCACGTGGGATAGACGAGAGCAGGCCGGTTATATCGATTACGAGATACACGGGGCCAGTGATAATTGCGAGAAGACACATAAACAGGAATGGAGAAAATACACATGATTATAGCATGAGGGGCTAAACAACCAAATAAAATGAAACAAAATTAAAAAACACCATCGATACTTAGCTCAATCAAAGTAGGATTTGCCTCCTCTTTGCCTCCCTCGTGACTCCCACAGGACTCCAATGTTTTTGTCAGTCTTAGCCTGTCTGACGCTGAAGCTGACGCTCCAGGAAAGTGCTACCTAAAATGGACACCTGATTGCTGAGTTCTCACAGCTGTGGGGCCACGCCCCTTTAATTAGTTAACTCTGCAGCTGGTGGCCCTCAAAAGGAAATCTAGACTGACTCCCTCCTGATGTGTTATTGTCTTTTAAGTCAATTACATTAAACCCTAAGTTATAAAGTTATGAGTTTAACCCTTAATACAGTTACACCTACTCAATAAAGCTCTTAGTATTCTACAAATGTTTAAATCAAAGTTAACCCTAGTAGTCAGTTAGTTCACTTTTAAGGTTTCAGTCAAATGACTTGTCCCAAGTTTCTGCCTGACAGATACTGTAGCGGTTTTGAGATTTTAAAAACACAATTCCAGTCAGATCAACTACAGAGCATTGATACAGAGTACACACACACACACACACACACACACACTGAAACAGAGAAGTCTACAAACACAGTGTTACTCACACAATTCTAGAAGTCTCCAGTAGCTTTCTTGTCAAAAACGAGTTGCACACTACTTAAGAAACATGTCGCCAGAGTTAAGAGCACTCACAGTGCCAGGCACAACTGCAGATATTAAGGCGAGAGTAAACACCTGGTCAGATGCTGGGACAGTTCCCAGTAAAAGACAGAAGACATGGAACCAAATAGAGGAACTGTTCAAGCAGTGGCAAACGAGAGGATTGATTCCAGCAGATGATCAACCTGGACCAACGGAAGCCCATAGAAAAGCTGTAGTTGAACATGAGAATGCTGAATACCTACAACAGGAAAAAGCATGGATCAAAGCCGGACAACCCTCTCGGTATGGACCTGCTAGAAACGCTATGAAAAAGCTGAAAAGTTATGGTTGCAAAACTGATTCTCCATCTAAAATATACCAGCCAGGGATTGACAAACAGCTTACATGTGGTAGCAGCAGAAGAACTGCCAGTAATGGAAGAACTCAACAGAAGAATGGAAGCAGAACTCGGCAGAAGAGAGGAATCACTCAGCAAAAGAATGGAAGCAGAACTCGGCAGAAGAATGGAGGAACTCAACAGAAGAATGGAAGAGGAGCTCAACAGAAGAATGGAAGAGGAGCTCAACAGAAGAATGGAAGCAGAACTCATCACAGGAATGGAAGAGAGACGAAAGGCAGATGAAGCCCATAATGACATTATTGCAGAAAGACAAAGGGAGGAAGATAAATACCAACAACTTCTGGCGGAGAGACGACAAGACGATGTAAGATTCCAGGACATGATGGCAGATAGGCAAAGGAGAGAACAAGAAGAACGAAGAACTCAAAGAAAACGCCGAAAAAACTATTCTCCTGACTATTCCAATGGACGGAGAGATGAAGATGACTACAGCGGTACACAGTCTGAACCCAGTAGACCACGGGTGGCCAACCCGCGGCTCTCGAGCCGCATGTGGCTCTTTGCCTAGTTTCATGCGGCTCTTCAGTTCATATCGAATTGTGTGAGTTTGGGGGAGAGACACTGACTCCTGACAAGTGTTGCACGGTGTAGCAATACTTGAAAGGCACCCGCGATACCTTGCCGTTAAAAAAACGTTACGATTCCTCCGTTTCATTAGTATCGGTACTTTAAGAATGACGGGGGAAAGTACTCCGGTGAGAAAGCGCCGTTTTACTAAGAGCCGTGTGTGTTCAGCGCTCTGCTTCCATATGCTTCCACTCCCTGCACTGCAGCCGTGCCTGCAGTCCCGCCCCTCTAAAGCACGCTCTAAGTCCCTCCCCTCTCTCGTGTACGCGCTAGCTGCCAAAGCATGTGAGAAAACGAGAAGCATGGCTGCAAGTGGGAGTGCAACTGCCGCTGCGCAAAATGTGCAAAAAGTATTTGAGCTATATCTCTGACAGTGAGGGCAAGCCTACGGACACCACGAGGCCTGTCTGTAAGAAATGTATTAATTTGATTTAATACGAATTCTTGTCATTTATTTTATTTATTGTTCTCATTGTTTAAAAGTTTGTGTTATGGTTCTGGTGTGAAATAAAGCACAATAATTAAATGTAAGACTGTTTCCCTTTTTTTAAGAAAAGTATCGAAAAACAATCGGAATCGCAATTCTTGACTTGGTATCGAAACCAAAATGTTGGTATCGTGACAACACTACTCCTCAGAGTTAAACCTGATATTTAGTAGGTCTGTTAAGTATTGAATGCTGATAATTCTGATGAATTTTGGCCGGTCAAAGTTGTTTGGGCTCGGTTAAAATCGCTCCGTTACTTTCGTCCCGTGTTACTTTCGTCCCGGTTACGTGTGTATGTGTGGTGTCAGTATGAGAGGATGACAGCGCGTCTAATTTTGATGTGGCCCAAGAGCCAATCACAATAATACCTGCGATGCAGTGAACCAATCACCTTTGAAGGGGGGCAAACCTATCGTTGATTAAACACTATCCAGTGTTTCCCCTACCATTATCTTGGAGGGGTGCTGCGCCCCGCCAACGGAGCCCCGCGCCCCCCCTGAAATTCAAGGTGTTTAAAAAATATATATCATTTTTTTTTATATATATATATATATATATAGCACCAAATTGCAAATGATCTATAACTATTGTCACTTTTCACATTGAACATGTGCTCTTTTATTAAAAAAACTAAACGCTTTCATTTTAAGTTGTGAGTTTAGTGTTTTTGACCCTAAGAAACACTGATGCATTAATCAATAATCCACAGCTCCTCTCTCTGCTCCAGAGGATTTAAAACATATATATCCCAATGCCACAAAAATGCATCAGTGACGTGGTTGAAATCTTGTCTCCAGAAAACAAAAAACTGAAACAAGCGGTATCAGTGACTGTGTTTGATGTGGCTCTTTGCAGTAACATAGAAAACATGTGGCTCTTAACCTCTGACTGGTTGGCCACCCCTGCAGTAGACACTCCCCATACCATGAACAGTCACAGCAACAACGCAGTTTTGCATCTCCTCCTGAGAATAATAGTAGCGACGAAAACGAGCAACATTACCCTGGGACATGCCCCAAAACTAGAAGAACCAAGACAACTAGAAGAACCAAGACCGGTGCACATACCTCCATGCCATTGATAGCGGCTGGAAGAGGAGGATTTCAATACCAATGATGGACTCACAGGGACATGGAAGTAGGGCTGGGCGATTTGGCCTAAAAATAAAATCGCGATTTTTTTTCTAACTAATGGACAATTTTCGATTTAAACCTCGATTTTTTTCTGTTTTTTTCTAAACAAACCAGACCAAGGCTCTTTTAAGTGAACGACGGGAGCCGGCTCTCGCCCGCGAACGAGCCGTTTTGTTTTTGTTTTTGCGGAGGGATCTAGATCGGCATGAAGGCACATTATGCAATGTGCACATCATCCCGCTTATTACACAAGCCACAGCCACAGCCGCTTATTACACAGCCACAAGCACCACAGTATATTCAACAGCAAATACCTGTGTATCTTCCTACGCAAGTACAGCCACAAGCACCACAGTATCTTCAACAGCAAATACCTGTGTATCTTCCTACCCAAGTACAGCCACAAGCACCACAGTATATTCAACAGCAAATACCTGTGTATCTTCCTAACCAAGTACAGCCACAAGCACCACAGTATATTCAACAGCAGACACCTGTGTATCTTCCTAACCAAGTACAGCCACAAGCACCACAGTATCTTCAACAGCAAATACCTGTGTATCTTCCTAACCAAGTACAGCCACAAGCACCACAGTATATTCAACAGCAGACACCTGTGTATCTTCCTAACCAAGTACAGCCACAAGCACCACAGTATATTCAACAGCAAATACCTGTGTATCTTCCTAACCAAGTACAGCCACAAGCACCACAGTATATTCAACAGCAAATACCTGTGTATCTTCCTAACCAAGTACAGCCACAAGCACCACAGTATATTCAACAGCAAATACCTGTGTATCTTCCTACGCAAGTACAGCCACAAGCACCACAGTATCTTCAACAGCAAATACCTGTGTATCTTCCTACCCAAGTACAGCCACAAGCACCACAGTATATTCAACAGCAAATACCTGTGTATCTTCCTAACCAAGTACAGCCACAAGCACCACAGTATCTTCAACAGCAAATACCTGTGTATCTTCCTACCCAAGTACAGCCACAAGCACCACAGTATATTCAACAGCAAATACCTGTGTATCTTCCTACCCAAGTACAGCCACAAGCACCACAGTATATTCAACAGCAAATACCTGTGTATCTTCCTAACCAAGTACAGCCACAAGCACCACAGTATATTCAACAGCAAATACCTGTGTATCTTCCTAACCAAGTACAGCCGCAAGCACAGGTATACACTCCCATACAGCATCAACAAAAGGGACAATGGAGAGGAAAGCAACGATCAAGAGGAAGAAGGGATGATGGCTGCTTCATATGTGGAGATTGTAGACATCTGGCCAGAGATTGCCCCACTCAGCAATATCCACCACAAGGTAGCACCTCACAATACAGAGGAGAACCAGTGTTGGATATCAGAAATATTGAAGCGGAAGCATATGCCAGGGCCATGACGAATATTTCTGTTGGATCAGGTGATTGGGTAAATGTAAAAATCCACAAGATGAACTTGTTGCAACCTGTATGGAGTGGACCATGGGAAGTTGTAGAACGCACTGCAGATGCGCTCCGGATCAAAGTTAAAAAGGAACATGTTGGCACCTTCTTACACATTGTGTCGCCGTACCGCCACCTTTCCAGAAACGGCACGGCAGTTAGAACTGATTTTGGAAAACTGGTACAAAAAACAATAAGGAATTGAAACATTTTTACAACGACAGCACCAGGAGATGAGTAAACTCAAGAATCTGTAGTGTAAATACATTGAGAAAAACACATTTTACACTCGAACTATTTGCACATCATAGACAAGGAATTTAGACAATATAAATAAATGTTCAGCAAAAGTAATAAGTATGGTGGAAAGTAGACATAGGCCTACACTTGATTCAAATTTCATTACTGTGATCTGATTGGTGTGCTCTGCAGGTTTACTATTGTTCTAAGTAACAGTGGGATTTAAAATGTTGGAGAAAATATGGAGATGTTCTTTCATAGTGTGTGGAATATGTGATGCTGGAAACATGTAAGTATTTCAGAGTTGTGTTGGGTAAATATGTAGCAATGGATGAAACCATTTTTAGAGTAAGTTTTTGTAATATCATTAGTAGACATTAATTATGTTGTTTAGATGTCAGTTAACAACTAAGACAGATAGTATGATTAGAAAGAGACAGAGTGGAAAGGGTTGGATTTATTTAACCTCAGTGTGCTAGACTTCTTATAGGTAATGCGTCGCGAGACCTTGACCTCTGAGTTAGAAAGGCTACGATCCCGACCCTCCAAGCAGACAAAAGGACCTAACCCAACAGGAGACTCCTCCTTCTCCATCGAACAGACAGAGAACCAGAGCTGAAACAACAACAACAACAACAACAACAACAAGACTACATCCAGAACTGCAGCCAGAACTATCTCCACCTGTGGCATCCAGAACCAAACAGCATGCTGACATACAGAGAGATACTCTCATCAGCCCCTCAGACAGGACATGAGAGCAGAATCCGCCCTCCATAAGAACAGCAGAGAGACTGTAAAGGAGGAGTGCAACAACAGTGGCATGATGGGGGCTGCAGATGTGACTGGGCCAATGGCTGCCTACAAAAGTTACAGCGGATGGATTCAACAGCTGATGGACTGAAGAGAAGACAGAATCAGAGGAGTTGGCATGGTCGATTAGAAGTGAGGAGGCCGGGGTCACAGCTTGAGAAAACCAGGGGAGGAGAAAAGGAGAACGGGAATGAGTGAGTTTACACATAAACACACTTATTCACAAAACGCACATTTAAATAACTTGAATTAACTTCATAAATACGTAAAGATAGAAAGATTTATTAATCAACTGGTAAATTAAAAATAGCAGTAAAGAGGAAACTATTAAAGTAAAATGAGAATCATCCTAAAACACACTGACAGAGTAGAACCATATTCTTCAATATTTTCATCATGTTAACAATTCATTCTTTAAGAGATTTGTATTCACGTGTGAATAAAGTAGCGATCTCATTTGTTACAATATTGATCACCATTAAAAGGATAGTTTTAGGAACCACTCTATAAGACAAATCTTTATTTGTATGGATAATGTTAAAGGGAGAGCTGGTGCCAAGCCACATATAACATTTCAATCTAAAGTATTGATTTCACCATTGTAGCATAGTTATTACCATAGGAGGGCTTTAAGATGGAAATATAAAACGACTTCTGTTTTAAATCCTTGATAAAGGAGGGAGTAATTGTTGCATGTTCAGACACCCAAGGTTCCACACACTGCTAAAGAGTTTAACATTGTTTTTTAAGTAGACCAGAATTAAAGATAAATGAGTATGATGAGCTATGAAATGCAGAGCGACACAGATCCTAGTAATGTTTTGACTCAAGATAATAGTTATGTACACAAGTTTCTGAAATAGATCATTAGACATTTTAATACTAATTAGGTGTAAATGAATTGCAGTAGTAGTAGTACTCGAAGGAAGTGAGTTTTGTACCAAGTTTCAGGAAAGGTGGGAGGCAGAAGTCCCAATGAAAAGTTAGAACCATCTTGAAAATCATAGTTGAAATCGTGAATGAATAAGGAATGGCGCTCCACATATGACGTATTTTTGTAGATAAAGGGTACCCGCCTATGCTGAATTACCTCCGAAAAGACTCTGCAGAGCACGACATGGCCAAAAGACCGAGACCAAATTACCTTTGACCCTGACTGACAGTGTGACAAAAGCACTGTCCATGACTGACCCTGGGGTGTACCTGACATGACAACCAGACAGTGTGAGTGTGAATGAATGCCGGCATGTGATCAGTGTAACTGCATGATTCTAAAACAATAACTAACCAAGCATGTTTTTTGGACTAACATATTATTTTGGAGCTCCAAGGGAAACGAGAGGTTTCCTAAAAATTCCACAAAAAGGGGAAACCACACATGTGACCCGTTTCTAATCTACTTGATGATATTTTACTCCCACATGAGTTGGCGGTTTGCAAATGTAAAACTAAAATCTGAAGATTCTGTTTCTTTTAGGCCTGAAGGACGGAGAGGAACACTTCTTTTCACTGAAGTGTTTACTGTGGAAATAATGATAATGGATGTCAAATTTTAAATAATGTTCGTTATGTCCCTAACCAATATTTACCAGACAGTTTTTTGTTCCCCTCCCCATTACAGGGTTTTGTTACACATGAGTTCATGTGTAAAAAGGTGGGAGTGTGTATAATGTATAATGTCAACATGGCTGTAAAATTCACAATTACAATTTTTCTTTTAAGGATTGACAGAAACCTTCCGCCCCAACCCAGATGTTCAAACTGAGCATTGAATGATAGTTTTATAATTAACCTGCTCCATATCTGGGGATAAGATACTGTTTGATGAATGCTGACATGTTTCTAAATATTGATTTGAATTATAACAGGTAACACAGAATCAGTGGCCAAGGGGCTACTGTGAGAGATGTAATTACCGAATAGAATACCGAAGAAGTTGACCTGTGATAATGAAACAATTTTGTAATATTTTAACAGACATTAGAGTAACTGAGGTTTGAAATGTAGAAAGAACATATTACAGTTAAGTTAAGCTAAAACATAGTAATGTAATGAGACCGAATTTAATTTAGACAACATATTGTAACTAGCCTGGTAAAGAATTAGAAGTAAAAGCCATAGACTTTATTGTTTAGTTCATTATGGGGATATACATTTAATTTAAATTCATAATAGAAAGACATTTGATGACAGTATGTTGGAATTCTGTATTCATTTTTCAGCTTGATAATAGACAGGTAGAAGCCGTATTGCCAGGTGCAATCGATGGGATTTCTCCAAGCAGAGAATGACGTACCTTACAGGACAGATACACTCAGGAAATCATTCACTCTGACAGCATCATGACTTTAGTTGTTTTTGAATCCATAATGAAATTGTATTACATAACGTTAGTGTGTGTCTTTACCACAAACAGGAATAGTTCATTGTTATATTTAGATTTGAGAAAGATTACAAGGATTTTATTTAGTTCACCATGAAGATGTTTTTTGTTTGTAACATATGCCCAGTAGTAAGATTCAAATATCAGCAGGTTCTGAATTATTATTCCTCTGTCCCACAACCAACAAGAATGTGGATGGGGGGAACTATATCTACTAGAACCAGCAGAGATTCATAAATTACACCAGAGACACAGTAAAAGTAAATAAATAGTAATATTTAGCTATTTTCAGATAGTTTAAGAAGATGATTTATGATGTGAAAGGAGGGAGTTAGACGTTTTCCATACCAAGCTAATTGCTGCTATTTTGCAAAGTGACATTAAATGTTGAAGCTAGAAGTTATGCACAAATGAAAAACTTCATATTTATGATGAATATGTATTCTTTTGTATTTTTTTACTTTTATGAGTTATGTACCATGCAATGTTCGGATGAAGAACTAATTGATTTCAATATTATTTACATACCTTAAAGGGTATGTAAGGAGGGATTGTTAGAAATTAAAATCAATGTTGGTATGGCGTAATTTGAATTAAATACGCTATTTAATTTAAATCAGTTTTATTCTGAAAAACCGGAAGTTCACTAACTATTAACTTAATACTTTTATTCTGAAAATTATTCATTTCCGGTTAGCATTAGCATGTGGCGAAATGCTGCATTTTCAAACCGTGAATCAAAGGTGAAATGACATGTGATGTTGTACACCGAGCACACTGGGTTTAGCACTCGTTTATTACCGCTAAATAACGTTTATAGGGAATGTTTAAATAACCACAGACACCAGAATGATATCATTTAACAACAGAAAAAGGCAGAAATTGCATTGGACCCGCCCCCCGACGACGCCAGCCAATAGGAGAAGACCTCAGATGACAACAGGAAGAGCAAGCCAAGAATTGACCCCTTCTACCTGCTGACCTGGACTGACCGGGCGGATGAGGAGAGCGCCTCCACTCGCACATTTCATTTTGTACACCACCGCATCTTTTGTGTAATTAAATGCTGTTAACTTTTATAAGCTTCCCTTGACTCTTTTCAGTCTCTCCTGCCTTCGGGGTTCTAGAATACACTAACAGTTGCTGCATGTAGCGGCTGCGTGTGTGTAAACTGCCGCGCCCCCTCGCACACAGACGGAGAGAGATCTCTTGTCTGGATTGGAAAGATCTAAAATACTAAAAATAATCAGACGCATTTTGCTGTCTTTTTGCATATTAGAAACGGAGTTGGCGACACTTAAACTGCAATGTAATGTTTGTGTAGCAATAATACATACAACATATATCGGGGCACAGGTTGTTTATCCCTGACAGTCGCACAGTGGGCACACACTGAGAGTTTTCATATTCAGCAAATGTGTACACGCTAAACTGCAGACCTCAAGAAGAAATAAGACTTTCATTCACTCACGGCAAAAGTTACTTTACTTACTATAAAAACTCAGGGTAAAAAAATGCACTCCCTATTCCATTGTCATGAAGGTGGAATCTAACTCTATCCAGAATACGTTTAATTGGATCCAGGCTAGAAACATGTTTATTTCTGCTGTAAAGTTGGGCATGTTAACATGGGGGTCTATGGGAATGGCTCCTTTCTGCATCCATCCCCTGTCGGCCACTAGATGAACTGCAGTTTGTGGCACTTCCTTCTGGGCTTCCCGGCTCTGCGCTATGAAGCGCTGATTGGCTGTGGGCGGGCCCACCCACAGCTACGCCACTGTCACAATACCAACATTTTGGTTTCGATACCAAGTCAAGAATTGCAATTCCGATTATTTTTCTTAAAAAAATATTGTGCTTTATTTCACACCAGAACCATAACACACACTTTTAAACAATGAGAACAATAAATAAAATAAATGACAAGAATTCGTATAAAATAAAATAAAATTAATACATTTCTTACAGACAGGCCTCGTGGTGTCCGTAGGCTTGCCCTCACTGTCAGAGATATAGCTCAAATACATCAACATTTCACTTCTGGCGTCTTTTTTGTCAACAAGCCGAAGCGCAGCGGCAGTTGTACTCCGACTTGCAGCCATGCTTCTCGTTTTCTCACATGCTCTGGCAGCTAGCGCGTACACGAGAGAGGGGAGGGACTTAGAGCGTGCACGAGAGGGGAGGGACTTAGAGCGTGCTTGGGAGGGAGTGACTGCAGGTACGGCTGCAGTGCAGGGAGTGGAAGCAGAGCGCGGAACACACACGGCTCTTATTAAAACGGCGCTTTCTCACCAGTACTACAGGAAGTACTGGTTCCTCTATGTTGGTAGAACTGCAATAAAACACCAGAGTACACACTTCCTGTGAAAATCACTTTAATTTCTGTGTTCATTTCACTACAAAATCATCTGTCATCAAACGTTCACAAAACAAAACATCCACAGATCTGAAGAAGGAGGGAGTGGGGGGTCAGGGTCCCTGTGATTGGTCAGAGAGCGTAGGGGGCGTCAGGGTCCCTGTGATTGGTCAGAGAGCGTAGGGGGGGTCAGGGTCCCTGTGATTGGTTAGAGCGTTGGGGGGGTCAGGGTCCCTGTGATTGGTCATGGCGTTGGGGGGGTCAGGGTCCCTGTGATTTGTTAGAGCGTTGGGGGGGGTCAGGGTCCCTGTGATTGGTCAGAGTGTTGGGGGGTCAGGGTCCCTGTGATTGGTTAGAGCGTTAGGGGGGTCAGGGTCCCTGTGATTGGTCAGAGCGTTGGGGGGGTCAGGGTCCGTGTGATTGGTCAGAGAGCGTTGAGGGGGATCAGCATCCGTGGGATTGGTCAGAGAGCGTTGAGGGGGGTCAGGATCCGTGTGATTGGTCAGAGCGTTGGGGGGGTCAGGGTCCCTGTGATTGGTTAGAGCGTTGGGGGGGTCAGGGTCCCTGTGATTGGTCAGGGTCCCTGTGATTGGTCAGAGCGTTGGGGGGGTCAGGGTCCGTGTGATTGGTCAGAGAGCGTTGAGGGGGGTCAGGATCCGTGGGATTGGTCAGAGCATTGGGGTGGTCAGGATCCGTGTGATTGGTCAGAGAGCGTTGAGGAGTCAGGGTCCATGTGATTGGTCAGAGAGCGTTGAGGGGTCAGGATCCGTGTGATTGGTCAGAGCGTTGGGGGGGTCAGGGTCCATGTGATTGGTCAGAGAGCGTAGGGGGGTCAGGATCCGTGTGATTGGTCAGAGCGTTGGGGGGGTCAGGGTCCATTTGATTGGTCAGAGAGCGTAGGGGGGGGTCAGAATCCGTGTGATTGGTGTGAGCATTAGGGGGGTCAGGATCCGTGTGATTGGTCAGAGCGTTGAGGGGTCAGGATCCGTGTGATTGGTCAGAGAGCGTTGAGGGGTCAGGATCCGTGTGATTGGTCAGAGCGTTGGGGGGGTCAGGGTCCCTGTGATTGGTCAGAGCGTTGGGGGGGTCAGGGTCCCTGTGATTGGTTAGAGCATTGGGGGGGTCAGGGTCCCTGTGATTGGTCAGAGCGTTGGGGGGGTCAGGGTCCGTGTGATTGGTCAGAGAGCGTTGAGGGGGGTCAGGATCCGTGGGATTGGTCAGAGCATTGGGGCGGTCAGGATCCGTGTGATTGGTCAGAGCGTTGGGGGGGTCAGGGTCCCTGTGATTGGTTAGAGCATTGGGGGGGTCAGGATCCCTGTGATTGGTCAGAGCGTTGGGGGGGTCAGGGTCCGTGTGATTGGTCAGAGAGCGTTGAGGGGGGTCAGGATCCGTGGGATTGGTCAGAGAGCATTGAGGGGTCAGGGTCCATGTGATTGGTCAGAGAGCGTTGAGGGGTCAGGATCCGTGTGATTGGTCAGAGCGTTGGGGGGGTCAGGGTCCATGTGATTGGTCAGAGAGCGTAGGGGGGGTCAGGATCTGTGTGATTGGTCAGAGCATTGGGGCCGTCAGGATCCGTGTGATTGGTCAGAGAGCGTTGAGGGGTCAGGGTCCATGTGATTGGTCAGAGAGCGTTGAGGGATCAGGATCCGTGTGATTGGTCAGAGCGTTGGGGGGGTCAGGGTCCATGTAATTGGTCAGAGAGCGTAGGGGGGGTCAGGATCCGTGTGATTGGTCAGAGAGCGTTGAGGGGTCAGGATCCGTGTGATTGGTCAGAGCATTGGGCGGTCAGGGTCCATGTGATTGGTCAGAGAGCGTAGGGGGGGTCAGGATCCGTGTGATTGGTCAGAGCGTTGGGGGGTCAGGGTCCATGTAATTGGTCAGAGCATTGGGGGGTCAGAGTCCATGTGATTGGTCAGAGAGCGTTGAGGCCACTCCCCTCTGCCTCCTTCAGTTATGTTAAAGCCACGCCCTCTGTTGTGACCACGCCCTCTTTCAAAGCCACGCCTTCTTCTGGTTTGAGAGGGGCGAGATTTGTTTCCGACCTGAACAAAAACATTTATATAAGCAAGGATGCTAACACAGCTAACTCTGTTAATAAAGCTAACATGGATATATATACGCTTTCAGAGCTAATAAGGCTAACTCTGTTAACAAAGCTAACACCGATGTCCCTGTGCCGGCTGATAATGCTAACAAAGGTTATACTTACAATGCTGGCACTGCTAACGCTAGCACAGCTGATTCAGCTATCTTACAGAGCGACTAATTAAGCTGCTAGCCGTTAGCTTACCCGTTCTCCTCCACGTCCTCGATGGTGTCGGGCAGCGGCTTGTTGAGCGTCTCCGGCAGGAAGCAGGCGAAGACGCTGGCTATCACCGCCGCCCCCCCGTAAACAACACTGGGCAGAGCAGGGAGTACCTGGGAAATGCAGTCCATCAGAAGGGTTAGCATGAATTACGTAGGAAGGGGGAGATGTATCTGATTCCTGGACGTACTTATAAACATGGGACAAAAAACAACAACAACAATAATGAAACATGTTCAACGAGAGACCTCATCAAGGATCAGGACCGCGGGCGCCGCCATGCTGCCGACCCTCGCCATGGTGGAAACAAAGCCCATTCCTGTCTGCCTGCACACACACACACATACACACACAAACACACACAGACACATACAGAGATGATGCATGGCTGTGTAATGTATGTATACTATATGTATTTATATATGTACGGGGGCTCACCTGAGCACGGTGGGGTACAGCTCACCTGTGTATAGGTACACGGTGGTGAAGGAGGCCGAGGTGAAGCATTTACCCAGACAGGCCAGCGTGGTGCGAACCGTCTGCATGTCTGTGGGGGGAGTACACCTGTCTCTCACACCTCAGTACACTCTGTGTGTGTGTGTGTGTGTGTGTGTGTGTGTGTGTGTGTGTGTGTGTGTGTGTGTGTGTGTGTGTGTGTGTGTATATGTGTGTGTATATGTGTGTGTGTGTGTGTGTGTGTGTCTGTGTGTGTGTGTGTGTGTGTGTGTGTGTGTGTGTGTGTGTGTGTGTGTGTGTGTGTGTGTGTGTGTGTGTTGTGTGTGTGTGTGTGTGTGTGTGTGTGTGTGTGTGTGTGTGTGTGTGTGTGTGTGTGTGTGTGTGTGTGCTACCTGCAGGGACTAGGATGTTGGCGAAGATGAAGAGGGCGGAGACGAACAGGCAGGTGGCCTGAGAGACTCGTCTCCCCAGGTAACTGAGCATGCCCAGAGCCAACAGCTTGGCGGGAAAATCCATGGCCCCGAAGATCAGCTGGATCTGGTAGATACTCACCTGGACAGGTGAGACAGGTGGGATGGAGACAGGTGAGACAGGTGGGACAGGAACAGGTGGTACAGAGACAGGTGAGACAGGAGGACAGGTGAGACAGGTGGGACAGGAACAGGTGGTACAGAGACAGGTGTGATGGAGGCAGGTGAGACAGGTGGGACAGGAACAGGTGGTACAGAGACAGGTGGGATGGAGACAGGTTGGACAGGTGTGACGGAGACAGGTGAGACAGGTGGGACAGGAACAGGTGGTACAGAGACAGGTGAGACAGGAGGACAGGTGAGACAGGAACAGGTGAGACAGGTGGGACAGGAACAGGTGGTACAGAGACAGGTGAGACAGGAACAGGTGAGACAGGTGGGACAGGAACAGGTGAGACAGGTGGGACAGGAACAGGTGGTACAGAGACAGGTGGGATGGAGACAGGTTGGACAGGTGGGATGGAGACAGGTGAGACAGGTGGGATGGAGACAGGTTGGACAGGTGTGATGGAGGCAGGTGAAACAGGTGGGATGGAGACAGGTTGGACAGGTGCGATTGAGGCAGGTGAGACAGGTGGGACAGGAACAGGTGAGACAGGTGGGATGGAGGCAGGTGAGACAGGTGGGATGGAGGCAGGTGAGACAGGTGGGACAGGAACAGGTGAGACAGGTGGGATGGAGGCAGGTGAGACAGGTGGGATGGAGACAGGTTGGACAGGTGCGATTGAGGCAGGTGAGACAGGTGGGACAGGAACAGGTGAGACAGGTGGGATGGAGGCAGGTGAGACAGGTGGGATGGAGGCAGGTGAGACAGGTGGGACAGGAACAGGTGAGACAGGTGGGATGGAGGCAGGTGAGACAGGTGGGATGGAGGCAGGTGAGACAGGTGGGATGGAGACAGGTGAGACAGGTGTGATGGAGGCAGGTGAGACAGGAGGACAGGTGAGACAGGAGGACAGGTGAGACAGGTGGGATGGAGGCAGGTGAGACAGGTGGGATGGAGACAGGTGAGACAGGTGGGATGGAGGCAGGTGAGACAGGTGGGATGGAGGCAGGTGAGACAGGTGTGATGGAGGCAGGTGAGACAGGAGGACAGGTGAGACAGGAGGACAGGTGGGACAGGAACAGGTGAGACAGGAGGACAGGTGGGACAGGAACAGGTGTGATGGAGGCAGGTGAGACAGGTGTGATGGAGGCAGGTGAGAAAGGAGGACAGGTGAGACAGGAGGACAGGTGGGACAGGAACAGGTGAGACAGGAGGACAGGTGGGGACAGGAACAGGTGAGACAGGAGGAGGCATGTTTGTTCTTTCTGATGTCATTTGATTGTATGTCTCTGTTAGTGAAAACATTCAGAGAGTAACAGGAAGTGTTAGCTTAGCTGCTGTTAGCTTACATATAGCATCAGTGCTAATCATGTGACTCACCCCAAACTTCTGCAGGTCCATCGCCAGACCATAATACGCAAAGCTGGTGGCAAACCTGCAGGATGACATCACTGTCAGACGGGCATAACTATATGTACATAGTAGGGGTGTAACGGTTCACAAACATTTCGGTTCGATGCGTACCTCGGTTTTTAGGTCACGGTTCGGTTCGGTACGTTTTCGGTACAGCAGAAAAAATTATCACAAAACATAACATATATATATATATTTTTTAATTATTATTAAACTGTGAATATTCACTCAAATAAATACAAAATATAATAAAATAAACATTAAGGTGCAGCTTTTCGATGAACTGAAATAATCTGTATTTGAACTGTACTGTACCTAAGCAGCAAGTTTGACATTAGGACTTGCTTGTCATTGTATTTTCATGTTGTTTTAAAGAAAGATGTACTTGTCCACATTGCTTGTCGAAAGGGCAGATCTGCTGGCACTAACAATGTCTCCTGCTGTGGAGAACACCCTCTCTAGGGACAGAGGTAGCAGACACAGCCAGGTAGCGCTTTGCTAACATGGCAACATAAGGATATTTGGCGTTTGTAATAGCTTTGGCTCGGTCTGAACTCTCTGCGAGTGGTGGAGGCTTACATGCTAGCGGGAGTTGGGTTTGCACTTCAGTCTTTTTTCTTTTGGTACCGGTGATATTCACGTTCAGTGATGCCTTTTCAAGAGTGTGCAACGTAACCAATGTTAGTTGAACAATGCCGACAAACAGCGTTGGTTCGGTCCACCTGTCTTTGTCCGTCATCCTTGTTCGTAACTGCGAAACCAAAATGTTCCCAAACCGGAGACTTCAATGATGCTGGAGGATTTTCAGCTCAACTTGATCTGCGTTCGCCATTTCCATAGTTCCTCAAATTACTGACTACATTTGAACGCATCCCTCTGACCAGCTCTCATGTATGCCTCTCGTCCAATTAAATGACTTGCTCGCTCCATGACGCGTTGAACCCAATGTGAGCAAATTACTCTGAACGCTGCGACGCAGCACCTGAGATTACTTCCAACAAGTTGTTCACGTTCTCAATATTTTACGTTTAACGTTATATTCGTTCGGTACACTTCGGTACACACGAGTACCGAACCGAAGGGCCCGTACCGAATAATTTCAGTATGGGTACGTATACCATTACACCCCTAGTACATAGTTATATAAATATATAATGTGAAATATATCATGTTGAAATATATCATGTAGATATATAATCTATGTAAACACACTGCTGCTATCTGACATGTGTATCTGTGTTTTCAGTTCGAATAACATAAGCTTCATATTGTTTCTCTACTCTGTCAGCTGATAGCAGAACAATGAAGTGTGTTACAGGTGTGTGTGTGTGTGTGTGTGTGTGTGTGTGTGTGTGTGTGTGTGTGTGTGTGTGTGTGTGTGTGTGTGTGTGTGTGTGTGTGTGTGTGTGTGTGTGTGTGTGTGTGTGTGTGTGTGTGTTAATGAAGGTGTGTGTGTGTTCATTTAATTTCAAACCTTTATTTAACCAGATTGGTCCCATTGAGATCATAGATCTCTTTTTCAAGGGAGACCTTAATAAAGGTGTGTGTGTGTTAATGAAGATGTGTGTGTGTTAATGAAGATGTGGATGTGTTAATGTTAATAAAGGTTTATTGAACTCCCACCAGACGACCAGCAGGCAGATGGAGATGCGTCTCATTTGTCTCGTCCTCAGAAGGTCGTACGCCGTGAAGGTCGAGTGGCTCAAGTCCATCTCCTTCTTCATGTGAGAGTGCAGCACCTGCGGGTCACACAGTGCCGAGCTCAGCGTCTCATTGGACATCACAGGTCACAGGGTGCCGAGCTCAGCTTCTCATTGGACATCACAGGTCACACAGTGCCGAGCTCAGCGTCTCATTGGACATCACAGGTCACACAGAGCCGAGCTCAGCTTCTCATTGGACATCACAGGTCACACAGTGCCGAGCTCAGCGTCTCATTGGACATCACAGGTCACAGGGTGCCGAGCTCAGCTTCTCATTGGACATCACAGGTCACAGGGTGCCGAGCTCAGCTTCTCATTGGACATCACAGGTCACAGGGTGCCGAGCTCAGCTTCTCATTGGACATCACAGGTCACAGGGTGCCGAGCTCAGCTTCTCATTGGACATCAGACATCTCTAAGTGTATGACAGACAGTTGACAGCTTACCTCCAGCGTTAACGTGTCCTCGATGTCTTTCTTCCCGTTGACTCGAGCGACTCGGTGCAGAGACCTCAGAGCATCTTCAGAACGACGATTCAGAACCAACCAGCGGGCCGACTCCGAGAACCACCTGACCAATCAGAGAGCAGAGCCAACTGAGCAATCAGAGAGCAGAACCTCCTGAGCAATCAGAGAGCAGAACCTCCAGAGCAATCAGAGAGCAGAACCTCCAGAGCAATCAGAGAGCAGAACCACCAGACCAATCAGAGAGCAGAACCACCTGACCAATCAGAGAGCAGAACCTCCAGAGCAATCAGAGAGCAGAACCTCCAGAGCAATCAGAGAGCAGAACCTCCAGAGCAATCAGAGAGCAGAACCACCAGACCAATCAGAGAGCAGAACCTCCTGAGCAATCAGAGAGCAGAACCACCTGACCAATCAGAGAGCAGAACCTCCAGAGCAATCAGAGAGCAGAACCACCAGACCAATCAGAGAGCAGAACCTCCTGAGCAATCAGAGAGCAGAACCACCAGACCAATCAGAGAGCAGAACCACCTGAGAAATCAGAGAGAAGAACCACCTGACCAATCAGAGAGCAGAACCTCCTGATGCTTTTATTTTGAAAGGCACTGCCCAGGCGTAGGAGAAGAACAGGAACTGTGGCAGATGCTTTTATTTTGAAAGGCACTGACCAGGCGTAGGAAAAGAACAGGAACTGGGGCAGAGGCTTTTATTTTGAAAGGCACTGCCCAGGCGTAGGAGAAGAACAGGAACTGGGGCAGAGGCTTTTATTTTGAAAGGCACTGACCAGGAGTAGGAGAAGAACAGGAACTGGGGCAGACACACCACCAGCTGAATTTTCCTCCAGTCTCTCAGCCAATAGGCAAGCCCCGCCAGGATCATCTGACCAAACGTGAAGAAGAAGGAAGTGAGAGTTCCAACCAGAGTCCTCTGTTTGATGGGGATCCACTCCACCTCTGCAGACAGACAGGTAGTTAGAGAGACAGGTAATTAGAGACAGACAGGTGGTTAGAGACAGACAGATGGTTAGAGACAGACAGATAGTTAGAGAGACAGGTGGTTAGAGACAGACAGGTGGTTAGAGATACAGGTTGTTAGAGACAGATAGGTGGTTAGAGACAGACAGGTAGTTAGAGAGACAGGTGGTTAGAGACAGACAGGTGGTTAGAGATACAGGTTGTTAGAGACAGATAGGTGGTTAGAGACAGACAGGTGGTTAGAGAGACAGGTGGTTAGAGACAGACAGGTGGTTAGAGAGACAGGTGGTTAGAGACAGACAGGTGGTTAGAGAGACAGGTGGTTAGAGACAGACAGGTGGTTAGAGAGACAGGTGGTTAGAGACAGACAGGTGGTTAGAGAGACAGGTGGTTAGAGACAGACATGTGGTTAGAGAGACAGACAGGTGGTTAGAGACAGACAGGTGGTTAGAGAGACAGGTGGTTAGAGACAGACAGGTGGTTAGAGAGACAGGTGGTTAGAGACAGACAGGTGTTAGAGAGACAGGTGGTTAGAGACAGACAGGTGGTTAGAGAGACAGGTGGTTAGAGACAGACAGGTGGTTAGAGAGACAGGTGGTTAGAGACAGACAGGTGGTTAGAGAGACAGGTGGTTAGAGACAGACAGGTGGTTAGAGAGACAGACAGGTGGTTAGAGACACAGGTGGTTAGAGAGACAGGTGGTTAGAGAGACAGGTGGTTAGAGAGAGACAGGTGGTTAGAGAGAGACAGGTGGTTAGAGAGAGACAGATGGTTAGAGACAGACAGGTGGTTAGAGAGACAGGTAATTAGAGACAGACAGGTGGTTAGAGAGAGACAGATGGTTAGAGACAGACAGGTGGTTAGAGAGACAGGTGGTTAGAGACAGACAGGTGGTTAGAGAGAGACAGGTGGTTAGAGACAGACAGGTGGTTAGAGAGAGACAGGTGGTTAGAGAGACAGGTGGTTAGAGACAGACAGGTGGTTAGAGACAGACAGGTGGTTAGAGAGACAGGTCGTTAGAGACAGACAGGTGGTTAGAGAGACAGGTCGTTAGAGACAGACAAGTGGTTAGAGACAGACAGGTGGTTAGAGACAGACAGGTGGTTAGAGAGACAGGTTGTTAGAGACAGACAGGTAATTAGAGAGAGACAGGTGGTTAGAGAGACAGATAATTAGAGACAGACAGGTGGTTAGAGAGAGACAGGTGGTTAGAGAGACAGGTGGTTAGAGACAGACAGGTGGTTAGAGACAGACAGGTGGTTAGAGACAGACAGGTGGTTAGAGAGACAGGTCGTTATAGACAGACAGGTGGTTAGAGAGACAGGTCGTTAGAGACAGACAGGTGGTTAGAGAGACAGGTAATTAGAGACAGACAGGTGGTTAGAGAGAGACAGGTGGTTAGAGACAGACAGGTGGTTAGAGACAGACAGGTCATTAGAGACAGACAGGTGGTTAGAGACAGACAGGTGGTTAGAGAGACAGGTAGCAGGTAGGCAGGTACTCAGAGAGACTCCGTTCTGACAGACAGACAGACAGACAGACAGACAGACAGACAGACAGACAGACAGAGAGAGAGACAGACAGAGAGACAGACATACAGACAGACAGACAGACAGACAGAGTGACAGACAGACAGACAGACAGACAGACAGACAGACAGACAGACAGACAGACAGACAGACAGACAGACAGACAGACAGACAGACAGACAGACAGACAGACAGACAGACAGACAGACAGACAGACAGACAGACAGACAGACAGACAGACAGACAGACAGACAGACAGGTAGCAGGTAGACAGACAGGTAGCAGGTAGACAGTACTCAGACAGAATCCGTTCAGAATGACTCCAGAGACAGCCATGCCGCTCAGGAACCTGAAGGCGCAGTAGGTGGAGTACGAGGGAAGAAAAGCCGAGCTGCAGCCCAGGACCCCCAGCTGCAGGTAGGACCAGATCAGCACAGACCGCCTCCCATACCTGAGGACACATTCTGATTGGCTGCTGCTCACAGCTTGTGTGTGTGTGATATATATATACAGTGTGTGTGATATATATATATATATATATATATATATACCAACCTACTCTCTTCAGTCTGCGTACAAATGACACGACTTTACACATTGGAAATGCGTGCAATAGATACGCAGAAGTCCGATTTTGCATGCATATGATACGCCACGTTTTGTCCGTCTGGTCTTGGTAGACTGGAAGCTGTGTGGTTCATAAAAACATGTTCTTACCGGTTCTTACTCAATATCAAGCCACGATTATTGTTTTTATTTTAAATCGTATAATGTCTGACTTTTTTTGGCCGTCTTTGAGTAAAAGAAATGGCTCAGAGCCTCAGAATAATTAAATCTGTATTTTTTTTAATCTTTTTTTCTTTCTAATTTGTTATTGTGTTATTTACTCAATAATAACACACAATTATCTTTGTTTATATTTATTCGTTTAATTCTATAATATCGGGCTTTTTAGCCGTTCCTCAGGAACTGAATTTCAAAATAAAGTCACCGGAAACAGACGTAGGCCTATAAGGGACATTTCGAGCATCATTGCGATACACACCACACACCCACTAAACTGATTACCCAAGATCCTCAGCTAGAAGCTCTGTGATTGGATTGTTTAGCCGCAATGCACGTTGGGATTTGGTGTTTATATGATATGAAATCCGAAAAACATTTAAAAAAAGAAAATAATACTTTATTCCGAGTGTTCTTGCTTTTCTCTTTGACAGTCATCACATAACGGCATTGTAATACACGGTTCGGCTGCATTACATATTACAGATCTGCCGTAGTTCTCTATTTATAGAGCCCTGATGAGAAGACTTCCAGACAAACATGAGGAACTGCCGCGAAAACTGAAAACGTGACATGGATCATAAATATATCAGCCATTAAACAACATCTTACATTTCTTTTCACACAATACGTCTCCTTGCAGTATCAACACTAATTCGGCTGACTTTTATATTTGTTCCAATTGGTAGATAGGCTGTATTTACACCATAACGGTGCAAATCTGATATAAAAGGACTTTTTAAATGTATTACTGATTTTCTTTGAATATAAGAATGTAAATACTGAGTTGAGAGAATAGTCAGGGGATTTGGGTGATGGGAGACACATCTATGGAATCACAATTTCAATAGCTTACCATTAAATTACGGATATACCTTTCTGTCTGTGATGTTTTACAAATCAGATATTAATGTGTAGACGTAAAACATGAGAAATAGTATAGCAATATCCTGTAAAATTATGTAAAAACATGAATAAAACTACACATCTTCAGATGTTATACATACATAAGTGTCCTACACTAATAATACAAAGTTATTATTAGTATGCTGTGTGTACCTTGTGTGCACCGCCTAGTGGTTAAAGCACGTTATTGAATTTGAACTAATATTATACATATGTATTATACTCTTATAAGATGTATGTAGATAGTATAAGAAATGTGCAGAATATGACAGTTTAATGGTGGAGGTATGCACACATATTGATAGATGTCTTGTAATGCACTGTTGAGGAACCTGCGACCCAAGTTTTTCATTCAATGCAGAACTACACCATAGTTGTGTAGGCCTATATGATATCTCAATAAACCTTAGAAAATCTT
>NW_022991002.1:82500-85000 GCF_902827175.1 Gymnodraco acuticeps
TAGCTGTTAGCTGCTAGATGTTAGCTGCTAGCTGTTAGCTGTTAGCTGCTAGCTGTTAGGTAACCCTAACCCTTTCCCTCAGGTTCTCTATCTGGATCTCTGGTCCCAGACCAGCTGATTCAAAATGGATTAAATTATTTGTTTTCCTCAACATTCCACCAACAATAATCCATAATGACAAAGTGAAAACGGTTTTTGCAGATTTCTTTGCCAATGTCTTGAAAATAATCAAATGCAATATCACATGCACATAAGTACTCACACCTTTTCTTATGACACTGAAAATTGAGCTCTAGTGCATCCGGTTTCCACTGATCATCGTCCAGATGTTTCCATAACCTGACTGGAGTCCACCAGTAGTACATGCAATTGATTGGACATGACTTTGAAAGGAACACACCCGTCTATATGAGGTCCCACAGTTGACAGTGCATATCACAGCACAAACCAAGTCATGAGGTCCAAGGAATTGTCTGTAGACCGCAGAGACAGGATCAAGGCACAGATCTGGGGAAGGGTACAGAAAGATGTCTGCAGCATTGAAGGTCCCAAGGAGCACAGTGGTCTCCATCATTTGCAAATGGAAGATGTTTGAAACCACCACGGCTCTTCCTAAAGCTAGCCGCCCAAACCAAACTGAGCATCGGGGGAGAAGGGCCTTAGTCAGAGAGGTGACCAAGAACCTGGTGGTCCCTCTGACAGAGCTCCAGTGTTCCTCTGTAGAGATGGGAGAACCTTCTAGAAGGACAACCATCTCTGCAGCACTCCACCAATCATGCTTTTAATGTAGGGTGGCCAGAAGGAAGCCACTCCTCAGCAAAAGGCGCATGAAAGCCCCCAAGGAGCAAGGCACCGCTCCTCACCTGGCCAACAGCATCCCTCCAGTGAAGCATGGTGGAGGCAGCATCATGTCTGGAGGAACCAGGCACCGCTCCTCACCTGGCCAACAGCATCCCTCCAGTGAAGCATGGTGGAGGCAGCATCATGTCTGGAGGAACCAGGCACCGCTCCTCACCTGGCCAACAGCATCCCTCCAGTGAAGCATGGTGGAGGCAGCATCATGTCTGGAGGAACCAGGCACCGCTCCTCACCTGGCCAACAGCATCCCTCCAGTGAAGCATGGTGGAGGCAGCATCATGTCTGGAGGAACCAGGCACCGCTCCTCACCTGGCCAACAGTATCCCTCCAGTGAAGCATGGTGGAGGCAGCATCATGCTGTGGGAGGTTCTTCAGCAGCAGGAACTGGGAGGTTCTTCAGCAGCAGGAACTGGGAGGTTCTTCAGCAGCAGGAACTGGGAGGTCAGGATCAAGGGAAAGATGAATGCAGCGATGTACAGGGAGATCCTTGATGAAAACCTGCTCCAGAGCGCTCTGGACCTCAGACTGGGGCGAAGGTCCACCTTTCAACAGGACAAGGACCCTTAGCACACAGCCACGATAACAAAGGAGTGGCTTCAGGACAAGTCTGTGAATGTCCTTGAGTGCAAAGACGCTCCCCGTCCAACCTGATGGAACTTGAGACGATCTGCTGAGAAGAAACTACCCAGAGAAAGGTGTGCTCATCATACTCAAGAAGACTTGAGGCTGTAATTGATGCCAAAGGTTCTTCAACAAAGTACTGATGAAAGGGTGTGAATACTTAAGCACATGTGATATTTGAGTGTTTTATTTTTAATAGATTTGCAACCTTTCTTTAAAAACTTTTTTCACTTGGACATTATGGGGTATTGTGTGAAGAATGTTGAGAAAACAAATTAATTTAATCCATTTTGAAATGAGGCTGTAACATGTCTCTCAGCCCTCCCTTCCTCTGACTCGTTCCAACTCCTGCCTCCAAACTCTGCTGCAGAAACTCTCCTCTCTACTCTCTCATCCTCTCTGGACTCTCTCTGTCCTCTCACATCTCGGCAGGCTCGTCAGTCCCCTCCTGCTCCCTGGCTAAATGATGCACTGCGTGCTAATAGAACCGTCCTTAGGGCAGCAGAGCGGAAATGGTGGAAATCCAAACACCGTGACGACCTCCTAACCTATCAGGCTCTCCTCTCCTCTTTCTCTGCTTCCATCTCTCAGGCAAAAAGCACTTTCTTTCAAGATAAGATCCAATCTTCATATTTTAATCCCAAAAAACTATTTTCCATCTTCTCCACCCTCCTGGACCCCCCCAAAGCCCCTTCCCCCTCCTCCCTCTTGGACCCCCCCAAAGCCCCTTCCCCCTCCTCCCTCTTGGACCCCCCCAAAGCCCCTTCCCCCTCCTCCCTCTTGGACCCCCCAAAGCCCCTTCCCCCTCCTCACTTCTGTCAAGCGACTTTGTTAACCACTTTGAAAAAAAGGTTGATGATATTCGCTCTTCTTTTTCTGACTCACCTTTACTCACCGCTGGGTCACCAGACCTTCCTTCCACCAACACACTGACCTCCTTTTCCCCTCTCTCTCCAAGTGAGGTTCTTACCCTCATTACCTCTGCCCGCCCTACCACCTGTCCTCTGGACCCTATCCCTTC
>NW_022991002.1:90000-157500 GCF_902827175.1 Gymnodraco acuticeps
AGAAACTGTCTCACCTCCTGTCTCACCCCCCGGGTTAGAGAAACTGTCTCACCTCCTGTCTCACCCCCCGGGTTAGAGAAACTTTGTCACCTCCTGTCTCACCCCCTGGGTTAGAGAAACTGTCTCACCTTCTGTCTCACCCCCTGGGTTAGATAAACTGTCTCACCTCCTGTCTCACCCCCTGGGTTAGAGAAACTGTCTCACCTCCTGTCTCACCCCCTGGGTTAGAGAAACTGTCTCACCTCCTGTCTCACCCCCCGGGTTAGAGAAACTGTCTCACCTCCTGTCTCCCCCCCTGGGTTAGAGAAACTTTCTTACCTCTTGTCTCACCTCCTGGGTTAGAGAAACTGTCTCACCTTCTGGGTTAGAGAAACTGTCTCACCCCCTGGGTTAGAGAAACTTTCTCACCTCCTGTCTCACCCCCTGGGTTAGATAAACTGTCTCACCCCCTGTCTGACCCCCTGGGTTAGAGAAACGGTCTCACCTCCTGTCTCACCTCCTGTCTGACCCCCTGGGTTAGAGAAACTTTCTCACCTCCTGTCTCACCCCCTGGGTTAGAGCAACTTTCTCACCTCCTGTCTCACCCCCTGGGTTAGAGAAACTTTCTCACCTCCTGTCTCACCCCCTGGGTTAGAGAAACTTTCTCACCTCCTGTCTCACCCCCTGGGTTAGAGAAACTTTCTCACCTCCTGTCTCACCCCCTGGGTTAGAGAAACTTTCTCACCTCCTGTCTCACCCCCTGGATTAGATAAACTGTCTCACCCCCTGTCTCACCCCCTGGGTTAGAGAAACTGTCTCACCTCCTCCAGCAGCTCAGCGAATCCCATCCTCCTCTTCCTCTCTACGTATTCAAATAATACTTTATATACTGATGACAAATATAAATATAAATTATAACAACAACAAATATAATAAATATTTGGAGTTTCTGGATCTCAGTGTCAGTTCCCTCCTGAACCTGCAGGGGGACAAGAGAGAATACTCATCATGTACTAATACTGTATATAATACTGTGTATACTGTATATAATGTGTATAATACTCTATATTACATTAGACATCATGTATTCATACTGTATATACCACTGTGTATACTGTATATAATACTGTATATTAGCAGTGAGTTGCAGCTCAGTGAAGTATTTTCAGTCTGCTGAGACTTCTTAAAGGATTACTGCAGCGAGACATACTTTACCCTCAGTAAGTACACTGAGTACACAGTACACTGAGTACACATACTACAAGGACACTGAGTCCACTGAGTACTCTTCTATATATACTCAGTGTACTCATTGTACTGTGTACTCAGTGTCCTTGTAGTATGTGTACTCAGTGTACTGTGTACTCAGTGTACTTGTTGTATATATACTCAGTGTACTGTGTACTCAGTGTACTGTGTATTCAGTGTAGTGTGTACTCAGTGTACTGTTGTATATGTACAGTACACTGAGTACATATACAACAAGTACACTAAGCACATATACAAGTACACTGATTACACAGTACACTGAGTATATATACAACAATATATTTTTCTTTGTTTTGCTGTTCTCCCTGTTTCATGTTTTCCTCCTTGTTTCTTGTCTGGTCCTTCTCCCAGGCCGTGTCTTAATTCAGGGGTTGCATCCTTCGAAGGGTGCATTCGTAGACCGCTTACCAGTGGCGGCGCTAGGGGGTGGCTACTTGGGATGTTTTCTGAAAAGCCCCGGATGTTTCACTTTTTTTTTTTAAACGTCTCGGGAGTAATGTGCAGTACCGGAGTCCACCAGAGAGGCATCCGCTGCGGGACAGTAGCCTGCGTACTGCGTAGCCTGCCCTGAAGAAGAAGTGATCCTTCCTAGTGCCTAACGAGTTTTAAGCTAATAGCCTATACAGTTATGGATATTAGAAAGTTATTGTCATCGAAGCAGGCGCCACAAGCTGCAGCTGCAGCAGTATCAGCAGCTGACAACAATGTCGTCACCAGCAGTGAAGAAATGGATGATGTTTCAGGTTTGTGAATCTAATGGTGATATCTGCACTCTGGCTGACTGAGTAAGAAGTGAAGAAGAGTGATGTTACTAGCTAATGTTATAGCTAGTAAACATGGAGTAACCACACTAAGTATACCTTTATGTTATGTATACAGAACATGACTAAAAGTTATCCTAAGATGTAACGTTAACCCTTCATAACTCAGTCTACTTTTAAGACACTAAAATAAAGTATTCCAATTTTTATTTTGTTTTCGCAAGTGGAATTATACCGGCTCTCGTTTCAGTACACATAACAACAGAACTGACAGGCAACCCTCTGAATCAGACTCCGATTGGCTGTGACTGCATCCACTCAGAGTGTCCGATTCAGAAACGTGACTCTTACACATTTTTTACGTCACAAACAAAGATGGTGGATGAGAATAGATCTATAAAACGATAAGCAATGCGTCAGAATCAAGGTGAGACTATCCGAACCCTTTAAAACTCTACGCACATTCGTTTCACCTTAATAAGTAAACGACTATTTGAGTGATATGATATGATATGAGTTAAGGCATTAGTTTGCTTCATTAAAGGGTGTTAATGAGTGTTCTCCAGTGCCTTTTGTCCGCTTTAAGGTGTTATTAAGGTAGGGTTAATGTTGCTCTCAAAGTGCACCAGATTGATGCTTTCAACTTCAATATTTTAAAAAAAAGCACTGTACCCCCCCCCCCCCCCCCAACAACTCCTGGGCTAAGCCCCGGATCTCCTACAATCCTAAATCCGCCACTGCCGCTTACGTCACTTCCGCCGAAAGAAGGCTGTCCCAATTAAAAAAAAAGACGAGACTCCTCTGACTGCAGCCTACTTTTCCCCAATCTGAAGGATACATCTGATGCACACTCCGCGGCCTACCATATCCCAGGGTGCAATGCGCGCAGGTAAGCTTCCGGTCTCCCAGCAGAGTGGATTTAAAAAAAGCCGCGAGCGGAGGAATCACTAATAAATGTGAGTATTGGGTTTTAACTTACTTTACATTAACTAACGTCACACACGTCAAACCCAAGGGGCATTAAAACGTACATTTTCGTTAAATAATACGGATAAATATGTGACGCTAACTAGCTAGCTGGACGTACTGCACTGTTGTTTACACTGATTTTTAATTAAATTCAGAAGTTTAATAAATCAATCAATCAATGTTTATTTATAGCCAAATATCACAAATGTTACATTTGTCTCAGTGGACTTCACAGTTTGTACAGAATATCAGTATGACAATACGACCCTCTGTCCTCAGACCCTCTGTCCTTAGACCCTCTGTCCTTAGACCCTCTGTCCTTAGACCCTCTGTCCTCAGACCCTCTGTCCTTAGACCCTCTGTCCTTAGACCCTCTGTCCTCAGACCCTCTGTCCTCAGACCCTCTGTCCTTAGACCCTCTGTCCTTAGACCCTAACTGTCAACTTCAGACCCTCTGTCCTCAGACCCTCTGTCCTCAGACCCTCTGTCCTCAGACCCTCTGTCCTCAGACCCTCTGTCCTTAGACCCTCTGTCCTTAGACCCTCTGTCCTTAGACCCTCTGTCCTCAGACCCTCTGTCCTTAGACCCTCTGTCCTCAGACCCTCTGTCCTCAGACCCTCTGTCCTTAGACCCTCTGTCCTTAGACCCTCTGTCCTCAGACCCTCTGTCCTTAGACCCTCTGTCCTCAGACCCTCTGTCCTCAGACCCTCTGTCCTTAGACCCTCTGTCCTCAGACCCTCTGTCCTTAGACCCTCTGTCCTTAGACCCTCTGTCCTCAGACCCTCTGTCCTCAGACGCTCTGTCCTTAGACCCTCTGTCCTTAGACCCTCTGTCCTCAGACCCTCTGTCCTTAGACCCTCTGTCCTTAGACCCTCTGTCCTCAGACCCTCTGTCCTTAGACCCTCTGTCCTTAGACCCTCTGTCCTCAGACCCTCTGTCCTTAGACCCTCTGTCCTTAGACCCTCTGTGCTTAGACCCTCTGTCCTCAAACCCTCTGTCCTCAGACCCTCTGTCCTTAGACCCTCTGTCCTCAAACCCTCTGTCCTCAGACCCTCTGTCCATAGACCCTCTGTCCTTAGACCCTCTGTCCTTAGACCCTCTGTCCTCAGACCCTCTGTACTCAGACCCTCTGTCCATAGACCCTCTGTCCTTAGACCCTCTGTCCTTAGACCCTCTGTCCTTAGACCCTCTGTCCTTAGACCCTCTGTCCTCAGACCCTCTGTCCTTAGACCCCTCTGTCCTTAGACCCTCTGTCCTCAGACCCTCTGTCCTCAGACCCTCTGTCCTTAGACCCTCTGTCCTTAGACCCTCTGGTTCAATCAGACCCTCTGTCCTCAGACCCTCTGTCCTCAGACCCTCTGTCCTCAGACCCTCTGTCCTTATACCCTCTATCCTTAGACCCTCTGTCCTCACGACCCTCTGTCCTTAGACCCTCTGTCCTTAGACCCTCTGTCCTCAGACCCTCTGTCCTTAGACCCTCTGTCCTTAGACCCCTCTGTGCTTAGACCCTCTGTCCTCAGACCCTCTGTCCTCAGACCCTCTGTCCATAGACCCTCTGTCCTTTGACCCTCTGTCCTTAGACCCTCTGTCCTCAGACCCTCTGTCCTCAGACCCTCTGTCCTCAGACCCTCTGTCCTTAGACCCTCTGTCCTTAGACCCTCTGTCCTCAGACCCTCTGTCCTCAGACCCTCTGTCCTTAGACCCTCTGTCATCAGACCCTCTGTCCTCAGACCCTCTGTCCTCAGACCCTCTGTCCTCAGACCCTCTGTCCTTATACCCTCTATCCTTAGACCCTCTGTCCTCAGACCCTCTGTCCTCAGACCCTCTGTCCTCAGACCCTCAGTCCTTAGACCCTCTGTCCTTAGACCCTCTGTCCTTAGACCCTCTGTCCTCAGACCCTCTGTCCTCAGACCCTCTGTCCTCAGACCCTCTGTCCTTAGACCCTCTGTCCTCAGACCCTCTGTCCTTAGACCCTCTGTCCTTAGACCCTCTGTCCTTAGACCCTCACATCGTTCAAGGAAACACTTCCAGAGAAACCCCACAGTTTAAAGGGAACATGGGAGAAAGCTCAGGGAGAGCAACAGAGGAGGGATCCCTCTCCCAGGACGGACAGACGTGCAATAGATGCCGTGTGGAAATTAAAGAGATAATACATTAAAGTATTAAAGTCATACAGAGATCTCTGTTATAGATAAGTTATACTTTATGTTACACACACAGACCAAAGTGGAAACATTTAGACCGGTAGAGCCGACAGTACGGTGGGATAAAGCGCTACCCTGACGTGAAGCTGCTGTTAGCTTTATTTATTTCTCTGACATGTTCCAATGTTTTACTGTTTATTAAACTTTGGGACAACATTATAACCTTTGTGTTCAGCTCTGCTTTGAGGCAGGGCTACAAGAAAAGCCTACTTTCAATACTTCCACCAGATGTGATCATCTTTTATTTAGGTTACAGTGTATTTAATGTATCCTGATCCCATAATAATAAGACCATCACAAATAGACCTTTAGCTTGATGTTAGTGTGTGCCGTGTGACCGTCACTTCATCTCTTTAGTTTTTAGAAACCAGGACATCATTTTAATGATCCTTTAGGGATTGTTTGTCTGAAATGCTGAGAGTTACATTTTGCAATAATACTAAAGCAACCCTTTGTTTAATATGATTCATTCACTTTCTCTTGTTTCTCTGTAATTAGGACAATTCTGGAGAAATGGATCTGCTGGAGAAGGACCCCTAACCCCAGAGGATCATCAGGACAGAGCTGCATCCACCTGGACCCCCCGAGGTGCTGGAGAAGGACCCCTAACCCCAGAGGATCATCAGGACAGAGTTGCATCCACCTGGACCCCCGAGGTGCTGGAGAAGGACCCCCTAACCCCAGAGGATCATCAGGACAGAGTTTGCATCCACCTGGACCCCCCGAGGTGCTGGAGAAGGACCCCTAACCCCAGAGGATCATCAGGACAGAGCTGCATCCACCTGGACCCCCCGAGGTGCTGGAGAAGGACCCCTAAACCCCAGAGGATCATCAGGACAGAGCTGCATCCACCTGGACCCCCCGAGGCTGCTGGAGAAGGACCCTAACCCCAGAGGATCATCAGGACAGAGCTGCATCCACCTGGACCCCCCGAGGTGCTGGAGAAGGACCCCTAACCCAGAGGATCATCAGGACAGAGCTCTGCATCCACCCTGGACCCCCCGAGGTGCGTGGAGAAGGACCCCCTAACCCCAGAGGATCATCAGGACAGAGTGCATCCACCTGGACCCCCCGAGGTGCTGTGAGAAGGACCCCTAACCCCAGAGGATCATCAGGACAGAGCTGCATCCACCTGGACCCCCCCGAGGTGCCTGGAGAAGGACCCCTAACCCCAGAGGATCATCAGGACAGAGCTGCATCCACCTGGACCCCCGAGGTGCTGGAGAGGACCCCTAACCCAGAGGATCATCAGGCACAGAGACTGCATCCACCTGGACCCCCGAGGTGCTGGAGAAGGACCCCTAACCCCAGAGGATCATCAGGAGACAGAGCTGCATCCACCTGGACCCCCGAGGTGCTGGAGAAGGACCCCTAACCCCAGAGGATCATCAGGACAGAGCTGCATCCACCTGGACCCCGAGGTGCTGGAGAAGGACCCCTAACCCCAGAGGATCATCAGGACAGAGCTGCATCCACCTGGACCCCCGAGGATGCTGGAGAAGGACCCCTAACCCAGAGGATCTCAGGACAGAGCTGAATCCACCTGGACCCCCCGAGGTGCTGGAGAAGGGACCCCTAACCCCAGAGGATCTCAGGACAGAGCTGCATCCACCTGGACCCCCCGAGGTGCTGGAGAAGGACGCCCTAACCCCAGAGGATCATCAGGACAGAGCTGCATCCACCTGGACCCCCCGAGGTGCTGGAGAAGGACCCCTAACCCCAGAGGATCATCAGGACAGAGCTGCATCCACCTGGACCCCCCGGGGTGCTGGAGAAGGCCCCTAACCCCAGAGGATCATCAGACAAGAGCTGCATCCACCTGGACCCCCCGAGGGTGCTGGAGAAGGACCCTAACCCCAGAGGATCATCAGGACAGAGCTGCATCCACCTGGACCCCCGAGGTGCTGGAGAAGGACCCCTAACCCCAGAGGATCATCAGGACAGAGCTGCATCCACCTGGACCCCCCGAGGTGCTGGAGAAGGACCCCTAACCCCAGAGGATCATCAGGACAGAGCTGCATCCACCTGGACCCCCCGAGGTGCTGGAGAAGGACCCCTAACCCCAGAGGATCATCAGGACAGAGCTGCATCCACCTGGACCCCCCGAGGTGCTGGAGAAGGACCTCTAACCCAGAGGATCATCAGGACAGAGCTGCATCACCTGGACCCCCCGAGGTGCTGGAGAAGGACCCCTAACCCCAGAGGATCATCAGGACAGAGCTGCATCCACCTGGACCCCCCGAGGTGCTGGAGAAGGACCCCTAACCCCAGAGGATCATCAGGACAGAGCTGCATCCCCCTGGACCCCCGAGGTGCTGGAGAAGGACCCCTAACCCCAGAGGATCATCAGGACAGAGCTGCATCCACCTGGACCCCCGAGGTGCTGGAGAAGGACCCCTAACCCCAGAGGATCATCAGGACAGAGCTGCATCCACCTGGACCCCCGAGGTGCTGGAGAAGGACCCCTAACCCCAGAGGATCATCAGGACAGAGCTGCATCCACCTGGACCCCCGAGGTGCTGGAGAAGGGACCCCTAACCCAGAGGATTCATCAGACAGAGCTGCATCCAACCTGGACCCCGAGGTGCTGGAGAAGGACCCTAACCCCAGAGGATCATCAGGACAGAGCTGCATTCCACCTGGACCCCCCGAGGTGCTGAGAAGGACCCCTAACCCACAGAGGATAATCAGGACAGAGCTGGCATCCAACCTGGACCCCCGAGGTGCTGTGAGAAGGACTCCTCAACCCCAGAGGATCATCAGGACAGAGCTGAGATCCACCTGGAACCCCCCCCGAGGGTGATGCTGGAGAAGGACCCACTAACCCCAGAGATCAATCAGGACCAAGAGCTGCAATCCACCTGGACCCCCGAGGTGCTGGAGAAGGACTCCTAACCCCAGAGGATCATCAGGACAGAGCTGCATCCACCTGGACCCCCGAGGTGCTGGAGAGCGACTCCTAACCCCAGAGGATCATCAGGACAGAGCTGCATCCACCTGGACCCCCTGAGGTGCTGGAGAAGGACCCTAACCCCAGAGGATCATCAGGACAGAGCTGCATCCACCTGGACCCCCCCGAGGTGCTGGAGAAGGACCCCTAACCCCAGAGGATCATCAGGACAGAGCTGCATCCACCTGGACCCCCAGAGGTGCTGGAGAAGGACCCCCTAACCCCAGAGGATCATCAGGACAGAGCTGCATCCACCTGGACCCCCCGAGGTGCTGAGAAGGACCCCTAACCCCAGAGGATCATCAGGACAGAGCTGCATCCACTGGACCCTCCCGAGGTGCTGGAGAAGGACCCCTAACCCCAGAGGATCATTCAGGACAGAGCTGAATCCCACCTGGACCCCCCGAGGTGCTGGAGAAGGACTCCTAACCCCAGAGGATCATCAGGACAGAGCTGCATCCACCTGGACCTCCCGAGGTGCTGGAGAAGGACCCCTAACCCCAGAGGATCATCAGGACAGAGCTGTATCCACCCTGGACCCCCGAGGTGCTGGAGAAGGACCCCTAACCCCAGAGGATCATCAGGACAGAGCTGAATCCACCTGGACCCCCCGAGGTGCTGGAGAAGGACCCCTAACCCCAGAGGATCATCAGGACAGAGCTGCATCCACCTGGACCCCCCGAGGTGCTGGAGAAGGACTCCTAACCCCAGAGGATCATCAGGACAGAGCTGAATCCACCTGGACCCCCCGAGGTGCTGGAGAAGGACCCCTAACCCCAGAGGATCATCAGGACAGAGCTGCATCCACCTGGACCCCCGAGGTGCTGGAGAAGGACCCCTAACCCCAGAGGATCATCAGGACAGAGCTGCATCCACCTGGACCCCCCGAGGTGCTGGAGAAGGACCCCTAACCCCAGAGGATCATCAGGACAGAGCTGCATCCACCTGGACCCCCTGAGGTGCTGGAGAAGGACCCCTAACCCCAGGAGGATCATCAGGACAGAGCTGCATCCACCTGGACCCCCCGAGGTGCTGGAGAAGGACCCTAACCCCAGAGGATTCATCAGGACAGAGCTGCATCCCACCTGGACCCCCGAGGTGCTGGAGAAGGACCCCTAACCCCAGAGGATCATCAGGACAGAGCTGCATCCACCTGGACCCCCCGAGGTGCTGGGAGAAGGACCCCTAACCCCAGAGGATCATCAGGACAGAGCTGCATCCACCTGGACCCCCGAGGTGCTGGAGAAGGACCCCCTAACCCCAGAGGATCATTCAGGACAGAGCTGCATCCACCTGGACCCCCGAGGTGCTGGAGAAGGACCCCCTAACCCCAGAGGATCATCAGGACAGAGCTGCATCCATCTGGACCCCCCGAGGTGCTGAAGAAGGACCCCAACCCCAGAGGATCATCAGGACAGAGCTGCATCCACCTGGACCCCCGAGGTGCTGAGAAGGACCCCTAACCCCAGAGGATCATCAGGACAGAGCTGCATCCACCTGGACCCCCCGAGGTGCTGGAGAAGGACCTCTAACCCCAGAGGATCATCAGGACAGAGCTGTATCCACCTGGACCCCCCCGAGGTGCTGGAGAAGGACCTCTAACCCCAGAGGATTCATCAGGACAGAGCTTGAATCCACCTGGACCCCCCCGAGGTGCTGGAGAAGGACCCCTAACCCCAGAGGATCATCAGGACAGAGCTGCATCCACCTGGACCCCCGAGGTGCTGGAGAAGGACCCTAACCCCAGAGGATCATCAGGACAGAGCTGCATCCACCTGGACCCCCCGAGGTGCTGGAGAAGGACCCCTAACCCCAGAGGATCATCAGGGACAGAGCTGCATCCACCTGGACCCCCGAGGTGCTGGAGAAGGACTCCTAACCCCAGAGGATCATCAGGACAGAGCTGATATCCACCTGGACCCCCCGAGGTGCTGGAGAAGGACCCCTAACCCAGAGGATCATCAGGACAGAGCTGCATCCACCTGGACCCCCGAGGTGCTGGAGAAGGACTCCTAACCCCAGAGGATCATCAGGACAGAGCTGCATCCACCTGGACCCCCCGAGGTGCTCGAGAAGGACTCCTAACCCCAGAGGATCATCAGGACAGAGCTGCATCCACCTGGACCCCCCGAGGTGCTGGAGAAGGACCCCTAACCCCAGAGGATCATCAGGACAGAGCTGCATCCACCTGGACCCCCCTAGGGTGCTGGAGAAGGACCCCTAACCCCAGAGGATCATCAGGACAGAGCTGCATCCACCTGGACCCCCCGAGGTGCTGAGAAGGACCCCTAACCCCAGAGGATCATCAGGACAGAGCTTCCATCCACATGGACCCCCCCGAGGTGCTGGAGAGAAGGACCCCTAACCCCAGAGGATCATCAGGACAGAGCTGCATCCACCTGGACCCCCGAGGTGCTCGAGAAGGACCCCTAACCCCAGAGGATCATCAGGACAGAGCTGAATCCACCTGGACCCCCCCGAGGTGCTGGAGAAGGACCCCTAACCCCAGAGGATCATCAGGGACAGAGCTGCATCCACCTGGGACCTCCCGAGGTGCTGGAGAAGGACCCCTAACCCCAGAGGATCATCAGGACAGAGCTGAATCCACCTGGACCTCCCGAGGTGCTGGAGAAGGACCCCTAACCCCAGAGGATCATCAGGACAGAGCTGAATCCACCTGGACCCCCCCGAGGTGCTGGAGAAGGACCCCTACCCCAGAGGATCATCAGGACAGAGCTGAATCCACCTGACCTCCCGAGGGTGCTGGAGAAGGACCCCTAACCCCAGAGGATCATCAGGACAGAGCTGTAATCCACCTGGACCCCCCGAGGTGCTGGAGAAGGACCCCTAACCCCAGAGGATCATCAGGACAGAGCTGAATCCACCTGACCCCCGAGGTGCTGGAGAAGGGACCCCTAACCCCAGAGGATCATCAGCACAGAGCTGCATCCACCTGGACCCCCCGAGGTGCTGGAGAAGGACTCCTAACCCCAGAGGATCATCAGGACAGAGCTGAATCCACCTGGACCCCCCGAGGTGCTGGAGAAAGGACCCCTAACCCCAGAGGATCATCAGGACAGAGCTGAATCCACCTGGACCCCCCGAGGTGCTGGAGAAGGACTCCTAACCCCAGAGGATCATCAGGACAGAGCTGAATCCACCTGGACCCCCGAGGTGCTGGAGAAGGACCCCTAACCCCAGAGGATCATCAGGACAGAGCTGAATCCACCTGGACCCCCAGGGTGCTGGAGAAGGACCCCTAACCCCAGAGGATCATCAGGACAGAGCTGCATCCACCTGGACCCCCCGAGGTGCTGGAGAAGGACCCCTAACCTCAGAGGATCATCAGGACAGAGCTGCATCCACCTGGACCCCCCGAGGTGCTGGAGAAGGACCCCTAACCCCAGAGGATCATCAGGACAGAGCTGCATCCACCTGGACCCCCCGAGGTGCTGGAGAAGGACCCCTAACCCCAGAGGATCATCAGGACAGAGCTGCATCCACCTGGACCCCCCGAGGTTGCTGGAGAAGGACTCCTAACCCCAGAGGATCATCAGGACAGAGCTGCATCCACCTGGACCCCCGAGGTGCTGGAGAAGGACCCCTAACCCCAGAGGATCATCAGGACAGAGCTGCATCCACCTGGACCCCCCGAGGTGCTGGAGAAGGACCCCTAACCCCAGAGGATCATCAGGACAGAGCTGCATCCACCTGGACCCCCCGAGGTGCTGGAGAAGGACCCCTAACCCCAGAGGATCATCAGGACAGAGCTGCCATCCACCTGGACCCCCCGAGGTGCTGGAGAAGGACCCCTAACCCCCAGAGGATCATCAGGACAGAGCTGCATCCACCTGGACCCCCCGAGGGTGCTGGAGAAGGACCCCTAACCCCAGAGGATCATCAGGACAGAGCTGCATCCACCTGGACCCCCCGAGGTGCTGGAGAAGGACCCCTAACCCCAGAGGATCATCAGGACAGAGCTGAATCCACCTGGACCCCCCGAGGTGCTGGAGAAGGACCCCTAACCCCAGAGGATCATCAGGACAGAGCTGCATCCACTGGACCCCCCGAGGTGCTGGAGAAGGACCCCCTAACCCCAGAGGATCATCAGGACAGAGCTGCATCCACCTGACCCCCCGAGGTGCTGGAGAAGGACCTCTAACCCCAGAGGATCATCAGGACAGAGCTGCATCCACCTGGACCCCCGAGGTGCTGGAGAAGGACCCCTAACCCCAGAGGATCATCAGGACAGAGCTGCATCCACCTGGACCCCCCGAGGTGCTGGAGAAGGACCCCTAACCCCAGAGGATCATCAGGACAGAGCTGCATCCACCTGGACCCCCCCGAGGTGGCTGGAGAAGGACCCCTAACCCCAGAGGATCATCAGGACAGAGCTGCATCCACCTGGACCCCCGAGGTGCTGGAGAAGGACCCCTAACCCCAGCGGATCATCAGGACAGAGCTGACATTTTTTTTTTTCCCAAACCTGACCCCCCGAGGTGCTGGAGAAGGACCCTAAACCCAGAGGATCATCAGGACAGAAGCTGCATTCCCACCTGGACCCCCCCGAGCGCTGCTGGAGAAGGACCCTCTAACCCCAGAGGATCATCAGGACATAGCCTGCATCCACCTGGACCTCCCGAGGGTGCTGGAGAAGGACCCTAACCCCAGGAGAGGATCATCAGTGGACAGATTAAAAAAGCTGCATCCACCTGGACCCCCGAGGTTGCTGGAGAAGGACCCCTAACCCCAGAGGAATCATCAGGACAGAAGCCTTGCATCCACCTGGACCACCCGATGGTGCTGGAGAAGGTACCCCTAACCCCAGAGGATCATCAGGACAGAGCTGCATCCACCTGGACCCCCAAGGTGCTGGAGAAGGACCCCTAAACCCAGAGGATCATCAGGACAGAGCTGCATCCACCTGGACCCCCGAGGTGCTGGAGAAGGACCCCTAACCCCAGAGGATCATCAGGACAGAGCTGCATCCACCTGGACCCCCCGAGGTGCTGGAGAAGGACCCCTAACCCCAGAGGATCATCAGGACAGAGCTGCATCCACCTGGACCCCCCGAGGTGCTGGAGAAGGACCCCTAACCTCAGAGGATCATCAGGACAGAGCTGCATCCACCTGGACCCCCCGAGGTGCTGGAGAAGGACCCCTAACCCCAGAGGATCATCAGGACAGAGCGCATCCACCTGGACCCCCCGAGGGTGCTGGAGAAGGACTCCTAACCCCAGAGGATCATCAGGACAGAGCTGCATCCACCTGGACCCCCGAGGTGCTGGAGAAGGACTCCCTAACCCCAGAGGATCATCAGGACAGAGCTGCATCCACCTGGAACCCCCCGAGGTGCTCGAGAAGGACTCCTAACCCCAGAGGATCATCAGGACAGAGCTGAATCCACCTGGACCCCCCGATGGTGCTGGAGAAGGACCCTAACCCCAGAGGATCATCAGGACAGAGCTGCATCCACCTGGACCCCCCCGAGGTGCTGGAGAAGGACCCCTAACCCCAGAGGATCATCAGGACAGAGCTGCATCCACCTGGACCTCCCGAGGTGCTGGAGAAGGACCCCCTAACCCCAGAGGATCATCAGGACAGAGCTGAATCCACCTGGACCTCCCGAGGTGCTGGAGAAGACCCCTAACCCCAGAGGATCATCAGGACAGAGCTGAATCCACCTGGACCTCCCGAGGTGCTGGAGAAGGACTCCTAACCCCAGAGGATCATCAGGACAGAGCTGAATCCACCTGGACCCCCCGAGGTGCTGGAGAAGGACTCCCTAACCCCAGAGGATCATCAGGACAGAGCTGAATCCACCTGGACCCCCCGAGGTGCTGGAGAAGGACCCCTAACCCCAGAGGATCATCAGGACAGAGCTGCATCCACCTGGACCCCCCGAGGTGCTGGAGAAGGACCCCTAACCCCAGAGGATCATCAGGACAGAGCTGAATCCACCTGGACCCCCCGAGGTGCTGGAGAAGGACCCCTAACCCCAGAGGATCATCAGGACAGAGCTGAATCCACCTGGACCCCCCGAGGTGCTGGAGAAGGACTCCCTAACCCCAGAGGATCATCAGGACAGAGCTGAATCCACCTGGACCCCCAGGGTGCTGGAGAAGGACCCTAACCCCAGAGGATCATCAGGACAGAGCTGAATCCACCTGGACCCCCAGGGTGCTGGAGAAGGACCCCTAACCCCAGAGGATCATCAGGGACAGAGCTGCATCCACCTGGACCCCCCGAGGTGCTGGAGAAGGACCCCTAACCTCAGAGGATCATCAGGACAGAGCTGCATCCACCTGGACCCCCCGAGGTGCTGGAGAAGGACCCCTAACCCCAGAGGATCATCAGGACAGAGCTGCATCCACCTGGACCCCCGAGGTGCTGGAGAAGGACCCCTACCCCAGAGGATCATCAGGACAGAGCTGCATCCACCTGGACCCCCCGAGGTGCTGGAGAAGGACCCCTAACCCCAGAGGATCATCAGGACAGAGCTGCATCCACCCTGGACCCCCCGAGGTGCTGGAGAAAGCAAAGCGGCGATCAGGAGCATCCTCCACCCAGACCTCTGCTTGCTGCCGTCCTACAGACTCGTGTCTTACTTTCAGAATATGGTTTTGTCTGTGTCCTTTCTTTTAATAGATAAGGATTATAGCTTGAGTCTGTCTGATTCTGAACAGCTGCTTCTATACTTGCTGCACATACAATACAAATAAACAACTCCATAAACACACTTCTGCTGGTATGTGTGTTACTGCCGGTGATGTTAAAGTACATGACTGATATCCTCTGTCTCAATGATGAACGTTATAATAAGAGAAGACATGAAGCTGCAGAGAGAGGATGGATATATTCTTACCTCTACTTTGTGATTAGATGAAAATACAATATTAAATTGTAATTGTTAAACACATTATTTCACTTACTGAGGTTGTAACCATTATTTCCAACATGTGTACATAAGCAGTGGAATAATAGGACATCTCTAGGTCATTCAACTGTCTTCACTTTCATTTTATTAATACAAGAAATAGGTCATAGAAAAGGTTTAATAGTGTATTTCAGCAGAGCGGGGGGGGGGGGGGGGCACGGTGCTGCTGGACCTGGAGGTGCTGACCTGGGGTCAGTGGGACTCATCTGGGCAGGGTTAGGGGAAGAAGGAGAATATAAACTGTTATAATCACAGCTATTAAGATTAGAACACTAATATTGTTAACAATCAATCTATACAACGTGCTTTTGTTCATTTAAAAAAACATTGTTTTATTAGTACAGAAAAATTAAGACTTATTTTAAATATGAAATAATATGATTAATTTGCATCAGCTATATATAATTTATTTGTTAACTTACTAATGTAACATTACTGGGGGCTAAAGGAACAGCTTCATCGTATTTACCTGGCCATGGTCCTCTTTATTTCATCTCCGACGGTGATCTCCAAAACATTTAAAAAGTAAAGTTTCTGGATCCTTGTAAGCTAGTTAGCTAGCAGGCTGCTGGAGCAGCGCAACCGGACAGCGCGTATCACGTGACGTCAATACGAAGCGCTCCGTAGGCTAGACCGTCTCATTTTGTAGGCCGCTCGGTCCAGCCTACCCGGTCTACGTGGGCTGGGTCCTCCGTGGACCACGTAGGCTGCGCACTCCGAAGGGTGCAGCCCCTGAATTAAGACACGGCCCCTGTGTCTTCCTCCCTGTCGTTAGTTTCCCTGGTGTGTCTGATTGTCTGATTGTGTTCACCTGTTGCCCTTGTGTTTCTCCTCCCCTGCCCGGCTGTGTCTCGTCTCGTGATTACGCCTCCCGGTATTTAGTCTCTTCCTGTGTTCGGTGTCGGTTCATTCTTTGTTTGTCCTCCCTTCATGTTGGTCATGATCGTTTTTTGGGTATGTTATCTTCCTCGTGTGACCTATGGATTATCCTTGCCATGTTTTTTGTTGATCGGCTTTTTTTTTTTAAATAAAGCTCGCTTTTGTTTATAGATCTTTTTGTAGTCTGCATTTTGGATCCTACCTTTTTCCGCTATCTAAACAGTGATCGTAACATATACAACAAGTATACTGAGTACACATACAACAATACGTACAGTATACTGAGTATGTATACAACAATAACTATACTTATCATATATACAACAACAGTAAGTATATACAACAGCAGTAAGTATACAGAGTATATATAACAGTGACTGTAAGTATACAGAATATATAACATTAAGTATAAGTACACAGAGTATATATAACAGTGAGTATAAGTACACCTAGTAGTGGCTCTGCAGCAGGTATGCTCGACATTGAGAAACGGCCAGTAACTATACTGTGTACTGCCCCCCCCCCCCCCCATGTTGTCCCAACCTGTTAAGCCCCGAGCCTGTTTTTCAGGTCTCAGGCTCCAAAATGACTTTCCCAGAACAAATGCCCATATCTTCTTAAAGGGTTAAATTAATAATCTTTGTTCTCAAAGTAATGATAAACCTGTGAGTTGGATGCAGAAGAGTCAGAATCAATATAGATGTTTTTTATTTTAAAGAAAATTCAGATTGAACATTAACTGTAAATTATAGTGTCCGTCCGAAATTAATTTTTTACTTATAGTGAAAACTACCCTTGGATGACGGGTTAGTAGACCTAGTTAGTAGACTAGTCGCCTGTTCCACTCTGGAAGGACTCTTGCCTCGCTTCTGAAGCAAGACGCTCGGAAGACATGTGCTACCAAGCAAGCGTCCTCCACATTGAGAAACACCCAGAGTGTATCAGTGAGTATAAGTACACAGAGTGTATATAACAGTGAATATAAGTACACAGAGTGTATATAACAGTGAGTATAAGTACACAGAGTGTATATAACAGTGAGTATAAGTACACAGAGTGTATATAACAGTGAGTATAAGTACACAGAGCATAACAGAGACGTTACTCACCGTCTGACGGAGTCCAGAGATCTGAGACTGTGAGACTGAACTGACTCCCCCTTTACTCCCTTTACCCTTTACCCCCCTCTCTGGGCTCAGAACAGTCTCATAACACACACGTGCACACAGAAGGATTCACACTTGTGTTTTTCAAAGCACACACAAATGTGTTCCGTTTCATAAACATGTAAATAAAATCCAAACACAGGTAAAAGTTATACAGATGTATTTTTGATCCTCACATATTAGCTTTCCGGTTAAATCCCCTGAACCTGCAACACAAGCCGCTCGCTGTGCACGGATCGCTGTGCACGGATCGCTGTGCACGGATCGCTGTGCACGGATCTCTGTGCACGGATCGCTGCGCACGGATCGCTGAGCACGGATCGCTGTGCATTCGTGTGTGGGGTTTTTGAGACTCCCCTGACGGTCAGCCGGTTCGTACTTGTAATTTATTTTATCTATAGCCAATCAGATATCTCCTCCAGTCTAAGCCAATCACATGAGCGCGCCCCCACAAGGGTAGATTTCTTGCGTTCGTGACGTAGCGCTTCATTTACGCATTTCGCACTGTCCGGAGCTGACAGGTCAGAGGTCGTCTGTAAAATGGCGTCTGGTGGTCGCGCGCCTCCCGCTAAGTGTAAGTTGTGTTTAAATGATGAAATACTCCTAAATGATGAAGGATTGGTTTTGCTTAGTTGTTAGTTGTTTAATTCGAGAATGATATAGAACTGTTTTGGTTAGCTTAACTGTGTTAGCTGAGCTCCATAAGCTAACATTAGCTAGCGTTGTCTGTCTAACGATCTAACGAGTTGGTTGGTCTAACGATCTCCCGTTCTTATTAGGTGCTTCTGCTACCAAGTCGAAGTGAAGTGAATGTGAGAGAAAATGAAATGACTGTTTGACAGGGTGTGACGCCTCGGGTCGAGGCAGCAGCACGGGCTTTAGTTCAGTTCATAGCCAGGGAGCTGTGCCACCAGAAGTGAGCACAGCACCGGTCAGCGTAGCAGTCAGACAGCGTCCAATCCCACAATGATGTCAGGGTGAGGCAGGCGATGAGAAGGTGATTTAATAGACTTTTTTTTAGTTCAAGATCAAACTGTGGCTTAATCCCGTAGATGTGTACACATCTGATATTTGATCTCACCCCTCGCATTACTCTAATGTAATGTTGAGTTCATGTTTTAAAACATTTTTCCATAGTCTGTATCCTCTATATCCCCATTACTGCTTTTAAATCCTTTAGCAGCCCCTTGCCTTGAAGCGTCCCAAACACAATATATTAATGTTTTCAAAACAAATATTTTGGTAAGATAAAGCTAAGTGTCAAGATTGTTTTTGTATCGACAGAATATTAACTATGATTTAGCTTTTTATTCATGCAATTTGTTCAAACTATGTTAAGCCATCAACGCAAGCCAAGGATTTGGAAATGATGTAACAATCTTAATATACATTTCATAGAATGTCTATTCTCACAGATCCTTTCGTCATTCCCACATCAGGCAATTCCCAAGTCTGTTCAGCAGGCGCGCCGGATTCATTTTAGAAGTGGGGAGGGCAAAAAAGTGCGTGTGTATGGCCCAATCCCAAACCACGCCCTACACCCTACACACTCCCCCGCCGTGACGGAGTGAACTCCGTGGAGTGACACACGAGGCTCCTCCTGTCAGATGGAGGAGTAAACACGGCAGCAAGCTTTGGGACGGCCTCCCCTCTCTCCGGCAGAAACAGGAAGTGCCGTAACTGTATGTAACAACGGGTTTTCAAATCAGCTTCTCTTTGACAAACATTAACATTAATACCTAAAATAAAACTCCAAACATCTTTAATTGTGTTAGCCTACTTTTTTGTAAAGCTCTTTTAGTTTTAAACCTGATGTAAGCTTCTTAGGTTTTGCAACAGTCTGTAAATATACACAACTTTATAATAAAATGCACACATTTACCTTTTTCTAGACGAAACACAGGTTTGATCCTCAGTTAAAACATATGAGGTCATCATGAGGTTGTTAACATGCAGTTGATCAGTGGATGTTTGCTGGAAGCCTGGATCTACACTGAACAAAAATATAAACGCAACACTTTTGTTTTTGCTCCCATTTTTCATGAGATGAACTCAAAGATCTAAAACATTTTCTAAATACACAAAATAACCATTTCTCTCAAATATTGTTCACAAATCTGAAAAAGTCTGTGATAGTGAGCACTGCTCCTTTGCCGAGATAATCCATCCCACCTCACAGGTGTGGCATATCAAGATGCTGATTAGACAGCATGATTATTGCAACAGGTGTGCCTTAGGCTGGCCACAATAAAAGGCCACTCTGAAACGTGCAGTTTTGCTTTATTGGGGGAGTCTGGGGGGGTTCGAAAACCAGGCAGTATCTGGTGTGAGGGGTAGGGTTAGGGTTAGGGTTAGGTTTTGGTTAGGGATAGGGTTTTGGATTCTCGGTTGAGAGTGGGTGCACGGGCCTGAGGATCTGTGGATGGGTGTATGCAAGTGTTATTCGACATAGGTTCAATATGAGGTTTTAAGGTGTTTGGACCAATTCTGGAAAATGTGAATGTTGAGAGGGGATCATGGGGGGTCTGATTTTCCAAAAAGTCAGCTGAAATCAAGGACTCTGGTTCCCAATATGATGCCATTGCTGGAGCCAGAACCAGGCTCCAGGGGTGAGCTGGTCCTGGTAGGGGGAAGCCAAAGGGGGAACCAGGGGATAGCTTGTGTGCTTGTGACTGTTAGGCTGAGGGGATCCTGGGGAGGATTGTCATTTTAGACAGTAAACATGTTTTTGCGGCGAGCTGAGCTCCGGAGATGGCTGGCCGGGCAACGGGAGCCCAGGAGACGGACCACGGGAGGGATCAGAGTGGGTTATTGGATGGGTACATGTGACCCTCTTAGTCCCTTTCATCACGAACCCCTCCCTGATTTTGGGTGTGGTCTGAAGGGACCCGTTGACCGGCCGAGTCCGACCGGAGAGACCAGCATCGCCTGTAGGGGGAGACACAGAGGAGAGGGGTGGTTAGGAAGGAAACTTTTTGGACAGGAGGTTGTATCTTGCTAGTGGGCTGAGGAGGGGATGGGAAGGGAGGAGAGGGAAGGGGTGGATGCTCCTGGATGGGAGTGATCAGGGAGTGAGAGGGGGGGTCAGGAAGAGGATTTTTAGGAAAGAGGTGTATCTTTCTAGTGGGCTGAGGAGGGGATGGGAGGGAAGGGGTGGAAAGGGGAGGGGAGGAGACTCCTGGGTGGGAGTAATAAGGGAGGGGTCCTTAGGTTTAGGGCTGGGAGACCTGGGTCCCTTAGGCTGTAGGATAAGGGGTAAGGGGAGGGTCTCTCAATGGCTGCCGAGAGGCCTGGAGGGGTTTGGGGTTGAGGACAAGGTTAGAGTAGGAGCCCTGAGGAGGGCAGAATGTCTTGGGGTCAGGGTAGGGGATGAGGTTGGGGTAAATACCCTGGGTGGGGTGGGGGTGGTCTTAGGATACGGAGAAGGATGGGGAGGTGAGAGGGGGAGGGGTTCAAATAATTGTTGTATAGTGGTTACCGTTCTCTGGGTCAGCCTGGGGCCCATAGCGTTTTCTGGCCCACCCTATGGCGATCTGGAACGCTTAGAGGGTTAAATGGGAGGGTGTGTGGGTGTATTAGTAGTGTTCTTTGTAGTGTTGTTGCAGTATGATCATGTTGGTATGCATCCAGTTTATGGTGTTGGCATGTATCTGTTGTGTGTGTGTACTCAGTTGGGGTAGATGGTTTAATGAATGCAGAGAGTATGGTGACTTGTCTGAGCATACCTGGGGGAAGGTATGTGGCTATGGCTTGGTCTGTGGTGTATTTATGATGTGTGGCCTGGATGAGTTTGAAGTAATGTTTGGCCAGATTTCTGGTGGCTGGTTCCAGTGGCTGGTATGGTGTTCTATGTGTGTAGTTGTTAATATCAGTGTATGGTCTATGTGTGTAGTTAATAATATCAGTGTGTGTTCTATGTGTGTAGTGGTTTATATCAGTATGTGTTGGCTGTGCATACTCTCCACGTCCACTCAACTGCACATACTGGGTTCTGGAATTTGAACATTAAAACCGTGTGGGCTCTTACCTGGGTAGGTTTTGTAGTGGGGCCTGGTGAAGACGTTCCGGGTGGTTGTGGTTGGAAGTCTTTGTAATTTTCTTATTGCAGGTCCAAGTAGGATGGTTGTAGGAGTCTCCTTTTTGGATTTCCAGGCGGTGATTTTGGGAATGTGTAAGGTCCCAACAGTTGAGAGGAAGTGTCTGTTTTGTAGAGTACAGCTTCCATATGGGGCAGAGCCCAACACAACAGTTAAAAGCTCAAAACTTTAATTAGCACGAATTTAAAAGAGGTTTAAAAAGCTTGTATTTAAAAGCACTGGTCAAAATTTTAAAACAGAGTACCGTTCAGTGGAGGTGAGTGGAAGTAGTCTCCTCGACGTTTCGATACAATGTATCTTCTTCAGGAGGGACCCCCCCAGACCCCCCCCATAAAGCAAAAATGCACGTTTCAGAGTGGCCTTTTATTGTGGCCAGCCTAAGGCACACCTGTGCAATAATCATGCTGTCTAATCAGCATCTTGATATGCCACACCTGTGAGGTGGGATGGATTATCTCGGCAAAGGAGAAGTGCTCACTATCACACATTCTTTCAGATTTGTGAACAATATTTGAGAGAAATGGTTATTTTGTGTTTATAGAAAATGTTTTAGATCTTTGAGTTCATCTTGTGAAATATGGGAGCAAAAACAAAAGTGTTGCGTTTATATTTTTGTTCAGTGTACTTGTAAACAGCGTGTTTCCTGATGGACACACACAGCGTTGAGACCGGTCAGGTACCTCTGGCTACAGGTGATGCAATTCATGACACTTATTTCAAGAAATTCAAGAAATGGACATAAATGATTTATTTAACCGAACCAAACAACAATTCTAGTGAAAAGAACGTAGGCCTATAACAAGCTTGTTAACAGTAACACAAGCTGTGATGTCGTGTAATTAAAATCACATGACTAAAATGTCCAATAACAGGTGAGGGTGGAGCAACCTTCAAAACAAATGTCCCACAATACATAGGGTAAAGCAAAACAAAAATCCCCACGTGACTAAATCTACTTAATCTTTTTACATTTTGCCAAAGTAAAGCTCCCTTCGCTCACTGGCAAAGCAGAAACTCCGGATTCACTTTTTTTAGGTCCAGGCCGTCGGTCAAATCTTTGTGGATGTGGAGGAAGAGAAGGTGATTTAAGCGGCGCTCGGACTAGTTGAACGAAGGAACGTCTTCAACCGACGGAGGCTGGAGAAGCTCCGCTCAGCTGTTGCATTGGACATCGGCACAGTGAAATACAGCCGTAGAAGAAGCTTGTCCACTTCACTGAAGAGAGATTGCGTGCCTCGTCCCTGTGCCGCCAGCATGTCCGCGATTGTGGCCACCTTAACAAATAAAGTAAACAACGTAACAAATAAACAAATCTAAGCTTTTTTATTGGTTGTAATGTACATGGATACATTTGAATTGTGTGACAATGTCCTATTTGATTGGGTTAAAATGTACATATTCTTCCTGTTATGTCTGCCTGCTGTATTTTACCTAATGAAAAGTGACCGGCTCCATCGAAATCAGTCGCATTGACCCGAAGACACATTTTGAGTTGTATACACTGTTGGAAAGAGGAGATTCAGCTTTCTAATGATATCAGGATTGTTGTTGTTCTCCAAACATTAAGCAAAATATGTCACATTATATAATGACTGTCACAGAGTCATCATTTTGAGAACAAGGCCTTCAAAGTGTCCTCTTCTCTGGATCGATCTGATTGATTAGCGGAGCAAATTATCAAAATACTACGCAGGGAAGATATTTTCGTTTGGATTACTGGTCTGGGGGAAACTCGCGAGTGTGTGTGTGTGTGTATACGTGTGTGTGTTTGTGTATTTTGTGTACACCGGCTGTTGTTATGCCTGCTGTGACGTTAAGTTACTCCGTTCTCTGCTTGTTATTATGCCGAAGCTTCAAAGTTGTATTTATCATCTGAATTTGCCGAAACAAGTTTAATATTCTGAAAGCCAAGACTTTGTTTATTTGAAACCAGATGAAAACAAACTGTAACGGACCCTGCCGTGTTATCCATGATAACTACACTGAACAAAAATATAAATGCAACACTTTTGTTTTTGCTCCCATTTCTCATGAGATGAACTCAAAGATCTAAAACATTTTCTATAAACACAAAATAACCATTTCTCTCAAATATTGTTCACAAATCTGAAAGAATCTGTGATAGTGAGCACTTCTCCTTTGCCGAGATAATCCATCCCACCTCACAGGTGTGGCATATCAAGATGCTGATTAGACAGCATGATTATTGCCTTAGGCTGGCCACAATAAAAGGCCACTCTGAAACGTGCATTTTTGCTTTATTGGGGGGGTCTGGGGGGGTCCGAAAACCAGTCAGTATCTGGTGTGAGGGGTAGGGTTAGGGTTAGGGTAATGTTGTGAATTGAGTGGCCTGTATTCGTCGTCCATAACATACACCTGCCCATACCCTAACCCCACCACCACCATGGGCCACTCGATTCACAACATTACCCTAACCCCAAGCCTAATCCTACCCCTCACACCAGATACTGACAGGTTTTCGGACCCCCCCAGACCCCCCCAATAAAGCAAAACTGCACGTTTCAGAGTGGCTTTTTATTGTGGCCAGCCTAAGGCACACCTGTGCAATAATCATGCTGTCTAATCAGCATCTTGACAGAGGACGCAGAGAAGTTGTATAAAGCAGTACTAAAGTTTGCCTGTACACGTATATCACTAATATTAATGTATGTACTGTCAGGTGGTTTCAAAGCACACTTGTGTTGTTTCTATTTTTGATTTTAAAATAGGTGGTAGTGGACGTCGAAAGCTGTCCATAATTCCTACTGACTCCGAGGGGTGCTCCACAAGGCTCCTCAGAACAGCGCCCAACAACGGAAAAAACGTTGTGTTTGTAATTCCACTGCAGGAGCAACTTTCTACCCAATGACTCGGCAGAGTTTGCAAAGATGCCACAGTCGACCTGCATAACATGTGGAAGTCAAATGCCTTTGCAGCTGTTGCCTTTACATGTGGAGGAATGCAATGACATATCAACTGTCAAGTTTTTCTGGGTTTTGCCCAAACTTGAGAGGCTGGAGGGCAACAGAGGACGCTTGGACAACTTAGATTCTTTCTGTTTGTCTTTCAGCAGTTATTTATAAGACACTTTTCATCAGATTCTCATCAGATTCTCATCAGGTTGAAAACCACTGAGGACAAACAAATGTTAGCGAACATGCAAACAAAATCACAAACATTGTGTTTGCCTCATTGCATTATTTCTAATAATAATAATTCAGTCACATTCCGTTTTCAGGGTTTTATAATTCAATTGATAAACTGTGAGTTATTCTACAAACCATCATGAACTTAAATGAATGAATAAGAAAGTCTCTTTCTCTACTTGAAGCCAAGCAACCCAGAAACCTCACTGCACACCATCTGCGGAGCACACACAAACCACGCTGCGTAAAAGCCGTCGATTGCAGCACTCTCTCAATAAGGCCACAGATCAAGAACGCAAAAACATACCAACGGCGTCTCTGGAGCCTCACACACACTGTCGCCAACTTCTCCCTCCGTGGCTTTGGGAAACAAGAGACCGGCCATCATCAATCAATCAATCAATCAATCAATCAATGTTTATTTATAGCCCAATGTCACAAATGTTACATTTGTCTCAGTGGACTTCACAGTTTGTTCAGAATATCAGTATGACAATACGACACCCTCTGTCCTTAGACCCTCTGTCCTCAGACCCTCTGTCCTCAGACCCTCTGTCCTCAGAACCTCTGTCCTCAGACCCTCTGTCCTTAGACCCTCTGTCCTCAGAACCTCTGTCCTCAGACCCTCTGTCCTCAGACCCTCTGTCCTTAGACCCTCTGTCCTCAGAACCTCTGTCCTCAGACCCTCTGTCCTTAGACCCTCTGTCCTTAGACCCTCTGTCCTCAGACCCTCTGTCCTCAGACCCTCTGTCCTCAGACCCTCTGTCCTCAGACCCTCTGTCCTTAGACCCTCTGTCCTTAGACCCTCTGTTCTCAGAACCTCTGTCCTCAGACCCTCTGTACTCAGACCCTCTGTACTCAGACCCTCTGTCCTTAGACCCTCTGTCCTCAGACCCTCTGTCCTTAGACCCTCTGTCCTCAGAACCTCTGTCCTTAGACCCTCTGTCCTTAGACCCTCTGTCCTCAGAACCTCTGTCCTTAGACCCTCTGTCCTTAGACCCTCTGTCCTTAGACCCTCACATCGTACAAGGAAACACTTCCGGAGAAAACCCACAGTTTAAAGGGAACATGGGAGAAACCTCAGGGAGAGCAACAGAGGAGGGATCCCTCTCCCAGGACGGACAGACGTGCAATAGATGCCGTGTGTAAATTGAAAAGATAATACATTTGCAACATAGGTAGTCCAAATGTTTGGAAATGCATGTGTGTATAATAGGAAGATGAATCCACGAGGATATCCATCCAGGACCTATTACATTACATTTAGCTGAGGCTTTTATCCAAAAGCGACTTACAATAAGTGCGTTCGACCAACAAAATACAAATTTTGAAGAAAACAGAATCATAAAGTACATCAGGTTTCATAGAGCCAAACATTTCAAGTGCTTCTCAACTGGCTTTAGATAAGCCAGCCCTTTATTAGTATAAAAGTGCTTTGTTAATAGTTCTATCGCTCGAAGTGGAGTCGAAAGAGATGAGTTTTCAGTCTGGAAGGTGTGTAAGCTTTCTGCTGTCCTGATGTCAATGGGAGCTCATTCCACCATCTTGGAGCCAGGACAGCAAACCCACGTGTTTCTGCTGATGGGAACTTGGGTCCCCCTCGCAGCGAGGGTGCAGCGAGCCGTTTGGCTGATGCAGAGCGGAGTGCACGTGCTGGGGTGTACGGTTTAACCATGTCCTGGATGTAGGAAGGGCCATATCCATTCGCAGCATGGTAAGCAAGTACCAGTGTCTTGAAGTGGATTCTAGCAGTTACCGGAAGCCAGTGAAGGGAGCGGAGGAGCGGAGTGGTGTGGGGACATTTAGGAAGGTTGAAGACCAGACGAGCCGCTGCATTCTGGATGAGCTGCAGAGGTCGGATGGCACATGCAGGTAGACCAGCAGGGAGTTGCAGTAGTCTAGGCGTGAGATGACGAGAGCCTGGACCAGAACCTGAGTCGCTTTCTGAGTCAGCTGGGGACGTATCTTCCTGATGTTGTAAAGCGTGTATCTGCAGCAACGGGTTGTAGCAGCGATGTTTGCAGTGAAGGACAGGTTGTTATCTAGGGTCACACCCAGATTCCTTGCAGTCTGAGTCGGGGAAACAACTGAGGTGCCGATGTTGATAGTCAGGTCAAGAGTGGGACAATCTTTTCCCGGGAGGAAGAGCAGCTCAGTCTTGTCAAGGCTGAGCTTGAGGTGATGATCAGACATCCACTGAGAGATGTCAGCTAGACAAGCAGAGATGCGTGCGACGACCTGGGTCTCTGAGCGGGGAAAGGACAGAATTAATTGGCTGTCGTCAGCGTAGCAGTGGTAAGAAAAACCATGCGGGCTAATGACTGATCCGAGCGAGTTTGTGTACAAGGAGAAGAGGAGGGGACCAAGAATAGAGCCCTGAGGGACCCCCGTAGTTAATTGACAAGGGTCGGACTCAGACCCTCTCCAAGTTACCCTGTAGGTACGGTCTTTGAGGTATGAGGTGAGGAGGGAAAGTGCAGAGCCTGAAACTCCAAGTTTTTGGAGAGTGCGAAGGAGGATCTGATGATTCACCGTGTCGAATGCAGCAGACAGGTCCAACAGGATGATGACAGAGGAGAGGGATGCTGCTTTAGCAGTGTGCAGTTCCTCAGTGACAGCAAGGAGGGCAGTTTCTGTGGAGTGACCTGCCTTGAAACCAGACTGGTGCGGATCCAGAAGGTTGTTCTGATTGAGATAACAGGAGAGTTGTTTAAAGACAGCGCGTTCAAGTGATTTAGACAGGAACGGGAGGAGAGAGACAGGCCTGTAGTTTATAACATCAGACGGGTTGAGAGTGGGTTTCTTTAGGAGAGGGTTTACTCTTGCCTCCTTGAGACTGTTTGGAAAGTGACCAGAAGTTAGAGAAGTGTTGATGAAATGGGTGAGAAACGGTAGAATATCAGGAGCGATAGTCTGAAGGAGGTTTGAAGGGATGGGGTCCAGAGGACAGGTGGTAGGGCGGGCAGAGGTAATGAGGGTAAGAACCTCACTTGGAGAGAGAGGGGAAAAGGAGGTTCAGTGTGTTGGTGGAAGGAAGGTCTGGTGACCCAGCGGTGAGTAAAGGTGAGTCAGAAAAAGAAGAGCGAATATCATCAACCTTTTTTCAAAGTGGTTAACAAAGTCGCTTGACAGAAGGGAGGAGGGGGAGGGGCTTTGGGGGGGTCCAAGAGGGTGGAGGGGGAAGGGGCTTTGGGGGGGTCCAAGAGGGAGGAGGGGGAAGGGGCTTTGGGGGGGTCCAGGAGGGAGGAGGGGGAAGGGGCTTTGGGGGGGTCCAGGAGGGAGGAGAAGATGGAAAATATTTGTTTGGGATTGGAATAGGAAGATTGGATCTTATCTTGAAAGAAAGTGCTTTTTGCCTGAGAGATGGAAGCAGAGAAAGAGGAGAGGAGAGCCTGATAGGTTAGGAGGTCGTCACGGTGTTTGGATTTCCACCATTTCCGCTCTGCTGCCCTAAGGACGGTTCTATTAGCACGCAGTGCATCATTTAGCCAGGGAGCAGGAGGGGACTGACGAGCCTGCCGAGATGTGAGAGGACAGAGAGAGTCCAGAGAGGATGAGAGAGTAGAGAGGAGAGTTTCTGCAGCAGAGTTTGGAGGTAGGAGTTGGAACGAGTCAGAGGAAGGGAGGGCTGAGAGCACCGATGAGGCAAAGGTAGAGGGGGAGAGGGAGCGAAGGTTACGGCGGACAGGTGCAGGATGAGAAGAGATTAGTTTGTTATGTTTGGAAAGGGGTAGAGAGAATGAAATGAAGAAGTGATCGGATGTGTGGAGCGGGTTTACAGAGAGGTTAGAAGTAGAGCAGTTCCTTGAGAATATGAGATCAAGGACATTGCCAGCTTTATGAGTCGGTGGGGACGGAGACAGTGAGAAAGCAAAGGCGGTTAACAGAGATGTTAGTTCGTCTATCTTCCCCGTCTGGAGGTTGAAGTCTCCGAGAAGTACAGCGGGAGGACCAGTTTCAGGGATGTGTGAGAGGAGATGATCTAATTCCTCCAAGAAGTCCCCCAAGGCGCCTGGTGGACGGTAGAGAACAACAATGGTTAACTGTATAGGATGGGTTACTGTGACGGCATGGAACTCAAAGGTGGAAGGAGTGAAGTTAGGTAGCTTGAAGAGGGAAAAGCTCCATTTGGGAGAGAGCAGGAGACCAGTGCCACCTCCTCTGCCAGTGGGTCTGGGTGTATGGGAGAAGGAATATGCAGTGGAGAGAGCTGCTGGGGTGGATGTGTTGGATGGAGTAATCCAGGTCTCAGTGAGAGCAAGGAAATCCAGAGACTGCAGGGAGGCGTAGCCAGAGATGAAGTCAGCCTTAGGAACAGCTGACTGGCAATTCCACAGGCCACCTGAAACTAGATGTTGGATCTCAGTGGAGCACGTGGGATAGACGAGAGCAGGCCGGTTATATCGATTACGAGATACACGGCCAGTGATAATTGCGAGAAGACACATAAACAGGAATGGAGAAAATACACATGATTATAGCATGAGGGGCTAAACAACCAAATAAAATAAAACACCAGCGATACTTAGCTCAATCAGAGTAGGATTTGCCTCCTCTTTGCCTCCCTCGTGGCTCCAGCAGGACTCTAATGTCTTTGTCAGTCTTAGCCTGTCTGACGCTGAAGCTGACGCTCCAGGAAAGTGCTACCTAAAATGGACACATGATTGCTGAGTTCTCACAGCTGTGGGGCCAAGCCCCTTTAATTAGCTAACTCTCTGCAGCTGGTGGCCCTCAAAAGGAAATCTAGACTGACTCCCTCCTGAGTTGTTATTGTCTTTTCAGTGGCCCAATGGTTTTACAATTACATTAAACCCTAAGTTATAAAGTTATGAGTTTAACCCTTAATACAGTTACACCTACTCAATAAAGCTCTTAGTATTCTACAAATGTTTAAATCAAAGTTAACCCTAGCAGTCAGTTAGTTCAGTTTTAAGGTTTCAGTCAAATTACTTTTCCCAAGTTTCTGCCTGACAGATACTGTAGCAGTTTTGAGATTTAAAATCACAATTTCAGTCAGATCAACTACAGAGCATTGATACAGAGTACACACACACACTGAAACAGAGAAGTCTAAAGACAGAACGTTACTCACACAATTCTAGAAGTCTCCAGTTGCTTTCCTGTCAAAATCGAGTTGCACACTGGTATCCAGGACCACAGCCACGACTCAAGATCCAGGGCTCGCGATGCAGGACACAGGAGCGCAGGATCATCCATGACTCCGGATCCCGGCTAATATAGACACCAAGATCACAGTTTGGGAGTGATCATCTTCCGGTTATAATCAAGTTTGATAGAAGTCGTGTGGTTGAGCTAGAATGTATCATGAGATGGACTTTTGCTAAAGCAAATTGGGAGATGTTTGCCAAAGTGTGTGATAATGAATTTGATCAGATTGATATGGCAGGAAGTATTGATGAAATAAATGAGCAAGTTACTTCAAATATAATTAAAAGCTTTAATCAAACTATTGGGAATCAAACTGGTAAACTTAGTAAATGTGTTAAGATGGTACCGTGGTGGAACAAAGAATGTAATGATGCAATCCGAAACAAAATCAGGCTGTTTGGAAAGTTAAGAAAGACACAGACTCATTACACAATTTATTAGAATATAAACAGGCACAGGCTCAGGGAAGGAACATTGTTAAAAGAGCAAAAAGGGAGTGTTGGAGATGATTCTGTTCGAGCATTGGGAGAACTACGCCATGAGATAAAGTATGGGGAATGATTAAGAAGAGGATGGGAATCAGACCTGCAGTGTTAGAGAACGGAGGGAAGTTGCCACCGGTGCTATGGATGGAGAAGGCAGAAATTCTAGCTAAGAATTGTGTCAAAGTTCATTCTTCTGAAAATGTAAGATCAGGAGACAGGAAGTGTTAGATGAACATCCTAATGTACATGAGGAAAGACATGTGTCGCAGAGTGTTGTAAATGTTCCTCTTTCTATTCAAGAGTTGAGAAGAGCACTAAGTAAGTGTAAAATGAATGCTCCTGGGAAAGATAATGTATGTTACATAATGTTGAGCAAATGAAGTGATTTTGCATTATGAAAGCTGCTGGAGATGTACAATAAGATCTGGGAGAAAGGGAAGCTGCCAATAGTATGGAAAGAGTCTGTCATTATTCCTATTAGGACACCTGGGAAAGATCCAACCAGTGCAGGCAGTTATAGGCCAACCAGTGCAGGCAGTTATAGACCAACCAGTGCAGGCAGTTATAGACCAACCAGTGCAGGCAGTTATAGACCAACCAGTGCAGGCAGTTATAGGCCAACCAGTGCAGGCAGTTATAGACCAACCAGTGCAGGCAGTTATAGGCCAACCAGTGCAGGCAGTTATAGACCAACCAGTGCAGGCAGTTATAGACCAACCAGTGCAGGCAGTTATAGACCAACCAGTGCAGGCAGTTATAGACCAACCAGTGCAGGCAGTTATAGACCAACCAGTGCAGGCAGTTATAGACCAACCAGTGCAGGCAGTTATAGACCAACCAGTGCAGGCAGTTATAGGCCAACCAGTGCAGGCAGTTATAGACCAACCAGTGCAGGCAGTTATAGACCAACCAGTGCAGGCAGTTATAGGCCAACCAGTGCAGGCAGTTATAGACCAACCAGTGCAGGCAGTTATAGACCAACCAGTGCAGGCAGTTATAGAACAACCAGTGCAGGCAGTTATAGACCAACCAGTCCATACAGTTATAGACCAACCAGTGCAGGCAGTTATAGACCAACCAGTGCAGAAAATTATAGACCAACCAGTCCAGACAGTTATAGACCAACCAGTGCAGGCAGTTATAGACCAACCAGTGCAGTCAGTTATAGACCAACCAGTCCAGACAGTTATAGACCAACCAGTGCAGGCAGTTATAGACCAACCAGTGCAGGCAGTTATAGACCAACCAGTCCAGACAGTTATAGGCCAACCAGTGCAGGCAGTTATAGACCAACCAGTGAAGGCAGTTATAGACCAACCAGTGCAGGCAGTTATAGTCCAACCAGTGCAGGCAGTTATAGACCAACCAGTCCAGGCAGTTATAGACCAACCAGTGCAGGCAGTTATAGACAACCAGTCCAGGTAGTTATAGACCAACCAGTGCAGGCAGTTATAGGCCAACCAGTGCAGGCAGTTATAGGCCAACCAGTGCAGGCAGTTATAGACCAACCAGTGCAGGCAGTTATAGACCAACCAGTGCAGGCAGTTATAGACCAACCAGTGCAGGCAGTTATAGGCCAACCAGTGCAGGCAGTTATAGACCAACCAGTGCAGGCAGTTATAGACCAACCAGTGCAGGCAGTTATAGACCAACCAGTGCAGGCAGTTATAGGCCAACCAGTGCAGGCAGTTATAGGCCAACCAGTGCAGGCAGTTATAGACCAACCAGTGCAGGCAGTTATAGACCAACCAGTGCAGGCAGTTATAGACCAACCAGTGCAGGCAGTTATAGGCCAACCAGTGCAGGCAGTTATAGACCAACCAGTGCAGGCAGTTATAGACCAACCAGTGCAGGCAGTTATAGGCCAACCAGTGCAGGCAGTTATAGACCAACCAGTGCAGGCAGTTATAGACCAACCAGTGCAGGCAGTTATAGAACAACCAGTGCAGGCAGTTATAGACCAACCAGTCCATACAGTTATAGACCAACCAGTGCAGGCAGTTATAGACCAACCAGTGCAGAAAATTATAGACCAACCAGTCCAGACAGTTATAGACCAACCAGTGCAGGCAGTTATAGACCAACCAGTGCAGGCAGTTATAGACCAACCAGTGCAGGCAGTTATAGACCAACCAGTCCAGACAGTTATAGACCAACCAGTGCAGGCAGTTATAAACCAACCAGTGCAGGCAGTTATAGACCAACCAGAGCAGGCAGTTATAGACCAACCAGTGCAGGCAGTTATAGACCAACCAGTGCAGGCAGTTATAGACCAACCAGTCCAGACAGTTATAGACCAACCAGTGCAGGCAGTTATAGACCAACCAGTGCAGGCAGTTATAGACCAACCAGTGCAGGCAGTTATAGTCCAACCAGTGCAGGCAGTTATAGACCAACCAGTCCAGGCAGTTATAGACCAACCAGTGCAGGCAGTTATAGACAACCAGTCCAGGTAGTTCTAGACCAACCAGTGCATGCAGTTATAGACCAACCAGTGCAGGCAGTTATAGACCAACCAGTGCAGGCAGTTATAGACCAACCAGTGCAGGCAGTTATAGACCAACCAGTGCAGTCAGTTATAGACCAACCAGTAAAGGCAGTTATAGACCAACCAGTGCAGGCAGTTATAGGCCAACCAGTGCAGGCAGTTATAGACCAACCAGAGCAGGCAGTTATAGACCAACCAGTGCAGGCAGTTATAGACCAACCAGTGCAGGCAGTTATAGACCAACCAGTCTAGGCAGTTATAGACCAACCAGTCCAGGCAGTTATAAACCAACCAGTCCAGGCAGTTATAGACCAACCAGTCCAGGCAGTTATAGACCAACCAGTGCAGGCAGTTATAGACCAACCAGTGCATGCAGTTATAGACCAACCAGTGCAGGCAGTTATAGACCAACCAGTGCAGGCAGTTATAGGCCAACCAGTCCAGACAGTTATAGACCAACCAGTCCAGGCAGTTATAAACCAACCAGTCCAGGCAGTTATAGACCAACCAGTTCAGGCAGTTATAGACCAACCAGTGCAGGCAGTTATAGACCAACCAGTGCATGCAGTTATAGACCAACCAGTGCAGGCAGTTATAGACCAACCAGTGCAGGCAGTTATAGACCAACCAGTGCAGGCAGTTATAGGCCAACCAGTCCAGGCCGTTATAGTCCAACCAGTGCATGCAGTTATAGACCAACCAGTGCAGGCAGTTATAGGCCAACCAGTCCAGGCAGTTATAGACCAACCAGTCCAGGCAGTTATAAACCAACCAGTCCAGGCAGTTATAGACCAACCAGTGCAGGCAGTTATAGACCAACCAGTGCATGCAGTTATAGACCAACCAGTGCAGGCAGTTATAGACCAACCAGTGCAGGCAGTTATAGGCCAACCAGTCCAGGCCGTTATAGTCCAACCAGTGCAGGCAGTTATAGACCAACCAGTGCAGGTAGTTATAGACCAACCAGTGCAGGCAGTTATAGGAAGTTATAGTCCAACCAGTGCAGGCAGTTATAGGCAGTTATAGACCAACCAGTCCAGGCAGTTATAGACCAACCAATGCAGGCAGTTATAGACCAACTAGTCCAGGCAGTTATAGGCCAACCAGTGCAGGCAGTTATAGTCCAACCAGTCCAGAAAGTTATAGACCAACCAGAGCAGGCAGTTATAGACAGTTATAGACCAACCAGTGCCGGCAGTTATAGACCAACTAGTCCAGGCAGTTATAGGCATTTATAGACCAACCAGTCCAGGCAGTTATAGACCAACCAGTCCAGACAGTTATAGGCCAACCAGTCCAGACAGTTATAGACCAACCAGTCCAGACAGTTATAGACCAACCAGTGCAGGCAGTTACAGACCATCCAGTGCAGGCAGTTATAGACCAACCAGTGCAGACAGTTATAGACCAACCAGTGCAGGCAGTTATAGGCCAACCAGTCCAGGCAGTTATAGACCAACCAGTGCAGGCAGCTATAGACCAACCAGTGCAGGCAGTTATAGACCAACCAGTGCAGGCAGTTATAGACCAACCTGTGCAGGCCGTTATAGACCAACCAGTGCTGGCAGTTATAAACCAACCAGTAGAGGCAGTTATAAGCCAACCAGTGCAGACAGTCATAGACCAACCAGTGCAGGCAGTTATAGACCAACCAGTCCAGGCAGTTATAGACCAACCAGTGCAGGCAGTTATAGACCAACCAGTCCAGACAGTTATAGACCAACCAGTCCAGGCAGTTATAGCCAGTTATAGACCAACCAGTGCAGGCAGTTATAAGCCAACCAGTGCAGACAGTCATAGACCAACCAGTGCAGGCAGTTATAGACCAACCAGTCCAGGCAGTTATAGACCAACCAGTGCAGGCAGTTATAGACCAACCAGTCCAGACAGTTATAGACCAACCAGTCCAGGCAGTTATAGCCAGTTATAGACCAAACAGTGCAGGCAGTTATAGACCAACCTGTCCAGGCAGTTATAGACCAACCAGTGCAGGGAGTTATAGGAAGTTATAGACCAACCAGTGCAGGCAGTTATAGACCAACCAGTCCTGGCAGTTATAGACCAACCAGTGCAGGCAGTTATAGGAAGTTATAGACCAACCAGTCCTGGCAGTTATAGACAACCAGTCCAGACAGTTATAGACCAACCAGTCCAGGCAGTTATAGGAAGTTATAGACCAACCAGTGCAGGCAGTTATAGACCAACCAGTCCTGGCAGTTATAGACCAACCAGTGCAGGCAGTTATAGACAAACCAGTGCAGGCAGTTATAGGCCAACCAGTCCAGGCAGTTATAGGCAGTTATAGACCAACCAGTGCAGGCAGTTATAGACCAACCAGTGCAGTTACTTATAGACCAACCAGTCCAGACAGTTATAGGCCAACCAGTCCAGGCAGTTATAGACCAACCAGTCCAGACAGTTATAGACCAACCAGTGCAGACAGTTATAGACCAACCAGTCCAGACAGTTATAGACCAACCATTCCAGAAAGTTATAGACCAACCAGTGCAGGCAGTTATAGACAACCAGTGCAGGAAGTTATAGACCAACCAGTGCAGGCAGTTATAGACAACCAGTGCAGGAAGTTATAGACCAACCAGTGCAGGCAGTTATAGACCAACCAGTGCAGGCAGTTATAGACCAACCAGTGCAGGTAGTTATAGACCAACCAGTGCAGGCCGTTATAGACCAACCAGTGCAGGCAGTTATAGGCCAACCAGTGCAGGCAGTTATAGACCAACCAGTGCAGGCAGTTATAGGCCAACCAGTCCAGGCCGTTATAGTCCAACCAGTGCAGGCAGTTATAGACCAACCAGTGCAGGTAGTTATAGACCAACCAGTAGAGGCAGTTATAAGCCAACCAGTGCAGACAGTCATAGCCCAACCAGTCCAGGAAGTTATAGACCAACCAGTCCAGACAGTTATAGACCAACCAGTGCAGTTAATTATAGACCAACCAGTGCAGGCAGTTATAGACCAACCAGTGCAGGCAGTTATAGACCAACCATTCCAGAAAGTTATAGACCAACCAGTGCAGGCAGTTATAGACAACCAGTGCAGGAAGTTATAGACCAACCAGTGCAGGCAGTTATAGACAACCAGTGCAGGAAGTTATAGACCAACCAGTGCAGGCAGTTATAGACCAACCAGTGCAGGCAGTTATAGTCCAACCAGTGCAGACAGTTATAGTCCAACCAGTGCAGGCAGTTATAGACCAACCAGTCCAGGCAGTTATAGACAAACCAGTGCAGGCAGTTATACACCAACCAGTGCAGGCAGTTATAGACCAACCAGTCCAGGCAGTTATAGACCAACCAGTGCAGGCAGTTATAGACCAACCAGTCCAGGCAGTTATAAACCAACCAGTCCAGGCAGTTATAGACCAACCAGTCCAGGCAGTTATAGACCAACCAGTGCAGGCAGTTATAGGCCAACCAGTCCAGGCCGTTATAGTCCAACCAGTGCAGGCAGTTATAGACCAAACAGTGCAGGTAGTTATAGACCAACCAGTGCAGGCAGTTATAGGCAGTTATAGACCAACCAGTGCAGGCAGTTATAGACCAACCAGTGCAGTTACTTATAGACCAACCAGTCCAGACAGTTATAGACCAACCAGTCCAGGCAGTTATAGACCAACCAGTCCAGACAGTTATAGACCAACCAGTGCAGGCAGTTATAGACCAACCAGTCCAGACAGTTATAGACCAACCATTCCAGAAAGTTATAGACCAACCAGTGCAGGCAGTTATAGACAACCAGTGCAGGAAGTTATAGACCAACCAGTGCAGGCAGTTATAGACCAACCAGTGCAGGCAGTTATAGACCAACCAGTGCAGGTAGTTATAGACCAACCAGTGCAGGCAGTTATAGACAACCAGTGCAGGCAGTTATAGACCAACCAGTGCAGGCAGTTATAGACCAACCAGTGCAGGCAGTTATAGACCAACCAGTGCAGGCAGTTATAGGCCAACCAGTCCAGGCCGTTATAGTCCAACCAGTGCAGGCAGTTATAGACCAACCAGTGCAGGCAGTTATAGACCAACCAGTGCAGGCAGTTATAGACCAACCAGTGCAGGCAGTTATAGACCAACCAGTGCAGGCAGTTATAGGCCAACCAGTCCAGGCCGTTATAGTCCAACCAGTGCAGGCAGTTATAGACCAACCAGTGCAGGTAGTTATAGACCAACCAGTAGAGGCAGTTATAAGCCAACCAGTGCAGACAGTCATAGACCAACCAGTCCAGGCAGTTATAGACCAACCAGTCCAGACAGTTATAGACCAACCAGTGCAGTTAATTATAGACCAACCAGTGCAGGCAGTTATAGACCAACCAGTGCAGGGAGTTATAGACCAACCAGTGCAGGCAGTTATAGACCAACCAGTCCAGACAGTTATAGACCAACAATTCCAGAAAGTTATAGACCAACCAGTGCAGGCAGTTATAGACAACCAGTGCAGGAAGTTATAGACCAACCAGTGCAGGCAGTTATAGACAACCAGTGCAGGAAGTTATAGACCAACCAGTGCAGGCAGTTATAGACCAACCAGTGCAGGCAGTTATAGACCAACCAGTCCAGGCAGTTATAGACCAACCAGTGCAGGCAGTTATACACCAACCAGTGCAGGCAGTTATAGACCAACCAGTCCAGGCAGTTATAGACCAACCAGTGCAGGCAGTTATAGACCAACCAGTCCAGGCAGTTATAAACCAACCAGTCCAGGCAGTTATAGACCAACCAGTCCAGGCAGTTATAGACCAACCAGTGCAGGCAGTTATAGACCAACCAGTGCAGGCAGTTATAGACCAACCAGTGCAGGCAGTTATAGGCCAACCAGTCCAGGCCGTTATAGTCCAACCAGTGCAGGCAGTTCTAGGCCAACCAGTGCAGGTAGTTATAGACCAACCAGTGCAGGCAGTTGTAGGCAGTTATAGACCAACCAGTGCAGGCAGTTATAGTCCAACCAGTGCAAGCAGTTATAGGCAGTTATAGACCAACCAGTCCAGGCAGTTATAGGCCAACCAATGCAGGCAGTTATAGACCAACTAGTCCAGGCAGTTATAGGCCAACCAGTGCAGGCAGTTATAGTCCAACCAGTCCAGAAAGTTATAGACCAACCAGAGCAGGCAGTTATAGACAGTTATAGACCAACCAGTGCCGGCAGTTATAGCACAACCAGTGCAGGCAGTTATAGACCAACTAGTCCAGGAAGTTATAGGCATTTATAGACCAACTAGTCCAGGCAGTTATAGGCCAACCAGTGCAGGCAGTTATAGACCAACCAGTGCAGGCAGTTATAGACCAACCAGTGCAGGCAGTTATAGAACAACCAGTGCAGGCAGTTATAGACCAACCAGTCCATACAGTTATAGACCAAACAGTGCAGAAAATTATAGACCAACCAGTCCAGACAGTTATAGACCAACCAGTGCAGGCAGTTATAGACCAACCAGTGCAGGCAGTTATAGACCAAACAGTGCAGAAAATTATAGGCCAACCAGTCCAGACAGTTATAGACCAACCAGTGCAGGCAGTTATAGACCAACCAGTGCAGTCAGTTATAGACCAACCAGTCCAGACAGTTATAGACCAACCAGTGCAGGCAGTTATAGACCAACCAGTGCAAGCAGTTATAGACCAACCAGTCCAGACAGTTATAGACCAACCAGTGCAGGCAGTTATAGACTAACCAGTGCAGGCAGTTATAGACCAACCAGTGCAGGCAGTTATAGTCCAACCAGTGCAGGCAGTTATAGACCAACCAGTCCAGGCAGTTATAGACCAACCAGTGCAGGCAGTTATAGACAACCAGTCCAGGTAGTTATAGACCAACCAGTGCATGCAGTTATAGACCAACCAGTGCAGGCAGTTATAGACCAACCAGTGCAGGCAGTTATAGACCAACAAGTGCAGGCAGTTATAGACCAACCAGTGCAGTCAGTTATAGACCAACCAGTAAAGGCAGTTATAGACCAACCAGTGCAGGCAGTTATAGGCCAACCAGTGCAGGCAGTTATAGACCTACCAGAGCAGACAGTTATAGACCAACCAGTGCAGGCAGTTATAGACCAACCAGTGCAGGCAGTTATAGACCAACCAGTAAAGGCAGTTATAGACCAACCAGTGCAGGCAGTTATAGACCAACCAGTCCAGGCAGTTATAGACCAACCAGTCCAGGCAGTTATAGACCAACCAGTGCAGGCAGCTATAGACCAACCAGTGCAGGCAGTTATAGGCCAACCAGTGCAGGCAGTTATCGACCAACCTGTGCAGGCCGTTATAGACCAACCAGTGCTGGCAGTTATAGACCAACCAGTAGAGGCAGTTATAAGCCAACCAGTGCAGACAGTCATAGACCAACCAGTCCAGGCAGTTATAGGCAGTTATAGACCAACCAGTGCAGGCAGTTATAGACCAACCAGTGCAGGCAGTTATAGACCAACCAGTCCAGACAGTTATAGACCAACCATTCCAGAAAGTTATAGACCAACCAGTGCAGGAAGTTATAGACCAACCAGTGCAGGCAGTTATAGACCAACCAGTCCAGAAAGTTATAGACCAACCAGTGCAGACAGTTATAGACCAACCAGTGCAGGCAGTTATAGACCAACCAGTCCAGAAAGTTATAGACCAACCAGTGCAGACAGTTATAGACCAACCAGTGCAGGCAGTTATAGGCCAACCAGTGCAGGTAGTTATAGACCAACCAGTGCAGGCAGTTATAGACCAACCAGTGCAGGCAGTTATAGACCAACCAGTGCAGGCAGTTATAGACCAACAAGTGCAGGCAGTTATAGACCAACCAGTGCAGGCAGTTATAGACCAACCAGTGCAGGCAGTTATAGACCAACCAGTCCAGGCAGTTATAGACCAACCAGTGAAGGCAGTTATAGACCAACCAGTGCAGGCAGTTATAGACCAACCAGTGCAGGCAGTTATAGACCAACCAGTGCAGGCAGTTATAAACCAACCAGTCCAGGTAGTTATAGACAACCAGTGCAGGCAGTTATAGACCAACCAGTGCAGGCAGTTATAGACCAACCAGTCCAGAAAGTTATCGACCAACCAGTGCAGGCAGTTATAGGCAGTTATAGACCAACCAGTCCAGGAAGTTATAGGCCAACCAGTGCAGGCAGTTATAGACCAACCAGTCCAGGCAGTTATAGACCAACCAGTGCAGGCAGTTATAGACCAACCAGTGCAGGCCGTTATAGACCAACCAGTGCAGGTAGTTATAGATCAACCAGTGCAGTTACTTATAGACCAACCAGTCCAGACAGTTATAGACCAACCAGTCCAGGCAGTTATAGACCAACCAGTCCAGACAGTTATAGACCAACCAGTGCAGTTAGTTATAGACCAACCAGTGCAGGCAGTTATAGACCAACCAGTGCAGGCAGTTATAGACCAACCAGTGCAGGCAGTTATAGACCAACCAGTGCAGGTAGTTATAGACCAACCAGTGCAGGCAGTTATAGGCAGTTATAGACCAACCAGTGCAGGCAGTTATAGTCCAACCAGTGCAGGCAGTTATAGGAAGTTATAGACCAACCAGTCCAGGCAGTTATAGACCAACCAATGCAGGCAGTTATAGACCAACTAGTCCAGGCAGTTATAGGCCAACCAGTGAAGGCAGTTATAGTCCAACCAGTCCAGAAAGTTATAGACCAACCAGAGCAGGCAGTTATAGACAGTTATAGACCAACCAGTGCCGGCAGTTATAGCACAACCAGTGCAGGCAGTTATAGACCAACTAGTCCAGGAAGTTATAGGCATTTATAGACCAACTTGTCCAGGCAGTTATAGGCCAACCAGTGCAGGCAGTTATAGACCAACCAGTGCAGGCAGTTATAGACCAACCAGTGCAGGCAGTTATAGAACAACCAGTGCAGGCAGTTATAGACCAACCAGTCCATACAGTTATAGACCAAACAGTGCAGAAAATTATAGACCAACCAGTCCAGACAGTTATAGGCCAACCAGTGCAGGCAGTTATAGACCAACCAGTGCAGGCAGTTATAGACCAAACAGTGCAGAAAATTATAGACCAACCAGTCCAGACAGTTATAGACCAACCAGTGCAGGCAGTTATAGACCAACCAGTGCAGTCAGTTATAGACCAACCAGTCCAGACAGTTATAGACCAACCAGTGCAGGCAGTTATAGACCAACCAGTGCAGGCAGTTATAGACCAACCAGTCCAGACAGTTATAGACCAACCAGTGCAGGCAGTTATAGACTAACCAGTGCAGGCAGTTATAGACCAACCAGTGCAGGCAGTTATAGTCCAACCAGTGCAGGCAGTTATAGACCAACCAGTCCAGGCAGTTATAGACCAACCAGTGCAGGCAGTTATAGACAACCAGTCCAGGTAGTTATAGACCAACCAGTGCATGCAGTTATAGACCAACCAGTGCAGGCAGTTATAGACCAACCAGTGCAGGCAGTTATAGATCAACAAGTGCAGGCAGTTATAGACCAACCAGTGCAGTCAGTTATAGACCAACCAGTAAAGGCAGTTATAGACCAACCAGTGCAGGCAGTTATAGGCCAACCAGTGCAGGCAGTTATAGACCAACCAGAGCAGACAGTTATAGACCAACCAGTGCAGGCAGTTATAGACCAACCAGTGCAGGCAGTTATAGACCAACCAGTGCAGGCAGTTATAGACCAACCAGTGCAGGCAGTTATAGACCAACCAGTGCAGGCAGTTATAGACCAACCAGTCCAGGCAGTTATAGACCAACCAGTGCAGGCAGTTATACACCAACCAGTGCAGGCAGTTATAGACCAACCAGTCCAGGTAGTTATAGCCCAACCAGTGCAGGCAGTTATAGACCAACCAGTCCAGGCAGTTATAAACCAACCAGTCCAGGCAGTTATAGACCAACCAGTTTAGGCAGTTATAGACCAACCAGTGCAGGCAGTTATAGGCCAACCAGTGCAGGCAGTTATAGGCCAACCAGTCCAGGCCGTTATAGTCCAACCAGTGCAGGCAGTTATAGACCAACCAGTGCAGGTAGTTATAGACCAACCAGTGCAGGCAGTTATAGGAAGTTATAGTCCAACCAGTGCAGGCAGTTATAGGCAGTTATAGACCAACCAGTCCAGGCAGTTATAGACCAACCAATGCAGGCAGTTATAGACCAACTAGTCCAGGCAGTTATAGGCCAACCAGTGCAGGCAGTTATAGTCCAACCAGTCCAGAAAGTTATAGTCCAACCAGTGCAGGCAGTTATAGGCAGTTATAGACCAACCAGTCCAGGCAGTTATAGACCAACCAATGCAGGCAGTTATAGACCAACTAGTCCAGGCAGTTATAGGCCAACCAGTGCAGGCAGTTATAGTCCAACCAGTCCAGAAAGTTATAGACCAACCAGTCCAGACAGTTATAGACCAACCAGTGCAGGCAGTTACAGACCATCCAGTGCAGGCAGTTATAGACCAACCAGTGCAGGCAGTTATAGACCAACCGGTGCAGGCAGTTATAGGCCAACCAGTCCAGGCAGTTATAGACCAACCAGTGCAGGCAGCTATTGACCAACCGGTGCAGGCAGTTATAGACCAACCTGTGCAGGCCGTTATAGACAAACCAGTGCAGGCAGTTATAGGCCAACCAGTCCAGGCAGTTATAGGCAGTTATAGACCAACCAGTGCAGGCAGTTATAGACCAACCAGTGCAGTTACTTATAGACCAACCAGTCCAGACAGTTATAGGCCAACCAGTCCAGGCAGTTATAGACCAACCAGTCCAGCCAGTTATAGACCAACCAGTGCAGACAGTTATAGACCAACCAGTCCAGACAGTTATAGACCAACCATTCCAGAAAGTTATAGACCAACCAGTGCAGGCAGTTATAGACAACCAGTGCAGGAAGTTATAGACCAACCAGTGCAGGCAGTTATAGACAACCAGTGCAGGAAGTTATAGACCAACCAGTGCAGGCAGTTATAGACCAACCAGTGCAGGCAGTTATAGACCAACCAGTGAAGGTAGTTATAGACCAACCAGTGCAGGCAGTTATAGACCAACCAGTGCAGGCAGTTATAGCCCAACCAGTGCAGGCAGTTATAGACCAACCAGTGCAGGCAGTTATAGGCCAACCAGTCCAGGCCGTTATAGTCCAACCAGTGCAGGCAGTTATAGGCCAACCAGTGCAGGTAGTTATAGACCAACCAGTAGAGGCAGTTATAAGCCAACCAGTGCAGACAGTCATATACCAACCAGTCCAGGAAGTTATAGACCAACCAGTCCAGACAGTTATAGACCAACCAGTGCAGTTAATTATAGACCAACCAGTGCAGGCAGTTATAGACCAACCAGTGCAGGCAGTTATAGACCAACCATTCCAGAAAGTTATAGACCAACCAGTGCAGGCAGTTATAGACAACCAGTGCAGGAAGTTATAGACCAACCAGTGCAGGCAGTTATAGACAACCAGTGCAGGAAGTTATAGACCAACCAGTGCAGGCAGTTATAGACCAACCAGTGCAGGCAGTTATAGACCAACCAGTGCAGGCAGTTATAGTCCAACCAGTGCAGGCAGTTATAGACCAACCAGTCCAGGCAGTTATAGACAAACCAGTGCAGGCAGTTATACACCAACCAGTGCAGGCAGTTATAGACCAACCAGTCCAGGAAGTTATAGACCAACCAGTGCAGGCAGTTATAGACCAACCAGTCCAGGCAGTTATAAACCAACCAGTCCAGGCAGTTATAGACCAACCAATCCAGGCAGTTATAGACCAACCAGTGCAGGCAGTTATAGGCCAACCAGTCCAGGCCGTTATAGTCCAACCAGTGCAGGCAGTTATAGACCAAACAGTGCAGGTAGTTATAGACCAACCAGTGCAGGCAGTTATAGGCAGTTATAGACCAACCAGTGCAGGCAGTTATAGACCAACCAGTGCAGTTACTTATAGACCAACCAGTCCAGACAGTTATAGACCAACCAGTCCAGGCAGTTATAGACCAACCAGTCCAGACAGTTATAGACCAACCAGTGCAGGCAGTTATAGACCAACCATTCCAGAAAGTTATAGACCAACCAGTGCAGGCAGTTATAGACAACCAGTGCAGGAAGTTATAGACCAACCAGTGCAGGCAGTTATAGACAACCAGTGCAGGAAGTTATAGGCCAACCAGTGCAGGCAGTTATAGACAACCAGTGCAGGAAGTTATAGGCCAACCAGTGCAGGCAGTTATAGACCAACCAGTGCAGGCAGTTATAGACCAACCAGTGCAGGTAGTTATAGACCAACCAGTGCAGGCAGTTATAGACCAACCAATGCAGGCAGTTATAGACCAACCAGTGCAGGCAGTTATAGACAACCAGTGCAGGAAGTTATAGACCAACCAGTGCAGGCAGTTATAGACAACCAGTGCAGAAAGTTATAGACCAACCAGTGCAGGCAGTTATAGACAACCAGTGCAGGAAGTTATAGGCCAACCAGTGCAGGCAGTTATAGACCAACCAGTGCAGGCAGTTATAGACCAACCAGTGCAGGTAGTTATAGACCAACCAGTGCAGGCAGTTATAGACCAACCAGTGCAGGCAGTTATAGACCAACCAGTGCAGGCAGTTATAGAACAACCAGTGCAGGCAGTTATAGGCCAACCAGTCCAGGCCGTTATACTCCAACCAGTGCAGGCAGTTATAGACCAACCAGTGCAGGTAGTTATAGACCAACCAGTAGAGGCAGTTATAAGCCAACCAGTGCAGACAGTCATAGACCAACCAGTCCAGGCAGTTATAGACCAACCAGTCCAGACAGTTATAGACCAACCAGTGCAGTTAATTATAGACCAACCAGTGCAGGCAGTTATAGACCAACCAGTGCAGGCAGTTATAGACCAACCAGTGCAGGCAGTTATAGACCAACCAGTCCAGACAGTTATAGACCAACAATTCCAGAAAGTTATAGACCAACCAGTGCAGGCAGTTATAGACAACCAGTGCAGGAAGTTATAGACCAACCAGTGCAGGCAGTTATAGACAACCAGTGCAGGAAGTTATAGACCAACCAGTGCAGGCAGTTATAGACCAACCAGTGCAGGCAGTTATAGACCAACCAGTGCAGGCAGTTATAGTCCAACCAGTGCAGGCAGTTATAGACCAACCAGTCCAGGCAGTTATAGACCAACCAGTGCAGGCAGTTATACAACAACCAGTGCAGGCAGTTATAGACCAATCAGTCCAGGCAGTTATAGACCAACCAGTGCAGGCAGTTATAGACCAACCAGTCCAGGCAGTTATAAACCAACCAGTCCAGGCAGTTATAGTCCAACCAGTCCAGGCAGTTATAGACCAACCAGTGCAGGCAGTTATAGACCAACCAGTGCAGGCAGTTATAGACCAACCAGTGCAGGCAGTTATAGGCCAACCAGTCCAGGCCGTTATAGTCCAACCAGTGCAGGCAGTTATAGACCAACCAGTGCAGGCAGTTGTAGGCAGTTATAGACCAACCAGTGCAGGCAGTTATAGTCCAACCAGTGCAAGCAGTTATAGGCAGTTATAGACCAACCAGTCCAGGCAGTTATAGGCCAACCAATGCAGGCAGTTATAGACCAACTAGTCCAGGCAGTTATAGGCCAACCAGTGCAGGCAGTTATAGTCCAACCAGTCCAGAAAGTTATAGACCAACCAGAGCAGGCAGTTATAGACAGTTATAGACCAACCAGTGCCGGCAGTTATAGAACAACCAGTGCAGGCAGTTATAGACCAACTAGTCCAGGCAGTTATAGGCATTTATAGACCAACCAGTCCAGGCAGTTATAGACCAACCAGTCCAGACAGTTATAGGCCAACCAGTCCAGACAGTTATAGCCCAACCAGTCCAGATAGTTATAGACCAACCAGTGCAGGCAGTTACAGACCATCCAGTGCAGGCAGTTATAGACCAACCAGTGCAGGCAGTTATAGACCAACCAGTGCAGGCAGTTATAGACCAACCAGTCCAGGCAGTTATAGACCAACCAGTGCAGGCAGCTATAGACCAACCAGTGCAGGCAGTTATAGGCCAACCAGTGCAGGCAGTTATCGACCAACCTGTGCAGGCCGTTATAGACCAACCAGTGCTGGCAGTTATAGACCAACCAGTAGAGGCAGTTATAAGCCAACCAGTGCAGACAGTCATAGACCAACCAGTCCAGGCAGTTATAGGCAGTTATAGACCAACCAGTGCAGGCAGTTATAGACCAACCAGTCCAGGCAGTTATAGACCAACCAGTGCAGGCAGTTATAGACCAACCAGTCCAGACAGTTATAGACCAACCAGTCCAGGCAGTTATAGCCAGTTATAGCCCAACCAGTGCAGGCAGTTATAGGCCAACCAGTCCAGGCAGTTATAGGCCAACCAGTGCAGGCAGTTATAGACCAACCTGTCCAGGCAGTTATAGACCAACCAGTGCAGGCAGTTATAGACAACCAGTCCAGACAGTTATAGACCAACCAGTCCAGGCAGTTATAGGAAGTTATAGACCAACCAGTGCATGCAGTTATAGACCAACCAGTCCTGGCAGTTATAGACCAACCAGTGCAGGCAGTTATAGACAAACCAGTGCAGGCAGTTATAGGACAACCAGTCCAGGCAGTTATAGGCAGTTATAGACCAACCAGTGCAGGCAGTTATAGACCAACCAGTGCAGTTACTTATAGACCAACCAGTCCAGACAGTTATAGACCAACAAGTCCAGGCAGTTATAGACCAACCAGTCCAGACAGTTATAGACCAACCAGTGCAGTTAGTTATAGGCCAACCAGTGCAGGCAGTTATAGACCAACCAGTGCAGGCAGTTATAGACCAACCAGTGCAGGCAGTTATAGACCAACCAGTCCAGACAGTTATAGACCAACCATTCCAGAAAGTTATAGACCAACCAGTGCAGGCAGTTATAGACAACCGGTGCAGGAAGTTATAGACCAACCAGTGCAGGCAGTTATAGACCAACCAGTCCAGGAAGTTATAGACCAACCAGTGCAGACAGTTATAGACCAACCAGTGCAGGCAGTTATAGGTCAACCAGTGCAGGTAGTTATAGACCAACCAGTGCAGGCCGTTATAGACCAACCAGTGCAGGCAGTTATAGACCAACCAGTCCAGGCAGTTATAGACCAACCAGTGCAGGCAGTTATAGACCAACCAGTGCAGGCAGTTATAGACCAACCAGTGCAGGCAGTTATAGACCAACCAGTGCAGGCAGTTATAAACCAACCAGTCCAGGCAGTTATAGACAACCAGTGCAGGCAGTTATAGACCAACCAGTGCAGGCAGTTATAGACCAACCAGTGCAGGCAGTTATAGACCAACCAGTCCAGGCAGTTATAGGCCAACCAGTGCAGGCAGTTATAGACCAACCAGTGCAGGCCGTTATAGACCAACCAGTGCAGGCAGTTATAGACCAACCAGTCCAGGCAGTTATAGACCAACCAGTGCAGGCAGTTATAGGCCAACCAGTCCAGACAGTTATAGACCAACCAGTGCAGGCAGTTATAGGCAGTTATAGGCAGTTATAGACCAACCAGTCCAGGCAGTTATAGACCAACCAGTCCAGGCAGTTATAGACCAACCAGTGCAGGCAGTTATAGACCAACCAGTGCAGGCCGTTATAGACCAACCAGTGCAGGCAGTTATAGACCAACCAGTCCCGGCAGTTATAGACCAACCAGTGCAGGCAGTTATAGGCCAACCAGTCCAGACAGTTATAGACCAACCAGTGCAGGCAGTTATAGACCAACCAGTCCAGACAGTTATAGACCAACCAGTGCAGGCAGTTATAGGCAGTTATAGACCAACCAATCCAGGCAGTTATAGACCAACCAGTCCAGGCAGTTATAGACCAACCAGTTCAGACAGTTATAGACCAACCAGTGCAGGCAGTTATAGACCAACCAGTCCAGGCAGTTATAGACCAACCAGTGCAGGCAGTTATATACCGACCAGTCCAGGCAGTTATAGACCAACCAGTCCAGGCAGTTATAGACCAACCAGTGCAGGCAGTTATAGGCAGTTATAGACCAACCCGTGCAGGCAGTTATAGACCTATAGCTCTGACATCGCACTTGTGTAAAGTTATGGAAAGAATGATAACAGAAAGGCTGACGTACTATGTTGAAATGAGTCCTTATCGGAGTGGGTTTAGAAGAGGGCGGGGTACTTTAGATCCCCTGCTGTGCCTGGAGTCTGAAGTCAGGAAAGCCCAAGCGAATAAGGAGTGTGTTGTAGCTGTATTCTTTGATGTGGAAAAAGCTTACGATATGATGTGGAAGGAAGGATTTTTAATAAAACTGGACATTATGGGTCTGGGAGGTAACGTATATAATTGGATTATGTATTTTTTGTTTGGCCGTGCCATCAGAGTCCGAGTTGGCAATTCATATTCTTGAAGGCATGAAGTTGAGAATGGAACCCCGCAGGGGAGTGTCATCAGTCCTCTTTTGGTCTCTATCATGATAAATGATATATACAGACAAGTAGGATCTGATATTGGTAAGTCACTTTTTGCAAATGATGGAGCTATTTGGAAAAGGGGCAGAAATGTAAATTATATTGAAGTTAAGATTCAGGAAGCCATTACGGAAATTAAAAGCTGGTCTCGGACGGGGGGGTTTAGCTTGTCGGTGGAAATACTGAAACTTTATTTGTAACGAGGAAAAGGATAGGTGAGGAGGTTAGGTTAAAACTTTATGGACAAGAATTAAAGAAAGTGAAGACATTTAAGTTTCTGGGAATATGGTTGGACGAGAGAGTCACATGGAGTACTCACATTGATAAAGTAGTAGATAAATGTAAAAAGGTTTTAAATGAGGTGCTTGGCAGGCACTGAGGAACGTACACACAGCCTTAATTAGATCAGTCATAGAATACGGACTAATAGTGTATGGTTCAGCTGCATACTCTTCTCTGCACAAATTAGATCAGTCCAGGCACAAGCACTAAGGATATGCTGTGGGGGGGGCAGATCTACACCAGGGTCGGCACTTCAGGTAGAGGTCGGAGAAATACCCATTTCTTTGAGGAGAAAACAGTTAACTGTTCATTACTGGGCAAATCTTCAGGGCCATAAAGATACTCACCCTACTAAACAAACTGTACAAACAAGTTGGGAAAGTAACAACATTAAAAAAGAAAGTTTTTGTGTTTGTGTTTCAGAATGATGTAAGGAATTCAAAGTTAAAGAATGGAATATTAGTCCGACGGTGTTGTTATCAGCTGTTCCACTATGGTTGCTGCCTCAACCTGTAGTAGATGTATCCTGATTGAAACGGTTACATTCAATGAGAAGTCAAATCAATGTGCAGGCTGACGTGAACACTGTTCTCCATGAACAGGGCAGTTTATACACATATTTACTGATGGATCCAAAAATCCAGAAAATAGTCAAACTAGTTGTGCATTTTATGTTCCTGAGTTAAAGGTCAAAGTGGGAAAGCGAGCGAGTGATCGCATGGCAGTATATAGAGATGATGGCTATCTCTCTAGCACCTCAGTGGGTAGAGGAAGTGTATCAATGCGAGTGGTCGATTGCTCTGACTCCAGCTCTGGAGAGTAAACAACTTCTCTTCAGTATGTTATCAGGATATTCTGCATGATATTTTACACATCATGTTTAGGTTAGTTCATTTGGGAATTGTTGTTCAATTTGTGTGGGTTCCAGCGCATGTGGGTATTAGAGGGAATGAAGCAGGGGATCAACTGGCAACAAATGGATTGAAAGCAAAGCAGATTGATATTATGGTACCATCAGTAGAGCAGAAGTCAAATCTGTTACAAAAGTTATTATCAAGCAACAATGGCAAAAACTATGGGACAGTAACACCAAAGGAAGACATGCCAGATACAAAGGGAGGTGGGAACGGGAAGCACTTGGGGGAGTAGTAGAAGAGAACAGAGCATTAACAGCAGGAGAGCATCGGGTCACTCTGGATTAAACTCATCACTGCATCTGATTGGAAAACATCCAAATGGCAATTGTGATGGTTGCCAACAACCAGAGACAATACATCATGTGTTTTTTAGCTGCCCGGATTATAACAGGCAAAGACTCATTCTGAAAACTGCACTGGAACAACATAACTTCAAGGACATGGATTTCAAGTCAATATACGAAAGTAAATCAAGAAATGAAGTAAACAAGCAGATCTTCAAGTTCCTCAAAAACACTGGTCTGAGGACAAGGATTTAATATGAACATTTAATAAATCAACAGTAGGTGGCGATATATGCTCCAAGTGGAAGCGATTCGCCATTAAAGCAAAAGGAAGAAGTAGAACAGCAAGGGGCGGAAACCCGCAGAAACGAGCCGCGACACACCTCAAACCACCGAAGAAGAAGCGCGTCACCGTGAGCAGGCTAACAGCTGTTAGCAGGAGTTAGCAGGTGAGACACGAGAGGAATAACTCTATTTGTATTGTTATATTTCTCGGTATGATTTAATACATTGATGTGTGACGTAGCAGACGTTTCAGAGCATGCCTACAGGAAGTGCGTGTTGGCTCAGCTGTTAGCAGTTAGCTTAGCAGCAGGCTGAGTGTTAGCTCTGCTGTTAGCAGTTAGCTTAGCAGCAGGCTGAGTATTAGCTCTGCTGATAGCAGTTAGCTTAGCAGCAGGCTGAGTGTTAGCTCTGCTGTTAGCAGTTAGCTTAGCAGCAGGCTGAGTATTAGCTCTGCTGATAGCAGTTAGCTTAGCAGCAGGCTGAGTGTTTGCTCTGTTATAATGTATAACATTCTGTGTCTTTAATGAGATCAGATATGATATCTGAGCTCATTAAAGACACAGAAAGAAATATAAATAATATATGTGGTGCAGTGGGGAGAGCGTTGGTGTTGGGATCAGGGGAGCTCAGGTTCAAACCCCACTGCAGTCAGCATGTCGTTGTGTCCCTGAGACGCTTCCCCCCAGAGTGCTCCTGAGGGGATTGCCCTCAATACTGAATATGTGAGTCGCTTTGGATAAAAGCGACTAACAAGTGATGTAATATATAAAACATCTGATGAATCAGTCAGAACACCTTCGTCCCACAGATGGGAACCCTATGTAACCCTATATAGCCCTATGTAACCCTATATAGCCCTATGTAACCCTATATAGCCCTATGTAACCCTATATAGCGCTATGTAACCCTATGTAACCCTATATAGCCCTATGTAACCCTATATAGCCCTATGTAACCCTATGTAACCCTATATAGCCCTATGTAACCCTATATAACCCTATATAGCCCTATGTAACCCTATGTAACCCTATATAGCCCTATATAGCCCTATGTAACCCTATATAGCCCTATATAACCCTATATAGCCCTATGTAACCCTATATAGCCCTATGTAACCCTATGTAACCCTATATAACCCTATATAGCCCTATGTAACCCCTATATAACCCTATGTAACCCTATATAGGCCTATGTAACCCTATATAGCCCTATATAGCCCTATGTAACCCTATATAGCCCTATGTAACCCTATGTAACCCTATATAACCCTATATAACCCTATATAGCCCTATGTAACCCTATGTAACCCTATATAGCCCTATGTAACCCTATATAGCCCTATGTAACCCTATATAACCCTATATAGCCCTATGTAACCCTATGTAACCCTATATAACCCTATATAGCCCTATGTAACCCTATATAACCCTATATAGCCCTATATAACCCTATGTAACCCTATATAGCCCTATGTAACCCTATATAGCCCTATATAACCCTATATAGCCCTATGTAACCCTATATAGCCCTATGTAACCCTATGTAACCCCTATATAGCCCTATGTAACCCTATATAGCCCTATGTAACCCTATATAGCCCTATGTAACCCTATATAGCCCTATGTAACCCTATATAGCCCTATATAGCCCTATGTAACCCTATATAACCCTATGTAACCCTATATAGCCCTATGTAACCCTATATAACCCTATATAGCCCTATATAACCCTATATAACCCTATGTAACCCTATATAGCCCTATATAGTAGGGATGTGCATCTCCATCACTGAGGCCGATACGATGCGCATCTCGATACGTTGCCACGATACGATACATTAACGATACATTTGAAACACCATGCGATACGATACGATTCACCCCTGTTGCGATACAGTTCGATACGATTTGATTCAACATTATGCGATTCGGTGCGATGCGATGCGATTCAACACGATGCAAAAATAATGATACTTCAATATGGTACGACAGAGGATTTTTGTTTTATTCCTTATATGCAGCAAATCATACATTAACAAAAAAGTGCTTTACATATTTGGTACTGCACATCCCATCATGCCGTTTATTTTTTACCTTTAAAAGCTCTCCAGAGTACAATTGTATAACACCTCACAGTTAAACAATGTAAGGATGCATTGCTCATGATTAACAATGTGCAAATAACAGCTACCATAGTGCAATGCCCATACAGCTGCCAGCCTGATGTGCTTAACACTCATTCATAGGCTAACTCACCAGTGAGCAGAAAGCGGTGGGTTCTATATGAACAATAAATAATACAAAGAACCTTTCACAAACAGGTATTTCATAACTGCTTACAGTAAGGAAGACATTTAAACTATTATTGGCCGTCACAGGCTGCTGTAAACTAAACACCACTCTCTCTGACAGAACACCTCACTGAGTGATTTAACTCATATGTCTAACTTTCAGGTTTCTCTTTTCAGCCGCAGACCCCATGTCGCCTCTTTATGTGCGTCGCTAAGTTCCTCGTACTACTTGTGTACTTTAAAGCGGCTCGGCATCGTTAACCATTTGCGAGCGATTTTTCAAGTTGACCGTCTGTGCCGCGCACATATACCATCAGGACGTTACTGATGGGGTTTCGGCTGCGGAGTGATACTGTGTGTATGCAAGCCCGCATCTAGGACGGATCTATGTATCATGGCTGTAGACCTGTTAAGTAATAAAGATACCTCATACAAAGGTCTACGGATACCTTATTACTCTCCATGACCTGCGGTCAACTATATAGCATAAAGGACTATTACACCGTCTTTCTTGAACAATCCGAAGTGTTGCCAAACGTTTGATTTGTAGGTATTTTTCGGTGCGCTGTGTTTCTCTTTCTCCTCGACTTCCGTGTGTGTTGATAACTGAGACTCTCGGCCTCCGTAGTGGCGAAGATATCAAAGATCGTATCTGCTGAGCGTTGACAAGATTAGGGGATTTTATATGAATGAATCGGTTTTTTACCGATGCAAAGACGCTACGCAATCGATGCATCGCGAGTTCAACCCGGTTCAACCCAAACTGTAGCCGATGTGCACTCTTTCAACCGGTGCACTCGCATCTTGAACGTTTATGCCGGTGCACCAATGCGAATCGGTGAATCTTAACATCTCTACTATATAGGTGACGCTCCCACCTGTGGGACGAAGGTGTTCTGACTCTTAACTGTCTATGAAACCTGCTACTGCTAACTGCTAATGCTAACTGTTATTGCTAACTGTTGCAGAGCTCCACCATGAACAGAGGAGCAGCTGCACCCAGAGAGGAGGAGGAGGAGGAGGAAGGTTTCTACGACTGCCAGGAGACTCTGGAGCCTTCAGAGAGGAGAAGAGGAGAGGAGCAGACAGACAGGCTGCAGGAGGAGAAGGAGGAGCAGACAGACAAGCTGCAGGAGGAGAAGGAGGAGCAGACAGACAAGCTGCAGGAGGAGAAGGAGGAGCAGACGGACAAGCTGCAGGAGGAGGAGACAGACAGGCTACAGACAGACAGGCTGCAGGAGGAGGAGACAGACAGGCTACAGACAGACAGGCTGCAGGAGGAGCAGACAGACAGGCTGCAGGAGGAGGAGACAGACAGGCTGCAGGAGGAGCAGACAGACAGGCTGCAGGAGGAGGAGACAGACAGGCTGCAGGAGGAGCAGACAGACAGGCTGCAGGAGGAGCAGACAGACAGGCTGCAGGAGGAGGAGACAGACAGGCTGCAGGAGGAGCAGACAGACAGGCTGCAGGAGGAGCAGACAGACAGGCTGCAGGAGGAGCAGACAGACAGGCTGCAGGAGGAGCAGACAGACAGGCTGCAGACAGACAGGCTGCAGGAGGAGCAGACAGACAGGCTGCAGGAGGAGCAGACAGACAGACTGCAGGAGGAGCAGACAGACAGGCTGCAGACAGACAGGCTGCAGGAGGAGCAGACAGACAGACTGCAGGAGGAGCAGACAGACAGACTGCAGGAGGAGCAGACAGACAGGCTGCAGACAGACAGGCTGCAGGAGGAGCAGACAGACGGGCTGCAGGAGGAGGAGTTGGAGTTTGATGATGAGTCCCTGAGGGAGGAAGAGCAGCAGCTGACGGAGGAGCAGAGAGAGGTTTGTTTACTTTGTTTACTCTGTAAATTTGTTTACTCTGTAACTTTGTTTACTCTGTAACTTTGTTTACTCTGTAACTTTGTTTACTCTGGGATAAAAACAGTGTTCTGTTTCAGAGCCGTCGGCAGGAGAGCTTCAGTCTGAAGGAGGCCGGAAACACACACTTCAAAGCCGGAGGTACGGGAGACATCACCAGTACATCACCAGAGTACCAGTATATCACCAGAGTACCAGTACATCACCAGAGTACCAGTATATCACCAGAGTACCAGTACATCACCAGAGTACCAGTATATCACCAGAGTACCAGTACATCACCAGAGTACCAGTATATCACCAGAGTACCAGTATATCACCAGAGTACCAGTACATCACCAGAGTACCAGTATATCACCAGAGTACCAGTATATCACCAGAGTACCAGTATATCACCAGAGTACCAGTACATCACCAGAGTACCAGTATATCACCAGAGTACCAGTATATCACCAGAGTACCAGTACATCACAGAGTACCAGTATATCACCAGAGTACCAGTACATCACCAGAGTACCAGTATATCACCAGAGTACCAGTATATCACCAGAGTACCAGTACATCACCAGAGTACCAGTATATCACCAGAGTACCAGTATATCACCAGAGTACCAGTATATCACCAGAGTACCAGTACATCACCAGAGTACCAGTATATCACCAGAGTACCAGTATATCACCAGAGTACCAGTATCACCAGAGTACCAGTATATCACCAGAGTACCAGTATATCACCAGAGTACCAGTATATCACCAGAGTACCAGTACATCACCAGAGTACCAGAGTACCAGTATATCACCAGAGTACCAGTACATCACCAGAGTAAGTACTAACCAGAGTACCAGTACATCACCAGAGTACCAGTATATCACCAGAGTACCAGTACATCACCAGAGTACCAGTATATCACCAGAGTACCAGTATATCACCAGAGTACCAGTACCAGAGTCGTATCACCAGAGTTACCAGTATATCACCAGAGTAAGTACATTCACCAGAGTACCAGTGTATCACCAGAGTACCAGTGTATCACACAGGAGTACCAGTGTATCACCAGAGTACCAGTGTATCACCAGAGTACCAGTATATCACCAGAGTACCAGTATATCACCAGAGTACCAGTACATCACCAGAGTACCAGTATATCACCAGAGTTACCAGTGTATCATCCAGAGTACCAGTGTATCACCAGAGTACCAGTGTATCACCCAGAGTACCAGTATATCACCAGAGTACCAGTATATCACCAGAGAGTACCAGTACATCCCAGAGTACCAGTACATCACCAGAGTACCAGTATATCACCAGAGTACCAGTATATCACCAGAGTACCAGTCACATCACCAGAGTACCAGTATATCACCAGAGTACCAGTGTATCACCAGAGTACCAGTATATCACCAGAGTACCAGTATATCACCAGAGTACCAGTGTATCACCAGAGTACCAGTATATCACCAGTATATCACCAGAGTACCAGTGTATCACCAGAGTACCAGTATATCACCAGAGTACCAGTACATCACCAGAGTACCAGTATATCACCAGAGTACCAGTACATCACCAGAGTACCAGTGTATCACCAGAGTACCAGTGTATCACCAGAGTACCAGTGTATCACCAGAGTACCAGTATATCACCAGAGTACCAGTATATCACCAGAGTACCAGTGTATCACCAGAGTACCAGTATATCACCAGTATATCACCAGAGTACCAGTATATCACCAGTACATCACCAGAGTACCAGTGTATCACCAGAGTACCAGTATATCACCAGAGTACCAGTATATCACCAGAGTACCAGTGTATCACCAGAGTACCAGTGTATCACCAGAGTACCAGTATATCACCAGAGTACCAGTATATCACCAGAGTACCAGTATATCACCAGTATATCACCAGAGTACCAGTACATCACCAGAGTACCAGTACATCACCAGAGTACCAGTATATCACCAGAGTACCAGTACATCACCAGAGTACCAGTACATCACCAGAGTACCAGTATATCACCAGAGTACCAGTATATCACCAGAGTACCAGTATATCACCAGAGTACCAGTGTATCACCAGAGTACCAGTGTATCACCAGAGTACCAGTATATCACCAGAGTACCAGTACATCACCAGAGTACCAGTATATCACCAGAGTACCAGTATATCACCAGAGTACCAGTATATCACCAGAGTACCAGTATATCACCAGAGTACCAGTATATCACCAGAGTACCAGTACATCACCAGAGTACCAGTACATCACCAGAGTACCAGTACATCACCAGAGTACCAGTACATCACCAGAGTACCAGTATATCACCAGAGTACCAGTACATCACCAGAGTACCAGTACATCACCAGAGTACCAGTATATCACCAGAGTACCAGTATATCACCAGAGTACCAGTATATCACCAGAGTACCAGTATATCACCAGAGTACCAGTATATCACCAGAGTACCAGTATATCACCAGAGTACCAGTACATCACCAGAGTACCAGTACATCACCAGAGTACCAGTATAGAGTACCAGTGTATCACCAGAGTACCAGTGTATCACCGGAGTACCAGTATATCACCGGAGTACCAGTACATCACCAGAGTACCAGTACATCACCAGAGTACCAGTATATCACCAGAGTACCAGTATATCACCAGAGTACCAGTATATCACCAGAGTACCAGTATATCACCAGAGTACCAGTATATCACCAGAGTACCAGTACATCACCAGAGTACCAGTATATCACCAGTGTACCAGTGTATCACCAGAGTACCAGTACATCACCAGAGTACCAGTGTATCACCAGAGTACCAGTATATCACCAGTACATCACCAGAGTACCAGTATATCACCAGAGTACCAGTATATCACCAGAGTACCAGTATATCACCAGAGTACCAGTATATCACCAGAGTACCAGTATATCACCAGTGTACCAGTGTATCACCAGAGTACCAGTACATCACCAGAGTACCAGTGTATCACCAGAGTACCAGTATATCACCAGAGTACCAGTATATCACCAGAGTACCAGTATATCACCAGTATATCACCAGTATATCACCAGTACATCACCAGAGTACCAGTATATCACCAGAGTACCAGTATATCACCAGAGTACCAGTATATCACCAGAGTACCAGTATATCACCAGTATATCACCAGTATATCACCAGTATATCACCAGAGTACCAGTACATCACCAGTATATCACCAGAGTACCAGTATATCACCAGAGTACCAGTATATCACCAGAGTACCAGTATATCACCAGTATATCACCAGTACATCACCAGTATATCACCAGTATATCACCAGAGTACCAGTACATCACCAGTATATCACCAGAGTACCAGTATATCACCAGAGTACCAGTATATCACCAGTATATCACCAGTATATCACCAGTATATCACCAGTACATCACCAGAGTACCAGTATATAAACCAGAGTACCAGTATATCACCAGAGTACCAGTACATCACCAGTATATCACCAGAGTACCAGTACATCACCAGTATATCACCAGAGTACCAGTATATCACCAGAGTACCAGTATATCACCAGAGTACCAGTATATCACCAGAGTACCAGTGTATCACCAGTATATAAACCAGAGTACCAGTATATCACCAGAGTACCAGTTAGGGCTGAACGATATACCGTGTCATGGCGATAACCGCGGTATGCGCATGCGCGGTATTCACACCGCAGGGACGTGCGGTTTTATTCATTTAAAAAAAAAATGCTAACGCACTTTAGCACATAATTCAAAATAAAGATACCCTTATTACTTATCGAAACTGCACATACAATATATCCGATTAAAATTGAGACTCCACAGATTATTTAAGTATAGTATCTAAGCGATCCGATCTCGCAACAAGGGAAGCAAACACAGACATCACAACACGTACCTTTACGGAGCTTTTACGGGAGATCGTCTCACCGGAGCTGTCAATCTGATCAAAAGACGTGTTCAATGGCATTAAAACGAGAAAGAAAAAACGCGGCTGAATCGGTTGATCCATAGGTTGATAATGTATCTGTGGCTTTGAAGCAATTGTTTATAATCCATAATTCCATTTTTATGTAAAAATCGGAGCACAAAAGTTAGCTGCTAATGGTAGCCACCAGAGTGTATGCAGCTTCCGGTTTTGGCTACTCTCACTCCTTATTTGTTCATGTGTGTGTAGAACTTCCCCTGCATGCACAGCAAACCACCAATCACAATCATTCTTGATCAGATCACAGCAGGCCCCGCCCCGCTAGTTTGCAGACCATCAAAAACACTGGTAAAAAATGAGCGAGGCACAGGAGGACAATACCGGAGAGAATGAAGATTTACTTCCAAGAAGAAAAGCAACATCTGCCATCTGGAACTATTTTGGCCTATGGAAAATCCTATGGATTAACCGATTCAGCCGCGTTTTTTCTTTCTCATTTTAATGCCATTGAACACGTCTTTTGATCAGATTGACAGCTACGGTGAGACATCTCCCCTCGAAGCTACGTAAAGGTACGTGTTGTGATTGCGAGTTCAGATCGCTCAGTGATGATACTATATACCTAAATAATCTGTGGAACCTCAGCTTTAATCGGATATCTTGTAAGTGCAGCTACGATAAGTAATAAGGGTACTTTTATCTTGAGTTCTGTGCCAAAGTGCGTTAGCATTTTTCGCTCAGGGGTCATTTAGATGCTTCTTATGAGACTTGTGTTTTGTTTTGGTATAAAATGGTTTGTATCGTCAGTTAGCTGAGATTATTTCCGTTAATCTGGTAGAACACATTAATAGGTTCTTAAATATTACGATCCCCTGAGACACTGTCGTGAAAAAAAAAGTAAAGTACCCGCCGGGACTTTGGGGTTTAATAGGTTAAAAAACCCGCAATATATACCGCAGAGGGGGGGGAAAACCGCAATGTCAGTTTTTTTCAATACCGTGCAGCCCTAGTACCAGTACATCACCAGTATATCACCAGAGTACCAGTATATCACCAGAGTACCAGTGTATCACCAGTATATAAACCAGAGTACCAGTATATCACCAGTATATCACCAGAGTACCAGTACATCACCAGTATATCACCAGAGTACCAGTATATCACCAGAGTACCAGTGTATCACCAGTATATAAACCAGAGTACCAGTATATCACCAGTACATCACCAGAGTACCAGTGTATCACCAGTATATAAACCAGAGTACCAGTATATCACCAGTATATCACCAGAGTACCAGTACATCACCAGTATATCACCAGAGTACCAGTATATCACCAGTACATCACCAGAGTACCAGTGTATCACCAGTATATAAACCAGAGTACCAGTATATCACCAGTATATCACCAGAGTACCAGTACATCACCAGTATATCACCAGAGTACCAGTATATCACCAGTACATCACCAGAGTACCAGTACATCAATAGTACATCACCAGAGTACCAGTACATCACCAGAGTACCAGTGTACCAGTGTATCACCAGTGTATCACCAGAGTACCAGTGTATCACCAGTATATAAACCAGAGTACCAGTATATCACCAGTACATCACCAGAGTACCAGTACATCACCAGAGTACCAGTGTATCACCAGAGTACCAGTACATCATCAGAGTACCAGTACATCACCAGAGTACCAGTATATCACCAGTATATCACCAGAGTACCAGTGTATCACCAGTATATAAACCAGAGTACCAGTGTATCACCAGTACATCACCAGAGTACCAGTATATCACCAGAGTACCAGTATATCACCAGTACATCACCAGAGTACCAGTGTATCACCAGTACATCACCAGAGTGCCAGTATATCACCAGTACATCACCAGAGTACCAGTGTATCACCAGTACATCACCAGAGTACCAGTGTATCACCAGTACATCACCAGAGTACCAGTGTATCACCAGTGTATCACCAGAGTACCAGTGTATCACCAGTACATCACCAGAGTACCAGTATATCACCAGTCCATCACCAGAGTACCAGTACATCACCAGAGTACCAGTATATCACCAGTCTATCACCAGAGTACCAGTACATCACCAGAGTACCAGTATATCACCAGTCCATCACCAGAGTACCAGTACATCACCAGAGTACCAGTCCATCACCAGAGTACCAGTCCATCACCAGAGTACCAGTACATCACCAGAGTACCAGTATATCACCAGAGTACCAGTACATCACCAGAGTACCAGTACATCACCAGAGTACCAGTGTATCACCAGTACATCACCAGAGTACCAGTATATCACCAGAGTACCAGTATATCACGAGTACATCACCAGAGTACCAGTGTATCACCAGTACATCACCAGAGTACCAGTGTATCACCAGAGTACCAGTGTATCACCAGTACATCACCAGAGTACCAGTACATCACCAGAGTACCAGTAAATCACCAGAGTACCAGTATATCACCAGTATATCACCAGAGTACCAGTATATCACCAGAGTACCAGTATATCACCAGTACATCACCAGAGTACCAGTGTATCACCAGAGTACCAGTGTATCACCAGTACATCACCAGAGTACCAGTACATCACCAGAGTACCAGTACATCACCAGAGTACCAGTACATCACCAGAGTACCAGTATATCACCAGAGTACCAGTATATCACCAGAGTACCAGTATATCACCAGAGTACCAGTATATCACCAGTACATCACCAGAGTACCAGTGTATCACCAGAGTACCAGTGTATCACCAGAGTACCAGTGTATCACCAGAGTACCAGTGTATCACCAGTACATCACCAGAGTACCAGTACATCACCAGAGTACCAGTGTATCACCATAGTACCAGTGTATCACCAGTATATCACCAGAGTACCAGTACATCACCAGAGTACCAGTATATCACCAGAGTACCAGTATATCACCAGAGTACCAGTGTATCACCAGTATATCACCAGAGTACCAGTACATCACCAGAGTACCAGTATATCACCAGAGTACCAGTATATCACCAGAGTACCAGTATATCACCAGAGTACCAGTACATCACCAGAGTACCAGTACATCACCAGAGTACCAGTATATCACCAGTACATCACCAGAGTACCAGTATATCACCAGTACATCACCAGAGTACCAGCGTATCACCAGAGTACCAGCGTATCACCAGAGTACCAGCGTATCACCAGAGTACCAGTGTATCACCAGAGTACCAGTGTATCACCAGAGTACCAGTGTATCACCAGTACATCACCAGAGTACCAGTACATCACCAGAGTACCAGTGTATCACCAGAGTACCAGTGTATCACCAGTATATCACCAGAGTACCAGTACATCACCAGAGTACCAGTATATCACCAGAGTACCAGTATATCACCAGAGTACCAGTATATCACCAGAGTACCAGTGTATCACCAGAGTACCATTACATTGCATTTAGCTGACGCTTTTATCCAAAGCGACTTACAATAAGTACATTCGACCAGGAAGACACAACCTTGAAGAAAACAGAATCATAAAGTACATCAGGTTTCATAGAGCCAAACATTTCAAGTGCTACTCAACTGGCTTTAGGTAAGCCAGCCCTTTATTAGTATAAAAGTGCTTCGTTAATAGTTCTAACGCTCGAAGTGGAGTCGAAAGAGATGAGTTTTCAGTTTGCGCCGGAAGATGTGCAAGCTATCTGCCGTCCTGATGTCAATGGGGAGCTCATTCCACCATCTTGGAGCCAGGACAGCAAACCCACGTGTTTTCGCCGATGGGAACTTGGGTCCCCCTCGTAGCGAGGGCGCAACGAGTCGTTTGGCTGATGCAGAGCGTAGTGCACGTGCTGGGGTGCACGGTTTAACCATGTCCTGGATGTAGGAAGGGCCAGATCCATTCGCAGCATGGTAAGCAAGTACCAGTGTCTTGAAGTGGATTCTAGCAGTTACTGGAAGCTAGTGAAGGGAGCGGAGGAGCGGAGTGGTGTGGGAACATTTAGGAAGGTTGAAGACCAGACGAGCTGCTGCATTCTGGATGAGCTGCAGAGGTCGGATGGCACATGCAGGTAGACCAGCCAGGAGGGAGTTGCAGTAGTCTAGGCGTGAGAGGACGAGAGCCTGGACCAGAACCTGAGTCGCTTTCTGTGTCAGCTGGGGACGTATCTTCCTGATGTTGTAAAGCGTGTATCTGCAGCAACGGGTTGTAGCAGCGATGTTTGCAGTGAAGGACAGGTTGTTATCTAGGGTCACACCCAGATTCCTTGCAGTCTGAGTCGGGGAAACAACTGAGGTGCCGATGTTGATTGTTAGGTCAAGAGTGGGACAATCTTTTCCCGGGAGGAAGAGCAGCTCAGTCTTGTCAAGGTTGAGCTTGAGGTGGTGAGCAGACATCCACTGAGAGATGTCAGCTAGACAAGCAGAGATGCGTGCGACGACCTGGGTCTCTGAGCGGGGGAAGGACAGAATTAATTGGGTGTCGTCAGCATAGCAGTGGTAAGAAAAACCATGCGGGCTAATGACTGATCCGAGCGAGTTTGTGTACAAGGAGAAGAGGAGGGGACCAAGAACAGAGCCCTGAGGGACCCCCGTAGTTAATTGACAAGGGTCGGACTCAGACCCTCTCCAAGTCACCCTGTAGGTACGGTCTTTCAGGTATGAGGTGAGGAGGGAAAGTGCAGAGCCTGAAACTCCAAGTTCTTGGAGAGTGCGAAGGAGGATCTGATGATTCACCGTGTCGAATGCGGCAGACAGGTCCAACAGGATGATGACAGAGGAGAGGGATGCAGTTTTGGCAGTGTGCAGTTCCTCCGTGACAGCAATGAGAGCAGTTTCTGTGGAGTGACCTGCCTTGAAACCAGACTGGTGCGGATCCAGAAGGTTGTTCTGATTGAGATAACAGGAGAGTTGTTTAAAGACAGCGCGTTCAAGTGATTTAGACAGGAACGGGAGGAGAGAGACAGGCCTGTAGTTTATAACATCAGACGGGTTGAGAGTGGGTTTCTTTAGGAGAGGGTTTACTCTTGCCTCCTTGAGACTGTTTGGAAAGTGACCAGAAGTTAGAGAAGTGTTGATGAAATGGGTGAGAAACGGTAGAATATCAGGAGCGATAGTCTGAAGGTGGTTTGAAGGGATAGGGTCCAGAGGACAGGTGGTAGGGCGGGCAGAGGTAATGAGGGTAAGAACCTCACTTGGAGAGAGAGGGGAAAAGGAGGTAAGTGTGTTGGTGGAAGGAGGGTCTGGTGACCCAGCGGTGAGTAGAGGTGAGTCAGAAAAAGAAGAGCGAATATCATCAACCTTTTTTTCAAAGTGGGTAACAAAGTCGCTTGACAGAAGTGAGGAGGGGGGAGGAGCTTTGGGGGGGTCCAGGAGGGAGGAGAAGATGGAAAATAGTTTTTTAGGATTGGAATAGGAAGATTGGATCTTATCTTGAAAGAAAGTGCTTTTTGCCTGAGAGATCGAAGCAGAGAAAGAGGAGAGGAGAGCCTGATAGGTTAGGAGGTCGTCACGGTGTTTGGATTTCCACCATTTCCGCTCTGCTGCCCTAAGGACGGTTCTATTAGCACGCAGTGCATCATTTAGCCAGGGAGCAGGAGGGGACTGACGAGCCTGCCGAGATGTGAGAGGACAAAGAGAGTCCAGAGAGGATGAGAGAGTAGAGAGGAGAGTTTCTGCAGCAGAGTTTGGAGGTAGGAGTTGGAACGAGTCAGAGGAAGGGAGGGCTGAGAGCACCGATGAGGCAAAGGTAGAGGGAGAGAGGGAACGAAGGTTACGGCGGACAAGTGCAGGATGAGAAGAGATTAGTTTGTTATGTTTGGAAAGGGATAGAGAGAATGAAATGAAGAAGTGATCGGATGTGTGGAGCGGGTTTACAGAGAGGTTAGAAGTAGCGCAGTTCCTTGAGAATATGAGATCAAGGACATTGCCAGCTTTATGAGTCGGTGGGGACGGAGACAGTGAGAAAGCAAAGGCGGTTAACAGAGATGTTAGTTCGTCTATCTTCCCTGTCTGGAGGTTGAAGTCTCCGAGAAGTACAGCGGGAGGGCCAGTTTCAGGGATGAGTGAGAGGAGATTATCTAATTCCTCCAAGAAGTCCCCCAAGGCGCCTGGTGGACGGTAGAGAACAACAATGGTTAACTGTATAGGATGGGTTACTGTGACGGCATGGAATTCAAAGGTGGAAGGAGTGAAGTCAGGTAGCTTGAAGAGGGAAAAGCTCCATTTGGGAGAGAGCAGGAGACCAGTGCCACCTCCTCTGCCAGTGGGTCTGGGTGTATGGGAGAAGGAATATGCAGTGGAGAGAGCTGCTGGGGTGGATGTGTTGGATGGAGTAATCCAGGTCTCAGTGAGAGCAAGGAAATCCAGAGACTGCAGGGAGGCGTAGCCAGAGATGAAGTCAGCCTTAGGAACAGCTGACTGGCAGTTCCACAGGCCACCTGAAACTAGATGTTGGATCTCAGTGGAGCACGTGGGATAGACGAGAGCAGGCCGGTTATATCGATTAGGAGATACACGGGGCCAGTGATAATTGCGAGAAGACACATGAACAGTGTACCAGTGTATCACCAGAGTACCAGTGTATCACCAGAGTACCAGTGTATCACCAGTACATCACCAGAGTACCAGTGTATCACCAGTACATCACCAGAGTACCAGTACATCACCAGAGTACCAGTGTATCACCAGTACATCACCAGAGTACCAGTGTATCACCAGAGTACCAGTGTATCACCAGTATATCACCAGAGTACCAGTACATCACCAGAGTACCAGTGTATCACCAGTATATCACCAGAGTACCAGTACATCACCAGAGTACCAGTGTATCACCAGTACATCACCAGAGTACCAGTGTATCACCAGTGTATCACCAGAGTACCAGTGTATCACCAGTACATCACCAGAGTACCAGTGTATCACCAGTACATCACCAGAGTACCAGTGTATCACCAGTACATCACCAGAGTACCAGTATATCACCAGTACATCACCAGAGTACCGTGTATCACCAGTACATCACCAGAGTACCAGTGTATCACCAGTACATCACCAGAGTACCAGTATATCACCAGAGTACCAGTGTATCACCAGACTACCAGTGTATCACCAGTACATCACCAGAGTACCAGTACATCACCAGAGTACCAGTACATCACCAGAGTACCAGTACATCACCAGAGTACCAGTGTATCACCAGTATATCACCAGAGTACCAGTACATCACCAGAGTACCAGTACATCACCAGAGTACCAGTATATCACCAGTATATCACCAGAGTACCAGTGTATCACCAGTATATCACCAGAGTACCAGTGTATCACCAGTACATCACCAGAGTACCAGTACATCACCAGAGTACCAGTGTATCACCAGAGTCCCCGTACATCACCAGAGTACCAGTACATCACCAGAGTACCAGTGTATCACCAGTACATCACCAGAGTACCAGTACATCACCAGAGTACCAGTGTATCACCAGAGTACCAGTACATCACCAGAGTACCAGTACATCACCAGAGTACCAGTGTATCACCAGTACATCACCAGAGTACCAGTGTATCACCAGTATATCACCAGAGTACCAGTGTATCACCAGAGTCCCAGTACATCACCAGAGTACCAGTATATCACCAGTACATCACCAGAGTACCAGTACATCACCAGAGTACCAGGTTATCACCAGAGTACCAGTGTATCACCAGTATATCACCAGAGTACCAGTACATCACCAGAGTACCAGTATATCACCAGAGTACCAGTACATCACCAGAGTACCAGTACATCACCAGAGTACCAGTGTATCACCAGTATATCACCAGAGTACCAGTATATCACCAGAGTACCAGTATATCACCAGTACATCACCAGAGTACCAGTGTATCACCAGTACATCACCAGAGTACCAGTACATCACCAGAGTACCAGTACATTACCAGAGTACCAGTGTATCACCAGTACATCACCAGAGTACCAGTACATCACCAGAGTACCAGTATATCACCAGTACATCACCAGAGTACCAGTATATCACCAGAGTACCAGTACATCACCAGAGTACCAGTATATCACCAGTACATCACCAGAGTACCAGTGTATCACCAGTATATCACCAGAGTACCAGTGTATCACCAGTATATCACCAGAGTACCAGTGTATCACCAGAGTACCAGTGTATCACCAGTACATCACCAGAGTACCAGTGTATCACCAGAGTACCAGTGTATCACCAGAGTACCATTGTATCACCAGTATATCACCAGAGTACCAGTATATCACCAGAGTACCAGTATATCACCAGAGTACCAGTGTATCACCAGAGTACCAGTGTATCACCAGTGTATCACCAGAGTACCAGTGTATCACCAGTGTATCACCAGAGTACCAGTGTATCACCAGAGTACCAGTGTATCACCAGAGTACCAGTGTATCACCAGAGTACCAGTGTATCACCAGTATATCACCAGAGTACCAGTGTATCACCAGAGTACCAGTGTATCACCAGAGTACCAGTGTATCACCAGAGTACCAGTGTATCACCAGAGTACCAGTGTATCACCAGAGTATCACCAGTGTATCACCAGAGTACCAGTGTATCACCAGAGTACCAGTGTATCACCAGAGTACCAGTGTATCACCAGAGTACCAGTGTATCACCAGAGTACCAGTGTATCACCAGTATATCACCAGAGTACCAGTATATCACCAGAGTACCAGTGTATCACCAGAGTACCAGTGTATCACCAGAGTACCAGTGTATCACCAGTGTATCACCAGAGTACCAGTGTATCACCAGTGTATCACCAGAGTACCAGTGTATCACCAGTGTATCACCAGTGTATCACCAGAGTACCAGTGTATCACCAGTATATCACCAGAGTACCAGTGTATCACCAGAGTACCAGTGTATCACCAGAGTACCAGTGTATCACCAGAGTACCAGTGTATCACCAGAGTACCAGTGTATCACCAGTGTATCACCAGAGTACCAGTGTATCACCAGTATATCACCAGAGTACCAGTGTATCACCAGAGTACCAGTGTATCACCAGAGTACCAGTGTATCACCAGAGTACCAGTGTATCACCAGAGTACCAGTGTATCACCAGAGTACCAGTGTATCACCAGTGTATCACCAGAGTACCAGTGTATCACCAGAGTACCAGTGTATCATTACATTACATTGCATTTAGCTGACGCTTTTATCCAAAGCGACTTACAATAAGTACATTCGACCAGGAAGACACAACCTTGAAGAAAACAGAATCATATAAGTACAGTATCACCAGTACATCACCAGAGTACCAGTGTATCACCAGTATATCACAAGAGTACCAGTACATCACCAGAGTACCAGTATATCACCAGTACATCACCAGAGTACCAGTATATCACCAGTATATCACCAGAGTACCAGTACATCACCAGAGTACCAGTGTATCACCAGAGTACCAGTACATCACCAGAGTACCAGTGTATCACCAGTATATCACCAGAGTACCAGTGTATCACCAGTATGTAACCAGTATATCACCAGAGTACCAGTATGTAACCAGTATATCACCAGTATGTAACCAGTATATCACCAGTGTGTAACCAGTATATCACCAGTATGTAACCAGTATGTAACCAGTATATCACCAGTATGTAACCAGTATGTAACCAGTGTGTAACCA